>NW_026596069.1:6156340-6205423 GCF_907164565.1 Psammomys obesus
TTTATTTATTTATTTATTTATTTATTTATTTATTTATTTATTTATTTTTGTATCAGACAACAAAGTTCAATGGTCTGTGCAGAGCTCACTGTCCAACAATCAGACACATAAATGCTGTTGGATCCAAAATAATGAACAGGAACTTATGTTCTTCCCATCTCCTTTTTGTACCCTATACCCAAACAGATCACATTAACTACAGTATCTCCAGCTCTAATTGTAGATTCAGTCTAGCATCTCACCCTAGGACAGCCCAAGCCACAGTAGCCAGTTCTGCCAGCTGATTCCCAGGCCACAGCCCTCTGGATATCAAGTAAGGATCCTTAGTAAACTGCCTGAAGAGTTTTGACCCTGAAGGAGTGGCAAGAGTACCCTTCTTGGGTCCCTGCCCCCTAGCAACCACTGCTACCTTCCATGTTTTGATAACTCTGGGATCAGGCCCTGAGGATCTTACCCAGGAATTGGGTGGTATTCACTCCCTTTCTAGGGAGCTGGGTAGAGAAGGAATGGCTTGTTGCACTGTAGCTTCTGATTGATGAAGTTTGTAAAATAGAAAGAAACCTTAAATTCTTGCATTTTGTTGTGTACTTGAGCATATTTGAGATATATGCCGAGGAGTGAAATAGCTGGATCTTGAGGAAGTACTATTCCTAATTGTCTGAGAAAGCACCAGATTAATTTCCAAAGTGGTTGTACAAGTTTACATTTCTACCAGCAATGGAGGAGCAGATGCTGAGACTCATAACCAAGCTTTGGGCAGAGTGCAGGGAATCTTAGGAAAGAAGGGGGAGATAGTAAGACATGGAGAGGACAGGAGCTCCACAAAGAGAGCAATAGAATCAAAATATCTGGGCACAGGGGTCTTTTCTGAGGCTGATTCTCCAACCAAGGACCATTCATGGATATAACCTAGAACCTCAGCTCAGATGTAGCCCACGGCAGCTTAGGCTCCAAGTGGGTTCCCTAGTAAGGGGAACAGGGACTGTCTCTGACATGAACTCAGTGGCAGGCTCTTTGATCACCACCACCCCACCAGAGGGGGAAGCAGCCTTGCCAGGCCACAATGCCAGGAGGACAATGCAGCCAGTTCTGATGAGATCTGATAAGCTAGGGTCAGATGGAAAGGGAGGAGGAACTCCCCTATCAGTGGTCTTGGAGAGGGGCATGGGAGGAGATGAGGGAGGTAGAGTAGAATTGGGAGGGAATGGGGGAGGGGGCTATGGCTGGGATACAAAATGAATAAACTGTAATTAATATAAAAATAATAATTTAAAAAATTCTTTCATTTTTAAAGAGAGGGATCTTATTTAACCCTTTTGTGTTCTAGATGGATTTGAGCCCGTAGTTTAGTGCTCGGTTTTTGTTTTGACATTGCGAAAATATTAAAAGAATCATAAAAAAACAACGTCAAAACCCCTGGGTTTGCTCAGACATCCTGCTAACTCTAGTTCTATCCTCAAGATGCTCGGGTCTAATGAGGCCTCAGTGTGAGTGGAAGCTATTCCATGTTCATTGCTCTGTTATCTGTTTTACCCATGTGAAGTAGTTGCAGGAGGCAACTCACAAAGCATGTCATGGGTGGGAGAGTGCTGCGCTCTGTTGCTCCCCATTGTCTCTCTCAGCTGCTCCAGCGACTGGCTCTAAACAACCTCCCAGCACTCCACAGCTGCTTGACTTAGCTCTGCTTGATCCATGCACAGCTGTTAACAGAGCTCCTCACAGTCAGTGTGAGAAATACAGTGCTTTGCCATGGAGAAAGGTGAAATACTCTTTCAATATGATCTTCTTTCCAAGGGGCATGCCCAGGTTTTCAATACAATATTTCTTTAGCATTAATACCGGATTTGTTACATACGAATCCTTAGAAGCCTGTTAAAGGGATATGGACATTTAGTATTTGTTCTTTGGAGGCAGTGTACACAGCCTAGTGCAATGTTGACCTCAACACTTAGAACGTGATAACATTCGGACCCTAGGCTAATAAATCAGAATTCAGCGAATGCTGTTTGGTCTTAGTCAATGAGTTTCCATTGACAAAGCACTTCTGGTTATCATCTCAGGCCAACTTAATGTCCTGTAAAAATTCCAATACAGCGCAGTTAAATGATTTACTATTTTCTTTTTATGCAATTCTGTTTTATTTAATTAAAACTATTTTATCAGGAATAATTAGTCTAGTATAAAAATCACAATTAAGATTTGATTAATCAATTATCCATATGAAATGTAATAATAATGTTTTTTTACCAATCTGAATTTTCATTTATGGCAGTTATATATACTATAAATAACTAAATAAGACTCTCCAGATCAAAACTTGGGATAAAAGATTAGGTTCTGTCAATTTTAATCAATAACACATCTTTTCTTACAATGCAGTTTAAGCTCTTTCCAGTTTTATGTTATAGTGACGTGTTTCCACTAAGACTCTTGAGTCGATCTTTGCAGTTTGGGAAGTTATTAAAATGATGGGATCCCTCGATTGATTTTTCCTTTAATTTTGCTGTATGCAGTTTTAGCTTTTCTCTGTTTAACTTTGTTGATTATTTCTTACATTATTTATTTCTTGGAAGAAAAAAATTCTTAATGAATCAAAGATCTGTTAAGGTTGAAGACAAAAGATGAGGTTAAAATGTTGCAACAGAGAGCAAGAAAGATCTGTCCTCAAAGAGTATTAGTACCATCAGCATTCTTATTTAATTTTCTGCAACAAAAGACACAGGTCCAGAATGACCCAGGAGTCAATTTAATCTTAAAATGCAAAAAATATCTAACAACTAAAATGATCCCCGTTGAAATAGAGTTGACAAGAAATATGTTTTGTTGAAAATTCCATTCAATTTTTTTAGCTTTTCTTTCAAAAGTACCTATCAGACAGTACTTTGCTTATCAATTTACATCCCATTTCACCCCAAATTATGGTTTTCAGAGCAAAATGCATCTGAAACAACTCAGGCACCAAGCTCACTCCTGGGGAGACAGATGTAGCTGGTTTTCCAGGAGTCTAAGTGAGTGAAATCTGAATTCTGCCTGCCGTCTTCACACTAGCTTCCCAGGACATTTAAGTACCTCATACTTTGTGCTGAGTGCAAAACATGGCTCCAAGACAATATAAGTGAAGTAAAATGCTAAGCAGAGGGCTGGAGTCTATCAATCAAGTAGGTGGAATGCAACAGAGGGCAGGGAGCTAAGTAGAGAGGAGGGTTATCTAATTATCATAATGTTCCTTCCAACACAAGGAATCTGCCTACTGTGCCTCCCTCATCCGGCTTTACTGACTGACCGTGTTTCCTCAGTATCCACATTTGCTCTGTAGCCAGAGCTCACTCACCACGTGGAGTTCCCCTTACAGCCAGTTACAAGTGCTTCTTTTCTCCGAACCTAAGGTCACTCACTTTGAAAAAAACAGGTCTGAAAACTCACAGATTCTTACATTACATGTGTGTTTTCCCTCAAAGGCAGTAACATATGGAGCAATAATTAGAGCAAAACTTTCTTCTGTCATTACCATATTTAATTTTTTTCACATGGAATATTCATTTTTTTAAATGTCCTTAACTCAATGTTTTCCTTCTAAATGAGCAACCTTTGTTGAGTTTTTATGTCCATGGGCTTTAGTTAATCACCCTGATCTGGCTCTCAGCAAAGCAAAATGGTCCTCACAAAAGCTCAGGCTGGTGGCTGTGGTGATGAAGCTGTAGAATTGATATTCCTGTTGTCATTTATAACTACTCTTGGAGTCTGTGACACTAATTACTTTTCCTTTGTCCTTCCTCAGCTTCTACTCCCCTTTCCCTCAGTTTTTAAGTTCCCTCTCATTCTTCCTTTTCTTTTTACCTACTTTCTGTTCTCCTATCACTTTTCTCCCTTTTCTCCTAAACACACAGAAGGCTATTCTACTCTCCCAAAGTTGATTTTTGCCTATAAGCCAGAGCAAGAAATGTGGGCTCTGCCTCTAGCATGCTAAATTTGGATGACTAAGAACTACTATGTCTATATCTTTTCTATGAGACACAGAGTTGCCCACCTGACCTATTCCATTACATTGCAGCATCCTTTCCTAGTCACTCCCAGTAGGTTTTGTGATGGTTTCTCTGTGTCACTGATCTGCTGCTATTGATACTGGTCATTGCCCTGTCTGTCAGCTTCTACTGGGATAGTATCTCTTGTATTTGTCACATACCAGACACTGTCAGAAAATTTATGTAGACCTTACTTCTTTAATAGTAATGACATTTCAGTGAGTTAACATGAATAGAGGAAACTGAATTTTATGGTAACAAACTTGAAAACAGTATCTTTCGCTCTAAAGCAAATATTTTTATTTCAAAACAATCTTTTTCAACTATTTAAATGCTTCTCAACGACGGATAACCACCCTAACCCCTCTCTAGTAGAGTTCTGTGTTTCTCAGTTAGGCTTCAAAATCTCTGGCTGAAGTAAGCCTCATGCCTCAGCCTTCTGAATAGCTGAGACAACAGACATGTCCCTGTACATCCATTGCTTGATTATTTTGTAATTATTTATGTCTAGCACAATATTTTGCACATTGAAAGTATCCAAATATCCATTTGATTATTTCTGTGGTCTCCAGATTACAGGCAGTGTCAAAATAGATGCTATACACAATTTCTTGACCAATTTATGTATAATTTTTAAATAGTTGGAGACATTACACAGTTTTACATAAATGTGTTGTCTATCGAATAAACGGATATAACATGATTAATCACAAAAATCATTACTTGTCAGTATTTCTAGGAAATAGACGGTTTCCTCAAATGCACTTTATATTGTCTTTCTTTGGTTCTTTATGCTTGACTTTAAAAATCTGAGTCTCTGTTAAAGATGTCAGTGTTGGGTTCTTGACGCATGCCTTGAAGTTGCAGAGGGAGGTAGAAATATAGGAGTAACTAGAGTAACAATAAAGACAAAAATTCTTTGTGTATAATGTGAGCTCCTCAGCCCTATTTCCCACTGTGTGACTCTAAGAAAAGCTGAACATGATTAGACCAGGTGCATTCCCTACTTTTTTCATGCTATTCTCTGAATCTTAAATGGCAAAGCTTTGCAGATGTGATCTGTGTACAGGTATATTTCCAGGTTTGGCCCTTGCTAATCCTGATTGTAGTAGATGGCAGCCAAGGAAGCTAGAAAAGGAAGGAGGGCCATCACAGGGGAAGAACTGGGTGACTGATTAACATACCGACCTTTTGGAAAGCCAGAAAGTAGCACATTAAACAGGAATGGGTGTAGTGCCACTACACCTGGCATTGATATATAACTCCCAGACCTTGACCACTAAGAAGAAATTTAAAAGTTAGCTTTTGTCCCGGATCTCTGGTAGTCAGGATATACCTCCCCTCCTTCTTGGTAATATTCAATGCTTGGTGGAAAGATTTCTCTCCGTATTAAGTCCAGGTGCCGCCGGAAGGGCCCATCTATTAAGTGAGTGAACTGGCATTTCTCACCAACCTAGATCGGCAGGCCTGGCTTTTGTACGCTGGTCTCAAGTTGAGCACAGAGGAGCAGTTCTCAGGCCGTCAGCGAGGTGAGATTGCTAAGCTTTCTAGCCCAAAGCAGGCTTCTCCAGGCAGCTGCCCTTCAGTGTGACTCAAACGGCTCATCCTTTCTCTGTGTGGGTCTCTAATATGAACTGTGAAAAGAGATAGGGAATCCTTCAACACTGGGCTCCCCTATAACTATATGAGCCAAGAGAGAGGTCAACAAGGTAGATATCAAGATAAGTGGGTCCGGGAGATGGGACTGAAATCCAAGACATCTTCCCTCTGCTCGTGTTTAGAACCTCTATTTACTGTTTGTCTTACATCCTCTGTTTCCTTTGGTCTCAAGACCTTCCAGTCAATAGCTCCCATTCACGTTTTCTTAGGTCTCTTTGATTTTATGTTTTAAATTAACACACAACACAACAGATTTCCTTATGAGATTTTCATATATACTTAGTTTTTCATTGATCTACCCCACCTCCCTCTCCCCCATTTCCCTGCTCATCCTCCCTTCCTCACCTTGCACCCTCAGCATTACTCAACTAAGCATGCTTTATTCTTTTCCTCTTTTGTTTAAAGTCTCCATTTCACCCCCTAATGTTGTTTCCTGGCTTCGCTATTGCAGTCATCCACACATAAATAAATATAAAAAGTAAAAGCTGTGATCTTCATAGGAGAGAGAATATATGACATTCATCTTTTGGAGCCTGCATTTCATCTTTACACATTTCTAGCTTTTCTTCGCATCTTTTTACTGCTGCCTTCAGTCCTCAAAAGGCATCTTTAGAAAACATCTTTCTTCTTTCTCTGGGGTTCTGCTCTTACTGTTAGCACTCTGATTGGTAACTACTTAATTTAATCGTGCTTCATCTCTGTCTCCTAGCTATAAGACTCACCTCACCTCAGTAGCTCATGGGATGGGAATTAAGGGCCTCTAAGCTCCTGAACTTGGAAACTATTGTGGCTAGATCCTTTTTGTTACCTAATCTTTGCATCTTGCCCTGTGATGTGGATTAAAATTCTTTCTTATTTGTATGGGTAGATGATAGCTTAGCAATATTAGCTAGCTCAAAGATGTTATTAAGTGGTGGAGCTAGGGTTTGAATCCATTTGATTGTCTACCCATTCCCTTCTCCTACTGTTGCTTGTCAGACCCTTTAGATGGACTTCATTGCCAGCACTGAGCCTTTTATTCACTGCAGCCTCATGTAATGCTGCTGTATTCCTTTTCCTTTCCTAACCTCCTCCTATCACATCCACCTTCAGCGGTGGCTGAGCTTGCCAGCTTCTGTCTCTGTTGATCTTTCCTGCTGACTATAAGATTTGCAACTCCAGTGGCAGAGAGTGACTGATGCCATCTCCACTCATCTTACTGTCATGGATTGGGCCTGTGGGCAGGCAGTGATTAACACACCTGCAAGAGCACTCACCATAAATTCTTCAGGTTAGCTACAGTGGTCAGCTCTCTCCCAGTACCCCAATCTAAGTGGAAAAGAGCTTCACAATTTGGTCACCTGAGCTGTTCTTTAGGTGGCAGGAGGCTCTAGGATTACCTAGTGGTTTACATTTCTGTGATCTAAGAACATCATGTGACTTTCTCCTGGGGGAGTACATACACCTTCTGTCCTTATTGCAAATTGATGTTTGTCAGATTAGAGAAGCAAGTAGCAGCTATACAGTCTTCTTCTATCAAGGTTAAAGTAGTGGCATTTTGTTCTTGTTTTCATGTTTCTCTCTGCTCTCGCTGTTTAGATCCCTTACCAGATCCACCGTAAAAATAACTGACTCAGTGTTTAACATGTGCCAGGCTCAGCTCATGTAATTCTGGTGGCAATATCTGTGATGGTAACTGTTCTTGGCAACAGATACTGAGTTCTTAGTGGGGTCACTCCAGACATGCAAGGCAAAGAGCCATTAGCAAAGAACCAGGAACTGGAGAAATGGCTCAAAGGTTAACAGCAAGTACTGCCCTTGTAGAGGACTCTAGTACAGTTCTCAGCACCTATGCTGAATGGCTGCCTTTAACTCTAGCTCCAGTGGATCTGACTTCAACCAGTACCTGTACTCATGTGCACACACTCACACATAGACACACACAAGTGCACACAACTGAAAGTAAAATAAATCTAAAACAAAACAAATAACAACAAAAGCAACACACATGGAACTAGGCAGTGGCATGACCTGACACTATTACCCTTTCATTATAATGATGTGAAAATGGGGCCCAGAGAGTTTAGGGGGATTGCACTACCTCATCCTACAGCAGGTGGTACATTCTGGGATTCCAACTCATGTAACTTGTCTCAAGAATCTGAGGGCACACATTATGTACAGCCTCTATACTTCTTCTTTTTTTTCTTTAATCACAGAGCTTGGGAAAAAAGAATATGTACATTGGTATTTTGAGTAGCAGATAGCAGTGAATTTTTTTCTTCAACAGATACTCTCCTAAAAATCTTTCTGTAATGACACTTTGGGTGTTCCTGCTCTAGGGGTCAGGGTCTATGCGCCATGTTTTTATTCATTTGTGGCAAGATCCTAAACACATTGAGTTGAATCTCTCTTTTGTCTACAGGGATTTTCCATGTTGATAAAGGAACTATAAAAGAATGTGTTTTTCCATGACCCAGACCCCCCATTTTAAAAATGACATTTGATTTATCCATGAACAGCACCATGGAAACAGTGAATTCTCCCATTTTGATTATTTTGCTAACTTGCAGCTGACCAGTGAATCAACTCAGAATTTTAATCTAAATCACTTCCAACATGAGCTGTATAAGCATTACACTCTGATGATAGGCAAGAGGCATTTTAAATTACCCCTGATTACAGCATCCCAGGGGCCTCAGACATCATATATTTCAGCTCAAATTAGAAATCCCCTCGTGGATTGTGTGTGTGGTTTTAAACGGAATCTATTTTTCTGTCTTTACTAAAAGGATATCGCCACCGCATAGAATTTATGTGGCCCATAAAGGAGCACTTATTTAACTACTGTCCTTACCAGTAAGTACCACTCTTAGGTAAGGAAAGAGAGGTGTCTTCCTTATGGTTTCTATTGCTATGATGAAACACCATAACTAGAAAGCAAGATGTATGAAGGAAAGCGTTTATTTGGCTTATGCTTCTATATCACTGTTCAAAATCAAAGGAAGTCAGGGCAAGAACTCAAGCAGGGCTAGAATCTGGAGACAGAAGCTAATGCAGAGGCCATGGAGGGGTGCTGCTTACTGGCTTGTTCCCCCTGCTTTTCTCAGCCTGCTTTCTTAATGAACCCACAACCACCAGTCCAGGGATGGCACCATCCACAATGGGCTGGGCCTTCTTACATTAATGACGAATTAAAAATTGCTTTATAGCTGGATCCTATGGAATAATTTTTTCAATTGTGGTTCTCTCCTTTTAGATAACTAGCTTGTATCAAGTTGATATAAGACTAACCAGCACAAGAAGGCTTAGTGCTTGTCTCAAATGCTATAGAAAATGATAAACAAACAAATACAAATGAAAACAAATCGGACATAACATTTTAAAGTAGCATGTCAACTACTTTTCTATTGCGGTGATAAAAAATGGCCAAGCAACTTATAGGAAAAGAAAACCTTCATTTTGGTTTATCATTCCAGAGGGTTAGTGCTTGTGCTGGTGGAACTGGCAAAATAGGTAGCAGGCACGGGGGCTGGAGCAGGAAGCAGAGAGCTTACAGTTTGAATTGTAAGCAGGAAGCAGAGAAAAAGGACTAGAAATGGTGTCAATCTTTAAACTCAAAAAGCCCTTTCTTCCTCCAGCAAGCCCACACCTCCTAAACTGAACAAAAGTGTCGCCATTTGGGGGCCAAGTGCTCACATGCCTGAGACTATGGGGAACCATCTAATTAAAGCTACCTCAAAGAACTTAACAGGTAGAGATAGCACACCTGAGCACCATGATTGAAACTTTTGGTTCCCCTTCCACCACCATTACGTAAGCAATATTAATAAAGAACAAGAAAAGCTCATCAGAGTGGAGGGGTTTATTAGCTCATGATTCTGGCACTCTACAGGTAGAAGGGGAAGGATCTTGAGTATGAGGTCAGCCTAGGCTCTATAGTCCATGATCACTGTATATATACTGTATACAGTTCTACACTGTGTAGTGAGAACCTGCTTGAAAAGATCAGTGGCAGAATGTTTGCCTGGATACCACAAATTCATGTGTTACAGCCTAGTACCACAAAGCATGTGTGTTTCTGGGATTATAAGATTTATTGCTTCAACTAACTGGCTCCATGACTAAACATCTTCTCTCATGACTAATACTCTTCAGGTCCAAGAAAAATCATCTCTATATCTTTTACTCTAAGTCTTCAGAATAGGAAATTCTACATTTGAGTGTCATGGAATCTTGTAAGCTGAACACTTTGAAGCAAAAAGCAAAGAGTGTTTGAAGCTTGGAGAGGGGCTGAGAGCAAGGAAACACACTTAAGGTGTGAAACTTTAACAAGAAAACACCTTCCCCTCAGAAACCAGGAATGTGACCAGTTTCTGTGGTAGGAATGGGGTCCATTTTGTCTTGCACTTCAGTCGCTATTTGGTTATTATAGGGGATCTCACAAACAGTTAGAACTGCCAAGGAAGCATGCATAATTTACAGGAAGTCAAATGTATATTCATACACATATGTATATGTTAATGTAGACTAGTACATATAGCTTTTGCTGGATAAAACATCCATAAAGGGTGATCCTGGTTTGTCATATTAACAATTAGGTGGATATTGAAACTTGAACAATTTTTAACTTCATTTGTTATTTGAAGCAAAGTCTCTCTGTGTCAGCCTGACTGCTCTGGAACTCACTATGTAAACTAGGCTGGCCTAAAAACTCATGGACATACATCCACCTGTCTCTTCCTCCCAAGTGCTGGGATTAAAGGCAAGTGCCATCACCCTGATGATTTTATTTTTTAAGAACTTTTTAGTAACATCTTATTAAAATTTTAGATTATTATATGGGTCAGGTTATAAAGCAGATAGTTTCAAAGCTTATAATTTATATTTCATATTAAATTTAAAATATATAATTTTTGCTTGTTTTTTAAATTTTTCTTTATTACTATTTATTACAATTTATTCACTTTGTATCCTGGCTGTAACCCTCTCCATCACGCTCTCCCAGTTCCACTCTGCCTTCCTCTTCCTTCCCTATGTCTCTCCCCTAGTCCACAGATTGTGGAGGTCCTCCCCCCTACTATCTGACCTTAGCCTATAAAGTATCATCAGGATAGCTTGGATCGTCTTTATCTGTCACCTAGTTAGGCCACTTCACAAGGGGAAGGTGATCAAAGTGCCAGCCACTGAGTCCATGTGAAAGACAGCCCCTGCTTTCCTTACTATGGAACCTACATGGCGACTGAGCTGCACATGGGCTACATCTGAGCTGGAGGTTTCAGTCTTCTCCATGCATGGTCCTTGGTTGATTAACCAGTCTCTGCAGGCCCCCTTGGGCCCCGATATTTTGGCTCTATTAGTCTCTTTGTGGAGCTTCTGTCCCCTCCAGGTCTTTCTATCTCCTGCTTCTTCCATAAGATTTCCTTCACTCTGCGCAAAGTTTGGCTATGAGTCTGAGCATCTGCTTCAATACCCTGATGGGTAGAGTCCTTCAGAGGTCTCCTGTGGAAGGCTCCTGTCCTGTTCCTTTTCTTCTCTTATTTTTGATGTCTATCCTATTTGCCCTTATGCATGAAAATTATGCCTTTTTCCTAGGGTCCTCCTTGTTGTTTAGCTTCTTTAGGACTATAGGTTTTAGTATGTTTATCCTATATTATATGGCTAATATTCACTTATAAGTGAGTATATACTATGTGTGTTTTTCTGCTTCTGGGTTACTTCACTCAAGATGATCTTTTCTAGTATCATCCATTTTGCTGCAGATTTCATGATTTCCTTGTTTTTAATTGCTGAGTAGTATTCCATTGTGTAACTGTACAAAATATATAATTATTTTATCTTTGTGATTTTGAATGAAAGCAAGTTCTTCTTTATCAAAATGCATTTAATTTTAAGTAATTATGCACTTTGAAAATCACTATATTTTAATATTAAGTTATAAATGTTTATGTTTAATAGAACCCAAATTATATATAAAAATTGATAATATAATGAATGATTATGTTAAAATAAGGATGGGGAAACACCTTTTATGTGGTAAATGTACATTATAAATTTATTTTGTTAAAAAATATCCAGGCCTTCAAAAGTGAATTTAGAAGTAATTGAATCTGGCAGTTTTTATACTTCAGTCACAGTGATTGTTCATTGAATAGTCTCACAGAGGCTGCCTTAGTTAGTGTTCTATTGCTATAAAGAGACCATGACCAAGGAACTCTTTTAAAGGAATCATTTAATTGGGGCCTGCTTATAGTTTTAGGGGGTTAGTCAGTAATCATCATGGCAGGAAGCAGACAAGCATGGGCCTGGAGCAGTAGCCGAGAGTTTTATTTCCTGATCCATAGGGATCAGGCAGTGAAAGAGACACTGGCCTTGGACTGGGCTTTTGAATCCTTAAAGCCAACTCCCATTGCTATATCTCCCCTAACTAGGCTAAATATCCTCATTGATAGTTTGAATAAAAATGGCCTCCACAGGCTCATCGTGGTGTGGTTTTTACTAGAAGGTGTGGTCTTGTCGGAGGAGGTAAGGCCTTGTTGGAAAAAGTGTGTCACTGGGGGTGGGGGACTTTGAAGTTTCAAATGCTTGAGCTCCACCCAATGTCTCTCTCTTCTTGCTGCCTGCCAAAATAAAGAGCTATCAACTTCCTCTCAAGAAACATGTCTGCCTGCAATGTTGCCATGTTTTCTGCCATTATGATAAGGACGAAACTTCTGAACTGTAAGCTAGCCTTAATTATATGTTTTCCTTTATAAGAGTTTGCATATGGTCATGGTGTCTCATCACAGCAATAGAAAACTTAACTAAGACAGAAATTGGAACCAGGGACTGGGGTAGTGCTGTGATATGCTTTTTGGAGGTATATGGAACATTTTGGAACTGTAGACTAGAAAAGTGACTAGACATTTTAAACAGTGCTTCCTGGGCCATTGCTAGGATGGATCACAGAAGACAGTAGTGCTGAGGGTGATTTGAACTGTGGGGGGTGAGCTCAAAAAATTTCAGAGGAGAACAGTATTAGTATGTGACCTCGAGATCACTCTTGGGATATATTGACCTAGAATGTGACTGGTTTCTGCCTTTCATTCCCTTCTCCTTAATCTGCCTGAGACTAAATTTTGAAGAGTTTTGGATTAATAGCATTAACAGAGAAGATCTGCAGACAGCCTAGTATTGACTGTGCTGCTTGATTATTAGTGAACACACTTAAACACAGATCTATAATGAAAAGGGGCAAACAGAGCCAGGGAAAATACAAAACGCACTGCTTTAGAAGAAAAGGGGCACCAGGAAATGTAAACAGACTAAAGAAAGTTCTGATGCCAAATGGAATAAAGGAAGTGGCAAGACTCAGAGCAAGACTCCACCCAGCTAAGCTTCAAACTGGTGAAAAGGAATTAAAGAACATTTTAGGGCAGGGCCAGGCATTGTGGTGCACATCTTTAATCCCAGTATTCCTGAGGCAGAAGCAGGCTGATCTCTGAGTCTGAGCTCAGCCTGGAGTACAGAGTGAGTTCAAAGACAGCCAAGCTTAGGCAGTGAAAGAAACCATCCATAAAAAACAGAAAGCTGGTGAAGATGTAAGTGAATGGAGAGGGGGTGGTGGCATGTTCCAGCCCCAGCAGCAGAACTTGGCAGCTTTGGCCATGTGGTTCTGGCTTTAGAGTCAAAGACAGAAGAAAGGAGTTATGGAATCTCCCTCCACAGCTAAGGAAAGCTGCTGAGGTCAGACAAGTGACAGGGGTGCCCTTGCATGGAGGCCTAGAGAGGCCATTGTGGGAAACTGGGAAGGTGAATACTAGATTTCCTTGGAGATCCCCAAGATGCTGGAGATAACAGAGGTGTGGGATATCTGCCAAGGAAAGCTGCTAACATGGAGTAGAGAAAGCCCAAGACACAGAAGTGTGTTGTAGTCAATAAAGCTGAAAGAAGTTGGGATCTGGAGAGATTTGACACCAGATGTAGAGGTACAGAGTCTGGAGTTTGTCCAGCTTATTTTCAGTCTTGCTTTGATCCATTATTTCCCCACTATATTCTCTTTCCTTGATTTTTGAATGGTAATGTATAGTCTATACCACTGTATGTTGGAAGTATGTGGTCTGCTTTTTTATTTTGATTTTACAAGGTATACAGATAAAAGATTGTTGTGAGTCTCCAAAGAGACTTTGAACTTTTAAACAGAGTTGAGACTGATAGACTATGGGGACTTTTGAAAATTGACTGAAAACATTATGATATGGCTAAAAGCTTACTGGGGCCAGAGTGTAAAATGTGGTAGTTTGAATAAAAATGGCTTCCACAGGCTTATAGGGAATAAGACTATTTCAGGGTATGGGCTTGTTGAAGAAAGTGTGTCACTGGAGGCGGACTTTGAAATTTCAAATTCTCAAGCCAGATCCAGTGTCTCCTTCTTCCTTGCTGCCTGCTGAGATGTAGACCTCTCAGTTGCCTTTCCAGCACTGGGTCTGCTTGAGTGCCCCCATGTTTCATGCACTGATAACGGACTAAACATCTGACCTGTAATGCAGCCCCAATTACATGCTCTCTTTTATAGGAGTGTCCGTGGTTCAACAATACCTACAAACAAATGCAGCATTACAGAAGACACTGGAAGGAAAAATACAACCCCCCAAAATTAGCTTCTTTCAAGAAAACACAGGAAATAATTAACCTTACTACAGTAAAACAAAAAGCAACCAAGCACACAACCTGATGACCACAGCCAACATCAAAATC
Organism: Psammomys obesus; assembly: GCF_907164565.1. NCBI lineage: Eukaryota > Metazoa > Chordata > Mammalia > Rodentia > Muridae > Psammomys > Psammomys obesus. The sequence goes on from NW_026596069.1 coordinate 6,170,737, forward strand.
AAAGGATCTAACAGCCACTGGTCATTAATCTCTCTCAACATCAATGGACTCAACTCTCCAGTAAAAAGACACAGATTAACAGAATGGATACGTAAACAAAACCCAGCAATCTGTTGCATACAAGAAACACACCTAAGGCACAAAGATAGACATTACCTGAGAGTAAAAGGTTGGAAGAAGGCTTTCCAAGCAAATGGACCCAAGAAACAAGCAGGAGTAGCCATTCTAATATCTGATAAAATAGACTTTCAACCAAAATTAATAAAAAGAGATGGGGAAGGACACTTCATACTCATCAAGGGAAAATTCTACCAGGAAGACATCACAATCATGAACATCTATGCCCCAAATACAAGAGCACCAACATTTGTAAAAGAAATTTGTTCAACCATGTTTGTAGCAGCTTTATTTTTAATAGCCAGAACTTGGAAACAACCCAGATGTCCATCAACGGAGGAATGGATACAGAAATTGTGGTATTTTTACACAATGGAATACTACTCAGCAATCAAAAAGGAGGAAATCATGAAATTTGCAGGCAAGTGGTGGGATCTAGAAAAGATCATTCTGAGTGAAGTATCCCAGAAGGAGAAAGACAAACTTGGTATATACTCGCTTATATAGACCTACAAGATATAAACATAATGAAATCTACACACCTAAAGAAGATAATCAAGAAAGTGGACACAGGCGAAGGTGATTAATCCTTATTTAGAAAGACAAATGGGATGTGCATTGAACGTATGACAGGAGTCTACCACAAAAGGCATCTGAAAGACTCTACCTAGCAGTGTTTCAAAGCAGACACTAAGACTCATAACCAAACCCTCGGCAGAGGGCAGGGAATCATATGAAAGAAGGGAAGTTAGTATGATATGGAAAGGATAGGAGCTCTACAAGGATCAAATATATCCGGGCACAGGGTCTTTTCTGAGACTGACACTCAACCAAGGACCATCTATGGATATAACCTAGAACTTCTGCTCAGATGTGGCCCGTGGTAGCTCAGTAACCAAGTAGTTTTCCAAAGTAAGGGGAACACGGACTATTTCTAACAGGATCTCAAGGGCAGGCTGTTTGACACCCCCCCCCCCAGGGGAGGAGCAGTCTGTTAGGCCACAGAGGAGGACTTTGCAGCCAGCCCTGAAGATACCTGATAAAACAGGGTCAAATGAAAGGGGAGGAGGTCCTCCCCTATCAGTGGACTTGGAAAGGGGCAGGGAGGAGACCAGGGAGGGAGTGTGGGGTTGGGGAGGGAATGAGGGAGCGGGATACAGCTGGGACACAGAGTTAACAAAATGTAACGAAAAAGAAAAATAAAATTAAAAAAAAAGAAACATTGATAAAATTTAAACCACATATAGATTCCCACACATTAATAGTGGGAGACTTCAACACCCCACTCTCAACAAAGGACAGGTCAACAAAACAGAAATTAAACAAAGAAACAATATCTCTGACAGAGGTCATGAATCTTTACAGACATTTACAGAACTTTACACCCAAACACAAAAGAATTTACCTTCTTCTCAGCACCTCATGGAACCTTCTCCAAAATAGACCATATAGTTGGTCACAAAGCAAGCCTCAACAGATACAAGAAGATTGAAATAATCCCTTGTATCTTGTTTGATCACCATGGAATAAAGCTGGACCTCAACAATAACAGAAATAGCAAAAAGCCTACACACACATGGAAACTGAACAACTTGTTACTAAATGACAGCTGGGTCAGGGAAGAAATAAAGAAAGAAATTAAAGTCTTTCTAGAAATCAATGAAAATGAAGACACAACATACCCAAACTTGTGGGACACAATGAAAGCAGTGCTAAGAGGAAAGTTCATAGCACTAAGTGCCTTCAAGAAGAAATTCGAGACAACTCATTCAAGCAACTTAATGGCTCACTTAAAAACCCTAGGGAAAAAAAAAAAAAGAAGCAGACACACTAAGAAGGAGTAGATGGCTGGAAATAATCAAACTCAGGGCTGAAATCAATCAATTGGAAACAAATAAAACAATTCAAAGAATCAATGAAACCAAGAGCTGGTTCTTTGAGAAAATTAACAAGATAGACAAACCCTTAGCCAAGCTAACTAAAAGGCAGAGAGACACCACCCAAATCAAAAAATCAGAAATGAAAAGGGGGACATAACTACAGACAGTGAGAAAATCCAAACAATCATTAGGACTTACTTCAAAAGTCTATATGCCACAAAATTTGAAAATCTAAATGAAATGGACAATTTTCTTGATCAATTTGACTCACCAAACCTGAATCAGGACCAGGTAAATCAATTAAATAGTCCTATATCCCCCAAAGAAATAGAAGCAGTCATCAAAAGTCTCCCATCCAAAAAAAGCCCAGGACCAGATGTCTTCAGCGCAGAATTCTACCAGACCTTCAAAGAAGAGCTAACTCCAATTCTCTTCAAACTATTCCACAAAATAGAAACTGAAGGAACAATACCAAACTCATTCTATGAAGCCATAGTCACCTTGGTACCTAAACCTCACAAAGACTCAACAAAGAAAGACAATTTCAGGCTAATCTCCCTTATGAACATTGATGCAAAAATATTTAACAAAATACTTGCAAACCGAATCCAAAAACACATCAAAGATATTATCCACTATGAGCAAGTAGGCTTCATCCCAGGTATGCAGGGTGGTTCAATATACGGAAATCCATCAATGTGATCCACCATATTAACAAACTGAAAGAAAAAAACCACATGATAATCTCCCTAGATGCTGAAAAAGCATTTGACAAAATCCAACATCCATTCATGTTTAAAGTACAGGAGAGATCAGGGATACAAGGCACATATCTAAACATAGTAAAGGTGATATACAGCAAGCCTATAGCCAACATCAAACTGAATGGAAAGAAACTTAAAGCAATCCCACTAAAATCAGGGACAAGACAAGGCTGCCCACTCTCCCCATATCTCAACATAGTGCTGGAAGTCCTTGCTAGAACAATAAGACAGTTGAAGGAGATCAAAGGGATACAGATTGGAAAAGAAGAAGTCAAATTATCACTATTTGCAGATGATATGATAGTATACATGAGTGACCCCAAAAACTCTACCAGGGAACTTCTACAGCTGATAAACACCTTCAGCAAAGTGGCCAGATACAAAATTAACTCAAAAAAATCAGTAGCCCTCCTGTATACAAAAGACAAAAGGGCTGAGAAAGAAATTAGAGAAACAACACCCTTCACAATAGCCACAAATGGCATAAGGTACCTTGGAGTAACCCTAACCAAGGAAGTCAAAGACTTGTATGAAAAAAATTTCAAGTCTCTGAAGAAAGAATTAGAAGAAGATATGAGAAGATGGAAAGAACTCCCATGCTCTTGGCTTGGCAGGATTAACATAGTAAAAATGGCCATTTTACCAAAAGCAATCTACAGATTCAATGCAATTCCCATCAAATTACCAATACAATTCTTTACAGACCTGGAAAGAAAAATTCTCAACTTCATATGGAATAACAAGAAAACCAGGATTGCTAAAACAATCCTCTACAATAAAAGATGTTCTGGAGGTATCTCCATCCCTGATCTTAAGTTGTACTATAGAGCAACAGTTTTAAAAACTGCATGGTACTGGCATAGAAACAGAATGGTGGATCAATGGAACCGAACAGAGGACCCAGAAATAAACCCACACACTTATGGACACCTGATCTTTGACAAAGACGCCAAAACCATACAATGGAGAAAAGATAGCGTCTTCAACAAATGGTGCTGGTCCAACTGGATGTCTACATGTAGAAAAATGAAAATAGATCCATACTTATCACCCTGCACAAAACTGAAGTCCAAGTGGATCAAGGACCTCAACATAAAACCAGATACTCTAAATCAGTTGGAAAAAAAGTGGGAAATACCCTAGAACTCATTGGTACAGGAGAAAACTTCCTGAACAGAACGCCAACAGCACAGGCTCTAAGAGCAACAGTCAATAAATGGGACCTCATGAAACTGAAAAGCTTCTGTAAAGCAAAGGACACCGTCATCAAAACAAAATGACTGCCTACAGATTGGGAAAGAATCTTCACCAACCCTTTATCTGACAGAGGACTCATATCCAGTATATATAAGGAACTAAACAAGCTAAAAAGCAGCAAACCAAGTAATCCACTTAAAAAATGGGGAACAGAGCTAAACAGAGAATTCTCAATAGAGCAATATCGAATGGCAGAGAAGCACTTAAAGAAATGCTCAAGCTCATTAGCCATTAGGGAAATGCAAATCAAAACAACCCTGAGATTTCACCTTACACCCATGAGAATGGCCAAGATCAAAAACTCAAGTGACAGCACATGCTGGAGAGGTTGTGGAGAAAGGGGAACCCTTCTCCACTGCTGGTGGGAATGTAAACTTGTACAACCACTCTGGAAATCAATCTGGCGCTTTCTCAGACAACTAGGAATAGCGCTTCCTCAAGATCCAGCCATATACTCCTAGGCATATATCCAAAAGAGGCTCAAGTACACAAAAAGGACATTTGCTCAACCATGTTTGTAGCAGCTTTATTTGTAATAGCCAGAAGCTGGAAACAGCCCAGATGCCCCTCAACTGAAGAATGGATGCAGAAACTGTGGTACATCTATACAATGGCGTATTACTCAGCAATGAAAAATAAGGAAATCATGAAATTTGCAGGTAAATGGTGGGACCTGGAAAGGATCATCCTGAGTGAGGTGTCCCAGAAGCAAAAAGACACACACGGTATATACTCACTCATATAGACATACAAGGTAGTACAAACCCACTAAAATCTATGCATCTAAAGAAACCAAGCAAGAGAGAGGACCCTAACTAAAATGTTCAATCCCCACCTGAAAGGCAAAGAGGATGGACATCAGAAGAAGAAGAAAACAGGAAACAACCTAGAAACCTGCTACAGAGGGCCTCTGAAAGCCAGAAGAAGAAAACAGGAAACAAACTAGGAACCTACCACAGAGGGCCTTTGAAAGCCTCTGCCCTGCAGACTATCAAAGCAGATGCTGAGCCTGATGGCCAACTGTCGGGCAGAGTGAATGGAATTTTATGTAAGAAGTGGGAAATAGTAAGAGCTGGAGAGGACAGGAACTACACAAGGAGAGCAACAGAACAAGAAAATTTGAACACAGGGAACTTCCCAGAGACTCATACTCCAACCAAGGACTATTCATGGAGATAACCTAGAACCCCTGCACAGATGTAGCCCATGGCAGGTCAGTGTCCAAGTGGGTTACCTAGTAATGGGAAGAGGGACTGCCTCTGACATAATCTGATTGGCCTGCTCTTTGATCACCTCCCCCTGAGTGGGGAGCAGCCCTACCAGGCCACAGAAGAGGACAATGCAGCCGCTTTTGATGAGAACTGATAGACTAAGATCAGAAAGGAGAGGAGAACCTCCCCTATCTGTGGACTTGGGGAGGGGCATGCATGCAGAAATGGGAGGGAGGGTGGGATTGTGAGGGGAAGAGGGAGAGGCTTATGGGGGGGGGCTGCAAAATGAATAAAGTGTAATTAATAAAAAATAGAAAAAAGAGAAAAAAAAAAAAAGAGTGTCCATGGTCATGATGTCTCATAACAGCAATAGAAACCCTAAGACACTAATCTTTCCAAACAGTACATCAGCTGCTGACTAAGCTTGCAAGTATATGAGCCTATGGGTGGCATTCTCATTCAAAGCACCACAGGGGCTGTTGAGATGGCTGAGCAGTCAGGAAGATTTCTGCTAAGAATGACTTCTGGAGTTCAGTCTCTAAGGCCCACATGTTGAGACAAACACAGGATTTTTTTCATTTGACCCTCACATGTAATCAGTGGCATGCAAGTATGCACACAACTCACACCCAAAGGAAATAAATAAATAAATAAATAAATAAATAAATAAATAAAGGGAATTAAAATTTTTGAAAACTGTCTTTGAACCATTGGACCTTGTTACTTGAGTATGGACTTTTCCAGGTAGGTGTCTGAGCACGTAGTACTGATTGATGGGAGCTTAATGTTGGAATTGGAGGCAAGAGGGTTCTGGCTGAAGTCTTGCTTGCCCTGCAGTACATAGTCACCTGACAGGATTAACCTGTTGGCTGCAGTCTGCTCTACCACAGCATCCTGTCTCTCAGGGCTAATGCAGCACGGACGCGGCATGTCCAAGTGCTTCTTAAGTTATGAAGCAGGACCCCGACATGTAGGTTTGCACTGTTTAGCCTCATTTACTGTCTAAAATGCTTTAAAAACATTGAGTAAAAATCTATTTTCATATAATTTCACACTGTAGAATCTTCAACTCAAAAGAAAGCTTTGGATAACACATACTACATAAATGCCCATCCTCCTGTGCGGTTGGAGGCAGCCCATTTTAATCTCTGCTAGCTTGCTTTTGAAGAGCTAAAATGCTCCTATCGTTCTATCTCTGTAATGTGCCCCTATCGGAGACATCATTATTGTTATACTTTTCATTTGATTGTTTCTCTTGCTTTCCTTTGAAATTGAGATAATTCTGAAAGAATTGCCATTCAAAGATGCTTCCATCTCTTGTGAGCTAAGCTTACTCTCTTAAAAGCAAAACAAACAAAGCAGGACTTAGCTGAATATCACCAGCCCTTTCTCTCTGACCTTAAATTTTCAAAATGTATAGCCAACAGAAGAACTTCCTAATGTATAAACTGCACACTGGCATCAAAAATGTTCTTATGTTTTTATCTTACTTCTGAATTCATTTATTTTCCTGCATTTATCACAAAACCAAAATAACAATTTCCCTCTTTGTTTTCTCCACCAACCACATCGGTATGATGAGCTTAGAAAGGGTCAGCTAATGGACCTTTGACACAATGAGGCCAGTGGTTCTAGTGATAGCAGCCGTGCATGTAGAAGCAACTGCTTCAGCGAATTACTAAAACAATGTTTTAATTTTTATTTCATACTACTGTGAAATAACCTCTACCTTAATTTACCAAATGTCCTGTACAAAGAAAATTGGCTTTAGTAAGATCAATCGCCTTCATGGCCAGTTAGGGCGATTTCTGAATATTCATTTTAGTAACATATCTTCCAAAATGTCTTAGTTTTCATCTCCCCATGGAGCATTGCATCCAAAGATCTGCAGAGAATAAAGAAAAGTGCAACTGTATTATGGCGCTGACAGCGTGTGTACCTAACGTCAGCTGTGTGGGGTAGCAGGGCAGCTTCACAGAATGATGAGCATGAGAGCCGTGCCCTCCCCCGCTGCCGCCCCACCAAGTCTTCAAGTGATGGATCATTGGAAGTCAAAAGCAAATGCTGCTGAGTTTCTATATCCAACTTAGGGTTGCGCCAGAATTAATTACACCTTCTGCTACTTTGGAAAGGATTGTCACCAATAAATTCTAATAAACAAGAGTGAAAAGATTTTATTCATGCTGTTTCTAAGAAATTAGACCATAGTGGTATTGTTCAGCAACGCAGGTGTTATATTGCTGTGTTGTTTATATGAAAATAGATACGACACAGGGACGTATACAAAGAAAGCCTGAGAGGGGCTGGAGCCAGCTACTATTCTGAGTGTTCCGGGTTCTCTCCTCTCTTAACGGCTGGCTCTTTGACCTTTCCCCTCCCCCAGGGAGGAACAGCCTAGCTAGGCCACAGAGGTGGACATTGCAGCCAGTCCTGAAGAAACCTGATAAGCTAGGGATAGATTGAAGGGGAGGAGGACCTCCCCTATCTGTGGACTTGGAAAGGGGCAGGGAGGAGATGAGGGAGGGAGGGTGGGATTGGGAAAAATGAGGGAGTGGGCTACAACTGGAATACAAAGTTAATAAACTGTAACTAATTTTAAAAAAAAGAGAGAACAGAGAGGCTAAGGTGATCACCATGGAAGTGGACAGGGAGCCTTGCGTGGCTGTCAGTGAAAGTGTGTGGGGTGTAGTGTAAAGAGTATGTGAATCTGACTTGTGGTTTGGGGATGACGCTGGTTTATCGTCGGGTCACCTCATTTTCTGTTATGATGGCTGTTCTAGGACTAGAACCTTGTGCCCATATTTTATTTTATGCAGTTAGCAATAATCTTCAAAAGAAATATTTTTAGGAGCCAACTAGTGAAGAATTAGCTCAACTTGTCAGGTGGCCTGTTCTGTTCATCATGCCTGCACTCACAGATCAGCTGTTTCTGTCTCTCTTTATGGCTGTGTTCTCTGTCTCTCTCTCGTGTGTGTGTGTGTCTGCGCGCGCGCGTATATATTTATTGTTTGAAATATTCAAGTTATTGTGCTCGATGGTATGCTTTGAGTCACTGTTGTCATCTTCTTCCTCTCTTTTCTGTCACCTCTTCGGACATGCTGAAACAAGATAGCAGAGTACCAGTCTGCTTGAAGTCAGTTGCTTTGAATCTAAATGCTAAGCACAAGCTCCCAAGTTCTAGCTCTGGGGCTGCAAATATGTTTTAGCAGCAGGTGAATTCACAAATACAGAACTCATAAATAAAGATGATTCAGAGGCTGCATTGTTTTTGTTTACATTTCTTTAGATACCCTAAATAGGGAATTCAATCTTCTCTTAGTCATAATTACGCCATAAAGGTTTGTTGAATGAATAAGTCAAGAAGATCACAATTGAAGAGTATGAGGTTGGGGGCTGGGGAAATTGCTTACTAAGTGATGTGATTCCTCTGCAAACTTGAGGACTTGAATTTGATCCCTAGAACTTATATGAACAGCTAGTCCTGTCAGCTTCTACAACCAAGGTGATTCCAGGGAAGGAGATAACAGGAACCTGGAGGCTCACTGCCCAGTCTAGTGAATTTCTGAGCTCTAGATTCAGTGAGAGGCCACGTTCCCTGGAATGAAAATGGAGACTAATCAAGGGAGACGTTTCTACCCTTCCCATATGCATGCACAGGTGAGTGCAACTCTATAGGCACATACATATATATCCATATACCCCCCAAACACACATGCACAGAGAGAGACAGAAACAGAGACAGAGAGATAGAGACAGAGAGAGAGAGAGAGAGAGAGAGAGAGAGAGAGAGAAGAAAAACATGAGATTTGCTTATTTCTTTTATACTGCATCTTCCTGGGGTGGAAAGGCAGATGTGGAGCTGTTGCAAGAGTGAACTCTAGAGACAGACGGTATAGCCCTATTCCTCACACATCCCTCTGCATGACACTGAAGCTCGCTTCTCTCTTTCATAAAATGGGGCATAAAATAGTGAGTTATTACAGAGATTAAGTGAGGTAATACCACAAAGAGTTTTGAAAGTATCTGGAATGTAATGTTATATAGATCTTCAAATAAAACAACAATAACACTAACCAATCCCACTCTCTGCATGCCAACAAAACTGTTTAATGCATTAAAAATATTATCTTTGCACACTTTCATGTTTGTATTTTTATGGTAGATAAAAGCAGCCACAATGCCTTCTTTATAAGGTCAGTGGTAAAATACAACAAAACCTGTGTTGAAAGCATAACAAAAAGAAATGCAAAGCATTGCTCTATCTCTTTTGTATGCAAGTTTGACCACTTCTAAGACTAGAAGATGTGGCCTTCTGCAAAGTCCCTAGCACCACTCTGAGACTCGCTCTTTGTGATTTGTCCAGAACACAGACAGGTGGCAATTTTATTATGACTTTCTTGTGCTTAATGTCTTTGAGAGAGCTGGCAGAGCTCACTGCCTCACTGCCAGGAAATAGTCGTTTAGGGGAGAGCTGTGTACATTTCTCCCCTCTTCTACCTATCCACAGGTTGTAACTTCAGATAGAAACGAGGCCCCTGAGTTCATGCTAGAAATGGGGGAAAGTAAGAAATGATAGGCTGTCATATTTTCTGAGAAGGTGCAAGGCAGCAGAAGCAGAAATCAAGGCTGAGCTCTGCACAGAAAGCTGGTGGCATTCCGATATTACCTACATCTACCTTAATGATTCCATTTAAGCTGTCATTTTCTGCATTTACCTTGCAGCATTCAAAAGCAACTATACTTACGTGTTCACAGCCAACGCACTGTCAGCATTTCAAAAGGAACGAGAAAGGAAGGAAACTGGTATATGATGTATTTCAAAAAAAATAGTTTCCTTGTAGAAAATTAACAGTAATTTTGAGACCACTCTTACAGAGAAATAAACTCTTTGGAGGTTATAAAAATGCTGGCACTGAGAAAAAAAGGAGGGAAGATACATGCACATACCTAAGAAGATAGGATGGAAAAGAAAAAGATAGGAGGGAAGAGAAAAAACAGTGGGGGTGAGAGACCCACGCCATACTTGTTATTTTTCATCCTTTTCCTAGCTCATGAGACACTGGCAGGCCCTTCAGTGTTGACAGCAGGGAGGTTGGGAATGATGTCATCCTTCCTCTATTCACTGTGTGATTCTTCCTGAGAGTGCTGCAATGCAGGGGCTTTCTTTATTTCCTGAGACTTTGCCTAGCTTCCTCTAGAATGTGGTAATGAGGGCTTTGGTATCCAAATGGCATCAGGAAGGTCTCAAGAAGTCTTTTAGCTACTTTTGAAAATCCTAGCGACATATAGCCTAGAAATGCAAACTACTTTTAATGTGGTAATTTTATAATAGCTGGCCAGATACTGTGGATCAATTACTACAATTTCTCCCTCAAATTGATTTTATTCCTCAAGTTCCAGTAGAAATCCTCTTCTCACTTCCTAAGGCCATCTGGTGTGAGGGTCCCCGTGGGTCTGGCTCACATGATCTGCTACTCTTCTCATTGAGCACTAACCCTGATCTCTTTGGCCTTGCAGTGATGCGGCTGGAGAGCAACAACTTTTGAGCATGACTGTCCTCATCTTCATCAAAGCAGCTGTTGACTGCTAATACTACCTCATAGAAGACAGAGGATGGGAGAATCATTAGGATAGAACCTGTTGATTCCATCTATGCCCTTTGGTACCTTCTCACCAACTATATGTAATCCTGCTCAGATTGCATATGGCCTCCTGCTCTTGGAAGAAGCTGGAGTGTGTGAACTACGGAAAGCTACCCAAAGGGGTATTCAGTCTTTACAGCTAAGAAGTCATCATCTGTGCTGGGTGACATTTTCTCGTGGAGCAGCTGCTTTGGGGTCACCCACAGTCATGTAAGTAACCTCTCACCTAAAGCGACAAAATGAGTGCAGCAAATTAGTAGTTCCCTGAGCTAGACATGCAATCATATCTTGGTCTGTTGTAGAGTCTCTTAAGGAGTGATTATATACGTATTTACACCTCCCCAGGGAAACTGTTCTCAAAACAGATGCACATTTTCTTCTTTTTTTTTTCCAATTTTGTTTTTCAGTGAATTTCAAACATGAGTACTATACTTGCTTCATTTCCATCTCTCCCTCTCCTCTATACAACTTCTCTCGTGTCCCTCCAACTTTTTTCAAACTCATGACTTATTTTTAAAATCAGTTTTGTTACATATGTATACAGGTACAGATCTATAAAAACTGCCTGCTCAGTCCTTTAGTACAGCTCATATGTACACATGTTTAGGACTAAGTACTTGGGATGGATAATGTATCAAGGGATTCACCCTGGAACAGACCGATTCTCTCTGTAGCCATTGATTGCCTATAGCTCTTCATCTACACTAGAGCTTTATGGGAGTCCCTCTATCCACATTGGCCTGTCAGCTGGTGTGGTCATTGTTTACGTCTTAAGTGTTCATATTTTTGATATTTCAGGAGGACAGCTTCAATGTCATATCTCAAAGACACTGTTTCACACTACATGTCCTAGTTCTCTGGCTCTTAGAGTCTTTCTACCACTTTGCCCAGGGTGTTTCCTGAGGCCTATGTATAGGGGGTTTGTTGTTTACAGATACATCAGATGGCAGTAGATGCTGCATGATCATTTCTCTGCATTTTTGGTATGTTGTAGATTTTTGTAATGGCCTTCATCTGCCATAAAAGTTAATTTTTAAATTTATGAATAATAATAGTTACTATTATTAGAGTGTGAGAACATGCATGCCACAGCATAAGTTTAGAAGAAGTATACAGAGTATGTAACAAAGAATACCTGTTTGTGTCAGTGAGCATCTCTGTGTAATGACCTTGAGACACATGCACTTTGCAGAGATGTATGTATTTATTCTCCTGAATGTCTTCCTCTGTCTATTTCACCTGTTAATACGATGAGTCTAATCTATTTGCTAAAGTGTCTAAGTCCTTTCAAACTCACAATGTTGATATCGTGGGTGGGATATGACTTGACTGACTCTAAGTTTTATGTGTTGGTATTCAATCTTGTTACTAAGTATTGAGAGGGTGGTTATTTAATCCATGCATGGTGTTTAGAGGCAGGGTGTTTAGGAAACACTTAAGATTAGATGTCCAAATTAGTGTTGAATTCCCACAGTTGACTCTTGATGGCTTTACAAGGGGAAGAAGGAGGGAGGGAGAGAGGGAAGAGAGAGAGAGACAGACAGAGACAGAGACATACAAAGACAGGGAGAAAGACAGAGAGAGATAGACAGAGACACAAAGAGATGATGCACTCAAACATCAAATGTCCTCTCTTTGACCTCAAAACTATTCCTGAAAGACTACCATAACCAGATGCAGCCTTGTAACCTGAAGCCGTACCTGTAAACTAAATGGAACCCATTTTCTTTAGAACTTAACTGGTCTTTGGTACTACAATACCAATCAATACACATAGCAAACAGAATGAGTATGGTATGAATATTCAAGCCAAGTTGGCTTCATGAAAGAAACACTGGCTTATCACTAAGCAGGGATGGCTCATCTACCTGGGGTTGTCTAGTGTGAGCCTTTTTTCGGCAGTAGCAATGAAGTCATCTTTATGGGACCACAGAGTCTACTTAGACAAAGTGGGACTTCACAAATCTCTTTTTAATAAACAGATGCAATATGTATTAATAAACAAAGTCAGCATGCTTGAGTAATTGTCATGGTCCCTTTAGGTCTCCTGTCACCCTGGGGGTGTGCTGAGTGTCCTTTTACTCTGAGCATGTGAGTCAACACACTGATGTTCTTCTTAAGAGAGACTTTGCTTAGTCTTTGATGATTATTTTGAGAAATAGCTACTTTAAAGGAAAAGAAAATTAGATTTTCTGAAATAGGCTGGTAGGCAGGAAACAGTATGTTATTGCAAAGAGATTTCACTTTCTACAAAGTAGAGGGCCACTGGGAGGCCTCGGTTATGGCTGAATTATGAATTTTAATTATTTTCTCTCTTAATTGATGAGGAATGATCTTGTCTTCATTTGATATTGCCTTCAAGTTCTACACAACATCTAGAATATGATCAATGTTCAATCATTGTTTTCTGAATAAATGATCAGGAACACAAAAGGTCACGGTATCAGAAATTCAGGTTATGTGAATGGAGTTGAGAAGCAATGGGAAATATTTCACCAGGATTTCTGCCTTTTATTTACCCTGGAATCCTTACAGATGGGCTTTGAACAGGAAGAGGAGAAGAAAGAAGCACTGAGCTGTCTGCTAGGTAGATGTACCAGTCACTGACTTAGTTAGTTGACAATAAACTCTATATTTTCTGAAAGAGTCAGATGATTTTCAAATTTGAAAAGGATGGTTTAACAAAAAAAGAAAAGGATGGTTTAAATACAAGTAAACATGGTGAATGGATAATCCTGAAACTTAGTGGTAAAACATTTATATTCCAAGTGTGGCTCTGGGTTCAATCCTTTGTACATATACTGAAATAAAATTGAAATATTTAAAAAATTAAACACACTGAATTTATCTGCTCTATGTGTTTATTATGTAAAAATGCATGCAAGCTTTCAAATTTCTCAATGACTTTCCATCATAGTTTTTCTTTCCAACAGATTATTTGCAGAGATTATCATTGCATGCAAAATAGGGGATTTTATTAAAAGCCACTTCAAAGTACTCCTTATAGATTTTAAGGACAATAAACCTCAGTCCTGAAATCAAGTTGGAATGGCACAAAAAATTTTATCTCTGCTGTTTATTACATAATTCATACAACACTAACTACTTTTTTAACTTTTGAGATCTTTTTCATTTGAAGGTAATCTTAATGCTATTAAATTCATAAATATGCTATTTTTTTTACTCGAATCCTAATTATCTAAAACACACAGTGCAAACATACGAATATCTATTTTCTTCATGTCTCTGCTCATTCATCATGGTTTTGGAAATGGGGAAAATAGATTCCCCTTAAATTGCAAGTCAGTAGGTATTTCTTTGCAGTTAACTTCAGCAAAATTCATACAAAAGTAATTAAAAATTATCTTCTTTACTTATTAACTCACCAGGAAACATCTTAAGTTTCTGTACTAAAATATAGAAAAACTGAATGACACAAATATTAAGAAATTAAAAATTCCTTATTGTTTTATTCCTGGCACCTATTTACACACTTATTCCTATCACAATTTATAGGGAATATGCCTGATGCAATGAAAAGAAAAAGACAAAGCTACAACAGATAATAGACCTCAGGACTGTACATCTAATTGACACTACATTGCATTAATCAATAGCTGTACTTTTTGCAAACTATGGCTATGACAGTCCTGAACAAGAAGGGTTTCCTGTTTAAGCTGCAGTAACTTTTCTGACTATGGATCATGATTTCTCCTGTGACTGACTTTTACAGTTCCTCTAACTCATTTGAGGTGAGTGTCTCAAAGTAATCTGCAGCTTTCCGAACAACTCCTTGCTGTCCCTTTCTTTCTTTCTTTCTTTCTTTCTTTCTTTCTTTCTTTCTTTCTTTCTTTCTTTCTTTCTTTCTTTCTTCCCTCCCTCCCTCCCTCCCTCCCTCCCTCCCTCCCTCCCTCCCTCCCTCCCTTCTTTCTTTCTTTCTTTCTTTCTTTCTTTCTTTCTTTCTTTCTTTCTTTCTTTCTTTCTTTCTTTCTTTCTTTCTAACGTTCTGCTACCAAATCCACCGCTTCCACCACAAGATCCATAGCCACTACCATGGGGACTGCCAGACCTTCTTCTGCCAAAGCTGTCTGACTATATGAGTCCAAAATCTGATTGCTGTTGTCCACTATAATTTCCAGTGTCACTACACTTTTCACCATAGTTACCTCCACCAAAATTTCCTCCTTCATTGTAACCACCATATCCTCCTCTTCCTCCACCATATCCACAACCTTGATTTCCATATCCTGATCCAGCACCATCACCTCCTCTACTACTGTATCCAGGACCACCACTGTCATAGTTTCCACCATCACCTCCAAATCCATTATATCCACCATCACCACCTCTGTAACTACCTCTGCTGCCATCAACTCCACCACCATAGCTTCTTCTTTCACTAAAATTTTCACCATCTCCAAAGTTTCCACCACGATCCATAAAGTTTCCAGATCCACCTCCGTGACCTCTCTGTGATCCAGCAGACTGCAAATCTTTTTTAAAAAGTGCCTTTTTCACTTCACCACTTTGCCCATCAATAGTGTGAAATTTCTGAACAACAATTTTATCCACTGGCACTTTCTTTTTTTCCACTCTGCCTGCCTTCCATAGCTTCTATGGTTCCAATCTTGCCATACTTTTCAAAGTAGTCTCTCAGATTATATTATTCTGTATCTTCTTTAATACCACCAACAAAATTTTTCTTTCCTGTTAAATGGGAACCAAGCTTTACAGAATACAGAATCTTCTCTAGAAATGGCTCTCTTTGGTTCCTCCACACGCCCATCCACCTTGTGAGGCCAAACACATTGGAACAACCACCTCTTCAACATAAGAATAGGTCACAAAACCAAAGCCCCTGGAACTTTTATTTTTTTGGGGGTGTCTTTCATGACTATACATTCTGTAAGTGTGCTCCATTTCTCAAATGTTCTTTTAAGATATAATCTGTGGTTTTAAACTCAGACCACCAATAAACAACATCCTCAGCCTGTTCTGGTTCCTTTGGATCATGGCCCTCCATTTTGAGACTGGACTTGCCTTTTCCAACTCAAGTTCAATATGGACACTAACTATTTTAAAGGGCAAGAATATTAGTACTATTTTCCTTTAAGCCAAACAAGAAAGAATACAAGCTAGGTGTTTGAGATAGTCTTTGATCTCACACTGCTTCCTGGCACACTGACCTTAGTAGTGATGGATGAAATTGAAACAATGAACTCTATGCTGTAGTATTACCCACAAATCACATTTCTATTTTCTCAGCTGCTTCAGTACCATTAACTGATGAACTGTATTCTAAACTCAAATTTTTCTTGATAATATCCACAGGTATCAGGCTAGGCGAGCGCAGGCTTATCAAATTGCAATGCTGTGCTTCCCACAATCATATGTTGGATTGTTCAGTAGGCATCAAAATCAGACTTCATTTTTCCACATAGTTGAAAGGAAACTTCAGCTACATGTGTCAAAAACTCAGGAAGCTCAGCTCGCCACAGGTGTTCAACCATCAGGTGTGCTCCTGGGGGACATTGCTGCTGGCTGGCCAGCCCTTGGTCTACAGATGGGGTGAAGCCAGTAGGGGAGATAGGCAGGTCAGAAGAGCAGAAGAGTATCAAAACCTGGAGGAACTCCAAAGAAAACCTCATCTCTCATTTCCTGCCTTTGCCTTGTGCCGTCAGTCTCTCCCCGGAAAGCATTATTACTTTATAGCACTCCACAGGAGTTGATGGGCATCCACACGCTTACCCCGGCTAACCGCCTCATGGATGAACTTCTTCGTTACAGACCACGCCACAGTTCTGCAGACTTAATGGGCATAAATATAGCTACTCAAAGAGGGAGGCACTTTCCTGTCCATGAGGATATTACATCCACGAGACGAAAGGAAAACCTGCTAATTGAGAATCGCACTTCAGTTTAATTACACAGATGCTAAAATAATGTAACTGAAGCGGCTTAAAAATATAATTATACACTATGCAATGCTTGAGAGCATGCTTTATCTTCATGCCTTTAATGTACATGATCAAGAAAAAGCCAACAAAAGAACAATTCCTGGGTAATTTGGGAAACTGGGACATGTCTGGATTTGAAAGATGTTTCAGAAAACATCTTGCATTTGGAAGGGCTCATCAGAGGTATTTTGTGAGCAACTGCACATGAAATCCCTCTTTTAACCTGTAAGTTCTTCAAAGGCTCCTGGGTTTAAAATAAATAATGAAATTTGTGGTACCGTGTAATTGCCTAATTTTCTCCTCCAACATCAGAAAGAGCGAGGATGTCTGTGTCTGGAAAGAATGACATGCTGTTTTAATAGTGTGACCGGAGATCTAGAAAGATCTCTTAATAAGTTAAGTATTCCTTTCCCACATTCCTTTTTCTCCTCAAATCTCACATTGTTCAATTTATTATTAATATCATACTGGCTTCTAATAAATTTTCCAAATCTTTTTCAGACAATGTTATTCCCTCAGAAGAGTCCTGTGGCTTTTTTTTTTGTGCCTATGAATGGTAGAACCCATGAGGTTTAATGAGTATAGGATTCTTGCTGACAAGAGTCTGTCCTTATAAGTAAGAGTCGGAAATAGATACTACTGCTGTTCTTACAGTCTGAGGCAGAAAAAGTATCCATCCACAAAAAGAACACCAATAAAATCTGCTTCCACGTGGAGATCTATGTGTTACTGAAAGAACTTCAGAGATCGAATTCAGATTTGTAGAGGTACAGAAACTTGTATGCTCTGGAAAAGGAGTAACACCAGAGAGAAGGGAGGTGGGAAGATGGAATTACAGCATTTTCAAGGCAACAGGGTAAAAAGGACCTCCTTGGTCATCCCCAGTGGTACATTCATAGACCTTCTTGGCTGTTCCTAATGATGTATCTCTCCAACTCTATCACTCCCACTCTCCTCATCTCAAACACTGTGGAGAGGCACATAACAAGGAGGAGCGTGTGTTGGGCTATGTTGCTATTTAGAAATATGGGCTCCTCTTTCTCCCCTGACCCCAGAGCTCAAAGAGAACATGTAATAAATAAAAAAAATTAATTAAAAAAGAAGAACATGTGTCTTTACAAAAAACTTCACTGGAATGATAAGTGCTTAGGAAGTTAGTGAGGCATATTTAAATATGTGCCTCCATTAGGGAATTCGCAGAGACAATTAAGCAAAGGAGAAGATCCACCAGAATGTAGGTGGATTCCACAGTCCACTATTCCACAATCTGGGGTGACACCTGGGAGAAAAGTAGAAAAAAAGAGAAAGCCAGGTAGCCTGAGAATTTTATTTTCCTCTTCTTTTCTTTCCTCTCTTTCCAATTACCCCTGCTTTTTGTTCTTTCTACTCTGATGGATGGAACCTCTAAAATCATAATCCAAAATAATCTCTTCTTTTGTTAATATTTTCCTTAGATATTTTTCTCAGGCATTTGTATCACTACAATGTGCACACAGAGCAGGCGGATTAGTTTCAGCTCTGGGGTGTGAGAACATTTACCTTTCTCCAAGCTCAAGCACTAGATTCTAAACACCTTGACCCTGATATAGATGCCACGTCCCAGTTTAGGAAACCTCACTTATCCACTCCTCAGTTTCATACTTCATGAAATAAAGTTATGAATAATATAAGCCTTGAGTAGCTGGGATAATTAAATGAGACAGCCTAGGTAACACATTTAGAAAAACATGTGAATACTAGTTTTTCTAGCCCTGTGTG
The DNA here is from genome assembly GCF_907164565.1 of Psammomys obesus. NCBI lineage: Eukaryota > Metazoa > Chordata > Mammalia > Rodentia > Muridae > Psammomys > Psammomys obesus. Next base: position 6,189,323 of record NW_026596069.1, read on the forward strand.
AGTATGCAAAAAAAAAAAAAAATCTGGCATCCTACCTCAGGCTAATTCTACTGATTGTAACCCAGGATAGTGTATTTTGCCAAATCGCAAGTACATTCAAACACTTTATGTGTGAACATACAGAAGGGATGTGCAGAACCTGGGAGAAGAAAAAGCAAAAAAAAAAAAAATGACCTGAAAAGTCTGGAGAATCTTGGATTGTAAATTCATAACTCAGCAGATGTATCTGTATGTGACAACCTGACTCTTTGAGGCAAAGCAAAGCATCCTAGCTGATAAATGGGAATTGTGACTGTACTGAGTAGTCTCAAGTTCTACAGCTGTAGATGTGCTTGTCTCTACATCTAGATGGAGCACAGCTCATTACCTCAGGGCAAGAGGCTGCTGGGTACCTGGACATCTGCTAATGAGGCTGGGCTTGCCACAGCAGACTGCCCAGATAGTGGCAGTTTCAACTTGGGGTGTGTGTGATGTACTGCATATTTTGAGTGAAATATCTTATTTGTTAACCAATCCAAATAGCTACCATTTATAATTACTATTCTTCAGTTGTTTTTCCAAATAATAAAATTTAAGGAAAATTCAGCATTCATCAAATGTTTACATGTATACATTGACATTTGTTGAAAAATAAATCAAAACTCCAATGACACATTTTAAGAGCTGTGTTTGTAAGTTCATATTAACAATACTCCTCTCCTCTTTTTTTTCCGAATTGTGGTTTTTCTTTCTTTCTTTCTTTTTTATTTTTATTAATTACACTTTATTCATTTTGTATCCCCCCATAAGTCCCTCCTTCCTCTCCTCCCGATCCCACCCTCCCTCCCCTTTCTGCATGCATGCCACTCCCCAAGTCCACTGATAGGGGAGGTTCTCCTCTCCTCTTACTGCTGTTTGATACATAAATCTCTAGGAAAATTCTCTTGCACCATTTGATGTGTGCCCTCCCAGTCCTAAACTTGCTGGAAAACCAAAATAAATATGGAGACAGTACAGTATGAGGGGGCTGAGGATTAAGCAAGCCTGGTTGAATCTTAGTTCATTCTCCCATCATATTGTAGCTTTCAAACCTTGAACAAAAAAAGATTTATTGTATATGTTTTCTTAATTCTGACATTGGGATGTTATGTTTTGGGTCTTTGTACAGGAACTAATGGATATAGCTTGTGTGGGATATGAAACATTCTCTGTAATTTGGTAGCTTTAATGTTGTTCACTCATGGTAGAAGCTTTTGCTGAGAATGAGAGGTGACTGGCACAGCACAGCTGTACAATCCCAACATCACTCTTCAGCAGAGAGAAAAAACTGCCATAATCATCCGTGGGGAAGAGCCTTGAACTTATTGGCACAGGAGACAACTTCCTGAACATAATACAAACAGCACAGGCTCTAAGAGCAACAATCAATAAATGGGACCTCATGAAACTGAAAAGCTTCTGTAAAGCAAAGGACACTGTCGTCAGAACAAAATGACAGCCTACAGATTGGGAAAGAATCTTCACCAACCCTATATCCAACAGAGGACTAATATCCAGTATATATAAAGAACTGAAGAAGTTAAACAGCAACAAATCAAGTAATCTAGTTAAAAAATGGGGTACAGAGCTAAACAGAGAATTCTCGATAGAGAAATATCGAATGGCAGAGAAACACTTAAAGAAATGTTCAACGTCCTTAGTCATCAGGGAAATGCAAATCAAAACGACCCTAAGATTTTACCTTACACCCATCAGAATCGCTAAGATCAAAAACTCAAGTGACAACACAAGCTGGAGAGGATGTGGAGAAAGGGGAACCCTCCTCCATTGCTGCTGGGAATGTAAACTTATATAACCACTTTCAAAATCAATCTAGCACTTTCTCAGACAATTAGGAATAGCTCTTCCTCAAGATCCAGCTATACCACTCTTAGGCATATATCCAAAATATGCTCAAGTATACAACAAGGACATCTGCTCATCCATGTTTGTAGCAGCTTTATTTGTAACAGCCAGAAGCTAGAAACAGCCCAGATGCCCCTTAGTTGAGGAATGAATACAGAAATTGTGGTACATCTACACAATGGGATATTACTCAGTGATAAAAAAAACAAGGAAATCATGAAATTTGCAGGTAAATGGTGGGAACTGGAAAAGATCATCCTGAATGAGGTATCCCAGAAAGACACACAGGGTATATACTCACTCATAAGTGGATACTAGACAGATAATATAGGATAAACAAACTAAAATCTGTACACCTAAGGAAGCTAACCAGGAAGGAGGACTCTGGCTAAGATGCTCAATCCCCATTCAGAAAGGCAAAGAGAATGGACATTGTAGGAGGAAGTAAACAGGGAACAGGACAGGAGCCTACCACAGAGGGCTTCTGAAAGGCTCTACCCTGCAGGTTATCAAGGTAGATGTTGAGACTCATAGCCAAACTTTGGGCAGAGTACAGGGAATCTTAGAAAGAAGTGAAGATAGTAAGACCTGGAGAGGACAGGAGCTCCACAAGGACGGCAATAGATCCAAAAAGTCTGGACACAGGGGTCTTTTCTGAAACTGATACTCCGGCCAAGATCACTCATGGAGATGGCCTGGAACCCCTGCACAGAGGCAGCCTATGGCAGTTCAGTATCCAAGTGGCCTCTATAGTAATGGGGACAGGGGCTGTCTCTGACATGAACTGATTGGCCTGCTCTTTGATCACCTCTCCCTGAGGGGGCAGCAGCCTTACCAGGCCACAGAAGAAGACAATGCAGCCACTTCTGATGAGACCTGAAAGACTAGTGTCATAGGGAAGGGGAAGAGGACCTCCCTTTTCAGTGGACTGGAAGAGGGTGGGGAAGAGGGGAATGGAGGAAGGGAGGTAAAGGGAGGATACAAAGTGAATAAACTCTAATTAATAAAAATAATTAAATAAAAAATGCACCTTCGACCTGACGCTTCCCCCTTCTCCAGTGCATAACTCAGGTGACACTTCTATCACACCTCACCTTAGCATCTATCATACTCTACTAGCCAGATTCCTATCTGCATATTCTCTCCATCATGCGTCATGCTTCTCTCCAGCATCAGAGTCCTTTCACATTTAAATGTTAGCATTCCATCCCCTCACTGAAGATGCCTGGAACTCCCCATTACAGAAAATACTGACAGGACCGCATCTGTGGGTAACCCAGGCCCATCTGCATCTTAGCTTTCATCCTTCCCACTCTTTAGTTTGTGCACCAAGCAAACTGCACTCTGAGTGAGTACCTCTCCCCAGTCATTATAGGGTCAGCCCACACTGTCCTTATTCTTCAGGAAATTGTTTACAAACAACATTTATGTGCTTATTTATGGGGATTGGCTTTCCCTTTCCTTCCACAGACTTTACAGTCAATGGAAGCAGGGTCCATGTGTCTCTGGAATCACAGCTGTTCAATAATAGCATGGGAACACAGTAAGCACTTAATAAGTGAATGGCATCATTAAATATGAGGGTACTACAAATTAACCACTGATGACCATTCAGATCATCTATCCAGTTTCTTTCCAGTTTCCAGATCCCTGTTAGAAACAGTGCTAAAGTACTCCGACTTACTTTCATAACTGTTTAATATGTATCTCATTGTTTTCTTTGACCAACCTCATTTGAGGATGGGGAATAACCCTTTCTCTATGATTTCTAAGCATTGCAAACACTATTTTTTATAATGAAAGGTTAGTAGACACCCACTGAGTATGATGACAAACTCCGACTAATATGTTTGGTGACTGTTATATAACTTGTATGTTATAAAAATTTAGAGTTTGAGGTTATAAACCTAATCACAAGGTAAACCATTGGGATGATTCACTGTTGAGAAGAAGGATGTCCAACTGGGTGAAAATACCCTGTGACTGGTGAGTCTTCCTGACCCTAGTGAAGGTTTTATGGTCCAAAACTGTTACATAAACTTCAAAATGTAAAACTAAGGGGGATACAAACATTCGGCCTGTGCCAAAGCCGTCAGTTCTGTTTGAATACAAAATACCTCCCACAGCCTCTTTTGTTGAATGTTTCGTCATTAGCAACGAGACGAGTAATCCTTATACCACATACTCCCATCCCATGATACTGAGCAAGCTACAGGACCAAAATAGCAAGAGACTGAACTCTCTAAAACAATGAGATTAAATATAATTTCTCCCTGTAATTTATGTCAGACATGCCATCACTGCTATGAGAAAGTTCACTAATATAGTATCTTATAAGCCCTAAAATCACCAGTCTTTATTAAGCATTCTGCTTAATACTAGTAAGCTAGTATTAAGCTTATTAGTATTAAGAGAGCAACAAACACCTGTCTTATTCAGTGGGTTAACTGGTAGGGTGGTAGTTGATATTTAACAACTACTCTTAGAAAAGGGAGAGGGACACTTGGTTTGTAGCACATACTTATTTTGTTAGTGTAAACACTCCTTCCATGACAACTTCATGTTATTGAATGTTGAGCCAAGGATGATGGGGACACCTGGCTCTTCTAAGCCAAGATAATCTGTTTTCCTCTGGATAAAAAAATAAGTCAAGAGTGGTAGTACAAGTTTACATTCCTACCAGCAGTGGAAGAGGGTTCCCCTTTCTCCACAACCTCTCCTGCATGTGTTGTCACTTGAGTTTTTGATCTTAGCGATTCTGATGGGTGTAAGGTAAAATCTTAGGGTCGTTTTGATTTGCATTTCCCTGATGACTAAGGACGTTGAACATTTCTTTAAGTGTTTCTCTGCCATTCGATATTTCTCTATCGAGAATTCTCTGTTTAGCTCTGTACCCCATTTTTTAACTAGATTACTTGATTTGTTGCTGTTTAACTTCTTCAGTTCTTTATATATACTGGATATTAGTCTCTGTCAGATATAGGGTTGGTGAAGATTCTTTCCCAATCTGTAGGCTGTCATTTTGTTCTGACGACAGTGTCCTTTGCTTTACAGAAGCTTTTCAGTTTCATGAGGTCCCATTTATTGATTGTTGCTCTTAGAGCCTGTGCTGTTTGTATTATGTTCAGGAAGTTGTCTCCTGTGCCAATGAGGTCAAGGCTCTTTCCCACTTTTTCTTCTAAGAGGTTTAGTGTGTCTGGTTTTATATTGAGGTCTTTGATCCACTTGGAGTTTAGTTTTGTGCAGGGTGATAAGTATGGATCTATTTGCATTTTCTACATGTAGACATCCAGTTAGACCAGCATCATTTGCTGAAGATGCTCTTTTTCCATTGAATGGTTTTGGCATCTTTGTCAAAAATCAGGTGTCCACAAGTGTGTGGATTTATTTCAGGGTCTTCTATTCGAATCCATTGATCCACTAGTCTGTTTCTAAGCCAGTACCATGCAGTTTTTTGTATTGTTGTTCTATAGTACAGCTTGAGATCAGGGATGGAGATACAGCCACTCCTGATGAGACCTAATTGACTAAGATCAGAAGGAAGGAAAAGGAGATCTCCCCTATCAGTGGACTTGGGGAGGGGCATGCCTGCAGAGTGGGGAGGAAGGGAGGGATTGGGACGGGAGGAGGGAGGGAACCATAGGGGGGGGATACAAAGTGAATAAAGTGTAATTAATAAAGAATTTTAAAAAATTTAAAAAAATAAGCTTTTCCCTGCCTGTGTCAGCACGATAAAAAGGACAAAGCGAGGCTGTAGTGTTGTTTGTAATTGTTCCAGGATACGGGCTGAATGTATCTCCCATTTTAAGTCTGCTCCTGCCCCCATCATAGCATCTGCTACAAGGCTGAGGACAAGAACGAGTAGATCATGGCACTTTTTGCATGCCCTTTACGGTTTCTTCCCATTTTTCTTAGGTAGTGCTTATATAAAATCAGGGAGAGGGCACTGAGAGGCACAGTCTAGGTATATGCTCAGTTTTGCAGAGGGACATAGAATTGTCTTAGCCAAACCTCTGGCAACCATATTTCCTACCGATCTCATTATTTTTAACCGACATCACACTTTTTTTTTTAAAGGTTTGGATAATCTAACACAAACACCCCATTGGTTGACTATTTTTGATTTCTAGGTCAGCCACCAGAAAGTGCCACAGACTGGGCATTTTAAGACAACAGAAATACATTCTCTTTCAGTTTGAGGGACCAGAAATCTGAAGCCAGAGTGTTAGCAGGAACACATTTTCTCTGAAATCTAGATGGAAAGATTGGTTGTCGCTTGTAGATTCTGAGAGTCAGGAGCAAGTCTGGGTGTTACTTAGCTCATAGACACATGATTCCAGTCCCTGGGCAGTCCTCTGCATAGACTTTTCTCTCTACATCTGAATATGCGTCCAAACTTATCTCTCATGCATCAATATACAATTCTGGAAAAAGAATATGCTTGTGCTAATTAAAACTCATCTTAAGAAAAATAAAAAGGCAAGAAATAAAGAACACAAATGTCACTGGTCTACACCATCTGACGTTCTCTGAACATGACAGCACACTTTCCTTACTGGCAGTAGGCAGTAGGCAGGTTCTTGTAGGTTCTATTTTCTTGAGGTATTTCTTTGATTTCTTTTTCAGTGTTGCTCCTGGCACCACTTCTTGTGGTGGTTCTTCCAATTTGTGATGATTCAAGACCCCAATTACTGGAATCTTCAAATTACCTTTTTAATTAAAATTTTTAATTTTAATTTTTCCATATAATGATAAATATTCTCTTGAATTTATCACAGTCACCACTACTTGTCCCTCCAGCTCCTCCGAGATCCACCACACATCTTACCTGCCCAATTTTGTGTCGTGATTTTATTTTTAATAACTCACCGAGTCCAATTTCTGCTGTTTATATATTTGTAGGTGTGAAGCAATAGACGAGAGTACGCTTGATCTACCAGAATCCATACCCTTAAAAGAATGATCATACCTCTTCTGGAATCTGTCTATTGTCAATAGTGTCTCAGTGAGGACTCGGGGCCCGTGGGTCTCTTTCACTTCTGTGCTAGAATGTTGACTAGTATGATCCTGTGCAGGCAACTGTAGCTGCTGTGAATCCATGAAGGCGATATCTCTATTGTTTTGCTCCGATCTTCCTTGACCTCTGGCTATTATAATCTTCCTGCGCCTTTGTCTCTGATGGTCCTTGATTTTGGACTGTGTGTGTGTTGTGATGTCCCAATTGCGGCTGATCATTCCACTGACACTTACTTTCTGTACTTCAACCAGTTGTGAGTTCCTGCGTTAGTGAAAAGTTGTACACATTTAGCAATAGCTATAAACACTGTCAGAATCGCTTCCTCTCGTGGGATAGGCCAAGTCGGTTATAGATTTCCCTCTAACACTGACCATGGTGCAGGTGCTGTGGCTCCATGCTCTGGTATCAGACTGTTATTTTTAGCCTAACTTCCAAGTCAATATCTCAGGTTTCTGAGTTATTAAAGCACAAGTTTCCATGCTAGAGTAAGGAATACATGCCATAGAAACTTCATCTCCCAATTCCTACTGCCTCCCACCCACATCCAGTTCACTCTTTCCTCAGGATTCATGAGGCTCTGCTCTAAGAGGTCAGTCGTGAAGTTAGGATCCTCAGTCTTTGCTCACTGTCTTCTTAAAGATGTGATCTGCAAGAAACTCATTCATCTCCCGTTTACATGACTTTTACACATACAGAGTTGGGGAGACACAGCTTATCAGTGAGTTCAGAAAGAGGAAATGTATTTGCTGAACAGCCAGAATGTCTCTAGCAATATAGCTGTTTGTTTCATGTATTGTGAACATGGCTTTTCCTGTGCAATTTCTGAAGAATCAAAACTCAGTGAGACATTTAGTGGGATGAAGAGAGGATAAGCAACCCACTCTTGATTCAATATAATCAAGATTTACTCAACACCTGCCACCTCTATAACTCTGTGTAGATAATCCCAGGGTTAAAAGGGGGCTACCAGTGCAATTAATAGAGAATAAAGCCGGATGCTGTTCTGTGACTACTACTGAAGGTTCTACTTTTTATTCTCAGACAATTTTAAGAGGTTACGAAAACTTCTACACTAGATGGTCTATGCTATTCTCCAATTCACTAGGCGAATCACCTTGAGTGTAGGAAAAAAGGCAAATGTCATGCAGTTAAATCTTCTCCAGGCTCAGCTCTCTCTTTATAGCCATGTAGTATCCAGGTCCTAAGGCATTACTGTGACCAAGCATCTCTGGTGGGGCTAGATAATGCCTGAATACAGCATCCTTGCATTCTGCTCTCCTCCCTTCCCTGCCTGCTCCTGCAGAGCCATGTGCTTTGTTTTTCAAAGCCACTGGGAAGCTTCACAAACAACCACTGTTTAGCTCACAGATCCCAACCATGATATTCAGTGCCTTCTCCTGCACGTGTGGACACTAATCTTCTGATGGAGGAAAACTGATTATTGGCATCCTTCGAGCAAATGGCCCTGTCCCAAATCAAACACCATCTGAGCTATTTAAAACCTAATGAAAAAGGCCTGAGAGTCCAGCAAACTCGAGTTCATGCTGATCTCCACTTGCTGAATACATAAAACAGCATGCTTATTAAGAGGCAGATTTGAGCCATTTGGGGTTGAGAACTTTGGTTTGCTGATTTTGAAAGAAAGAAAAGAGAGAAAGAAATATAAAAAAAAAAAGAAAAAGAAAAAAAACCAGGCAGCTGCCCTAGTTTCTAGCAGGACACGAGAGTATTTACTGAGCCCAGAGCCAGTCTGAGCTAATGGTTCTGAGTGCCTCTAATGGGCCTTGGGGTCAGGCAGGGCAGATTGTGGCAAGAGCAGAGGGGTGTCCGCATGAGAGCAGCGGTTGTCCTCAGGGGGGCTCACACAGCCTTGCTGTTCTTCTATGGAGCATGTGGGCGGCTTCCAGAGCTCAAGAGCTTGGATCAATAGCTAAAAGTTTGGAGGCTTATGAAATCTTCCAAATTGGAGTGAGAACATCTCCCCGGGTATTCTGCAGTACTGGTAAATGGAAATGAAACATCTGAGTGAAGGCAAAGCATTCCCCAGACCTTCATCTTATTTCCACTCAGATGTAATCCAAAATTAACACTTGGTCCAGACACCCAGCCTATTAGCACAATGATTTTTTTTCAGCTTCCTGGAGAAGGGCAGTGGCTGGGGGCCAGACATGCAGTGAGGGGCTCCCCCACTTGGAATTCTACCCTGGTAACCCAACAAGAGAAGCACATTACCGTTTAATTATAATGACAGAACAGATGTGATAACAAGGTTGTCTTCTCTGGCTGCGTTCCTGATGTCACCACAAGGGTTTCCAGTTGTTGCTCTTTCTCATTTCGTGCTTCCTCATTAATCTCGCTCCTCCAGCTGCTTCCTGCTTGCCTCCCTGACTGTCTGGCTGCCTTTGTGCGATGTGGTCATGGCATTTCAGTGAGGCTGTGTGGGCAGTGTCTCAGTGTTGCTTTTGTAGACCGCCACAGCCCTCTCGGAGACCCGCAACTCCATCCTTACCAAAATTAAAATGAAGGACGATCACACTGCCACATCCGCGACTGTTTGCACTTACTCTTCCTCATCCGCTGACTGGGCTTTGAGTGTCTCCTGGTTCTCTTGTCTGTTGTCTAAACTCTCCACCTCAATACAATGACTTAATTCTACAGAGGGTAAAATTCCACACATCCTGTTACAATAGTCAAATGTGGGGTAAGGTTGATTGGGATAAAGTTTGGTAGAGATAGTTCACATAAGTGTGTCTGAGACTTTGAGTACGACTAGGCATAGGAACTCATCTACAGTCTCTAGTTCTCTAATGGCAGCCCATAGAGTTCATTTGTAAATCTGAGACAAGAGTGTGTATGTTAGGTCCTTGGAGAGGGCTTACATGTGCTGCTCCTCACTGACACAGAACACATAACAACTTCTTTTATGAAAACCCTTTTCTCTATATTTTTGGCAATTTTGTACATGCATGCAATGTACCTTTCAATACATCCACTCCCAGCTCCCTCCCATTTCCTTCCATCCTCATCTCCTTCTGTTTGCTGGGTATTTTGTTATTTCCATGGAGCAGGTTAGTGCTGCCTGCTGTTTAAGCTTGATCAGCCAGTACTGCAGGGTAAGATTTAGAACCCAATGCTCAAATCCTGTAATTGTGCATGGCTGTCAAAGCAGAGGTCTAACTCTTTTCAAAGTTTGTCTCCTTTCCATATTTTAAAGTTTCCATGGCTGATTTCCTTTCTTTTTGTGTTTCCCCAGGCCTACTTTGTCCCTCAGGAGTTTATGAAACAATAATTTATTACATAGACCTACCTGGCCTGAGTTGTTATGTAACACAGGTTGGCTTTTAACTCAGGGCAATCCTTACTCAGTGTCCTAGTACTAGCATTGTAGGTACACATCTGGCTAATTTTCAGCATATACCACCTCCCTAAATTACGCTTGTCAGGACCTCCAGGAAGAAGGGGGCATCTACCTAAAGTGGCTTCCTGTGAGTTCTGAACTCTGGGAAGGTGACAAACCATCTCAGAATCAGAATGGGTCTTTCGAGTGGCTCGTGTACTGCCCATAAAAATGACCATCTTTCCCCAAACCAACTGTGTGCCATATTCCATTTTGAGTAGACTGGGTGCAAGGGGACGGAATAGATGAGGGCCAGAGTCTCACTTAGGGACCATACTGATTACCCATTTTGGGGAGCAACATCTTGATGTGTGCTATGAGTACAGTTAAGGTCTGAATGGAAAGATGTCTCTTTTGCTTACAGGATGAGCTTGAAGAAGAGCTGGGAGCATTCAGTGCTTGCAGGTTAAATCCTCTGCTAGCTCCTTAAGCAGACACACTGGGATGTAATACTGTCCACCTGGTTCCAGCTGCCTTCTTGATTGATCTCAACTGATCAATGCGGAATACTCATAGCAGAGCTCATGTCTTATAGCTGTGTGTTTGAGAGGGTTGAAGGAAAACATGATTTTATATATAAAGTACAAGAAGTCATAGAGTTTTAAAAGTAATTACATCATTATAAAAATGAAAGGGAGAACAATTTCAAGAAATAAGATGATTTTTTAAAATGATTCACATTAAGTCTTTGCTAATAGGATACCACCTAGGAAACTTTAGGCAGACGTGTAATTAGTTGGGTGTTGGGCATCATCATGTGTCACTGTGTTTGTGTGTGTATGTATGTGTGTGTTTGTGTGCACACCTTTAGAGAATGTGTGATTGTGTGTAGAAGCCAGAGATCAATCTCAGTTATCATCTTTTATGAACCACTCACCTTGTCTTTTGAGACGGGGTCTCTCATTGCCCTGAGGCCTGTCAAGTAGGCTAGCGTGGCTGGTCAGTGAGCCCTAGGGATCAGCTGCCTCAACTTCCCAAGTGCATACTGACATGCTTTATATTTTGCATGGGTATCAGAGATTAAACTTCATTGGGTCCTCTTGCTTGCCTGGCAAGTGCTTTACTGATCTTGCTGTTTCCCAAGTCCTGATGTTTTTGAGTTTGATTTCAACATATACGGGTATCAATGATCACATAGCCATTGGGGCTATGTGCATACAGCACTTTTCCTGAGGAGGAGTGTGGGCTAGGGAGGAACAAGCAGGAACAAAGCCCCTTAACCTATTCTAAGTTTATTATTTCTCCAGTGGTATGACTGTTGGTAATTTATGAGACTGTCTGTGGGGTTCAGCAGTTCTTGAGACCTCTAGTGTAGTAAAATAGTCATGTCATTTTTCCAAAGTGAAGGGACTTACATATATCATATGTAAGTGCTTTCATATAAGAAGTGCTATTTGCTTGGTATAGTTTTGCATAGGAAAGATAAAGGTTGTTGTATTTTCAAGTTAGTGAGGTGAAGGAGGAAGTTAGGGAATCTATTTATGTAGAGGAAAAGTCCTTGCAGTCGAAGATACACTATGCAGTTATATTTAGCATGTTGGGGTCATGGGGCACCAGAACACCAAAATGTCAACATGGATCTGCCAGTTTAAAGTTTTTAATGTGGCCTGTTTTATCTTTAAAAGATTCCAAAATAGTTTTTTTTTCTTTTTAAATAATTGATCCAGCTACCCTTATGAGCAGATGTAAGCTACTCTGCATTTCCGAATATTGACAACAAACTATAATCCAGATTATAAGAGAGGGCATTCTAGTGAATCTTCATTTGCTAGGAGTCACTGCTTTATGATGAAATTTCCTAAACACAGATTATATAATTTCACATTGGGTAGTGTGGTCCAGAGACTGCAACCCTGAATAAGCAGTTTAATCTTTAACTCACGCATCCCTGGAAGGGAATATCTATTTTTTGACTCTTGTTAAATTTATAAAACCACAAATTTTAATAATGAAGGGAAATATGTACTAATCAAATTATTATTATTATTATTATTATTATTATTATAAATTTTGAGTTATCCATAATCCTAGACAACTGTGAGGTATGCACAGTTTGAGAAAACCCACATTATTAGGATCATGCTTACAGTGTGTGTACTTATACAATGTGTATAAGTATTTCTGTGATACACTGTGGTCATGAGGCCCCTGGTGGCACCCATACTGTTGGCTGGCAGGTGGGACTCTAATGAGAAGCATGAGATTATCTGACTGAGCAACAAGCTTCCCACTGGCAGAGCACAGATGGACAAGTTGAGTGTATATTGACCAGGGCTCCTGTAGCTGCCTATTGATGGCCATGGTGTTATGCATTTGATACTTGTCTTTTCATGCCAGGATATGGGATAGTTTTCTTCTTTGAGAACTATTTCTTCTATGCCTAGAGCATATTCAATCAATGTTGAAAGTTTGCTTAATGGACAATTTAGAGGGAAAAAAAAGAGATATTTAATTCTTTACACCTGCCATTCCCAGTGAAAATCATTTAGCCAATCAGTTTCAGGGGTCTTTTGGCAATATCAGCCCAGCACCACAGGATAGTAGTTACAGAAGGAGCCCATGTTCAGTGTTCTAGGGGGTCCTTAGAAAACGCACCCCTTGCAAGGGTCTGAGTAGTAGCCAGTAACTTATGTGAAGTTCAGACAACTCTGCAATAATTTTTCCAAATGTCAGACTCAATAGCAGTCTTCAGACAGTATATCTTATCTATGACAGTTGCAGCTTTCAATCCTAGATTGGATTTCTCCCTGTCCTCCCAGAAGATGTTTTAGTGATGTAGGCTTTAGCATATGATTGGGAAGGCCTTGAAATAAATTCCCAGCCAACAGAAAGGCACGGTAGTGCTAGGTGGAAAAAGACACTAAAATTCACCACTAAATCTAATATCTGGCTAAGACTGTTTTGAGAAGGGTGGCATTTCTTCTTCCTTTTTGCATCCTTTCTGTTTCTCTATTTTTTTTATCTTTTTATTGTCATCCCCCTGTAGAACAAATTAATCAGGTGTTCTGTCACTCTTCTGAAATTTGTCATGTCTAGTTGCTGTCAGAGAATTGATTTGCCCATCTGATGTAGTGCAAGGGGCCAGTCAATGCATGAATCTCCTGGGGTTTGATATCCTCCTCAGCAATAACATGCTGTGGATATGAGCAAATGTTGTTCCTGCCAGGGCCTTCACCACAGAACACCTAGTTTGTCTTTAAGCTTCCTAATAGGCAAAAAGGAGATTGATAAATAAACTTTGAGAGTTTTAAATAAATTAGCAGACAGGGAGTTCAAAAACATATTTCAAACCATGAACCATGAGTAAGACATTCATAGAGATAGAATGAACCTGAAATGTAAGGGGAATGGAAAAGGAAAAGGAGAGGACAAGATACTTTGAGCCAAAGGAGAAAACACAGTTGTGGTTATGGGAGCAAGAGTGTGTTAACAGAGACATGCAACAGCAAAGTCTTCTTTTGGAGGGACTTACCAGACACTGGTGCTCCATTTGCCCTTGCCAGTGTGCCATGTACCTTTAGACAAGTTTATCTTGGCTAATATCACAGACATTGACTTCCTTGCAGCTTTGACACTGTGTAATTTGCCAGGAAAATGTGTTGTTGTTAAGATGTCTCATCAGAGACCTCCTATAATTCCTCACATTGTGAACTGAGGTACAGTTCAAAGGCACAGATGTGCCTCAGGAAGATTCCATGAAATGACCCCCTGCTCAGATGTGGCCCATAGACAGCTCAGTCTCCATGTGGGTTCCCTAGTAAAGGAAGCAGGGGCAGTCTCTGACAGGGGCTTGATTGCCTTCTCCTTGATCACTTCTCCCTGGTGGGGTAACCTAGACAGCCCACAGAGGAGGAGGATCCAGGGAGTCCTGATGAGACCTGAGAGGTGAAGGTCAGATGGTAGGGGAGGAGGACTTCCACTATTAGTGGATGAGGAAAGAGGGATGGTGGGGGGAGAGGGAAGGATGGAGGGACCAGGAGGAGATGAGAGAGGGGGCTACAACCAGGATAGAAATGAATACATTTTATAGAATAATAATAATTAAATATTTTTGTAAAAAAGAGAGGAAATTTTACCTCACCAAATTGGGAATGTTGAAATTTTCCTATCCATACTGGTGCGGATTAAGTGGCAGTCCTGGCAGAGGAAAATAGAGAAGGCAAAGGTATGGCAGGTTCTGACTTTACAGTTATGATCTGGGGAAAGTAAAGGTAGACATATGATGTGAGGTAGTGTGTGAATGTGAGCATGTGTGAGTGTACAAGTATGTTGGTATATATGTGTAAACATGAATATATGTGTATGATGGTGTGTGAATGTGCATATATGAGTGTATGTATGTGAATTTATGAATAGGAGTGTTTATAAGTATATCTCTGCATGATTGTAAGTGAGCACGCTCATTTATGCACAACTATTTACAATTTTTGAATAGCTTTAAAACTCAAAGGAGAGAAATGTATGCTCTGCAGAAATCAGGAGCATTTTCAGGAAAAAGGCAGAGTGTGGGCTTATGTGGATAGTTTGATGGATGGAGGACACTCGGTGGGAACGTTACTCCTGAAGAAAAGGTGAGGATCAGATACAGGGCATTGTCAGCCATGGCTTTTTACTGGTGACAGTTAGGAAACAGTTAGGATTACATTGAAAAGGAGAAAACAGTCTCTGAAGGAGATGCTTTGCCACTCGGATAAAGGGTCAGAGACTGAGCTCTTGGAATGCCGGTATACCAGTGACTTCACACTGGGTCTGGCCATGGCTCTCATTTTCTCCCTGAAAACAGTGAGCTGTGTATCTTACAAAGAGTTCACAGCACCTATCTGTGTTGGTTGTGGAAAAAAAAAGGATTCATCTCTTGGCATACAGATTACCATTATGTGTTTAGTGGCATTGATTTTGAGATCTGCAGGTGATGGCTTCTCTGACTCAGATTTGTGAATGTTTTAGATGTAGCCAGTTCTGATCTATGAGTGAGTATAGTATCCAGCAGTAAGTAAAGCAAAACTTGATTACAGAGCCTGATTATGCAGCAGGGCTACATTCTTCTCACAGCCTGTTTAGAGGTGAGCAGGGACAGGTATTGGTTCATTAGTTTAATGATATCGGGGCTGAATTTTGTTATTCTCTTAATTTACTCCTTATTGTCTCAAGATGGCCATGACCATTATATTCATAATCCAGTTAGAAGAAGAGAGCGGAGGAGCCAGCTCTTCCCTGTCAAAGGTGAAACTGAGAAAGGTGCTTCTTGGCTTTCTCTTCCCATCCTGTGAAACATAATGAAGACAACAGGAATGAGAATTGTGTCTTCTTACCACAAATTGTGGCCCTGGTCACCTGACCATCTTCCTAGTACTGATGTTTTGTTGCAACTTTAAATCAAGAATACCTGTGAGAATGTGTCTGTATAAAAAGTCTGTAGTAGGCTCCAGGCACCCAGGGATTAGTACTGTATAGAAACTATCTTTTTCTACTTTCTTCTCTGATTTATTATTTCTAATCAATTTATAAGTAATAGGTACCGTTTCTCTGAGTATCTACTTTCCAGTTAAAATTACAACACCAAGTATTAGAGCCCTTTCAAGAAGCTGCTTCTCCACATACCCATCCTCCGCCTAAGTGACTTCCTGTCAGCATTGATTTTCTGCTTGATACATGGTGTCTTTATATTTATCTCTAGTTTTCAAGGTATTTCAAGGTTGTTTCTGCTGTTGTTTTTTAGCAAATAAGACAACTAATGGTATTAGCTTAGCTTCTTCCTTCTTCTTCTTCTTCTTCTTCTTCTTCTTCTTCTTCTTCTTCTTCT
>NW_026596069.1:6205433-6207261 GCF_907164565.1 Psammomys obesus
CTTCTTCTTCTTCTTCTTCTTCTTCTTCTTCTTCTTCTTCTTCTTCTCCCTGTGACAAAAATGGAATGCTAAAGAAAGGGAAGTTTCATTTTAGCCTATGGCCTCTGAGGGTCTGGTTCATGATGTTCTACTCAAGCTCCATGTCCTTGAGTCATAAGAAAGGGGTCAACTGCAAGGATCACAAAATATGGAACTGTACTATTTAAGACTTGCATCAATCAGTAGAAATGTGGTGACAATGAGGCTTGTGATAATCTTAGGCTCTCCCATGTTGTTGTTCTCAGCTGCTTCATTTTGGAGATGTAGTTTCTGTTCTTGATAGGACTCTGTATGCCAGTGCTTCATTTGGGTCTTGTGGGAAGGAGTCTGGTCATCTATGATTATTCCCCAGTGAACTTTATCTAGAATGTTGGCTCTTGTTGATACTGTTTACATGCTGGGATCACCTTGGAAAACTGAAGCATATGAAAGAGTATACCAGTCCACAGTAATTCAAATTTAATTGATGCAGAGTGGGGCCCAGGATTATCTTTTTTTCAAGCCTGTGATTTCTTTTTGTTTTGTTTTCTAGCTCCCTGAGTGATTTTAATGTTCAGCTTGAATAGAAAACCACTGGCCTAGATGATTAATAGAGGTGCTAATGGAAGGAAAGAAAGAGCCCTGAGTGAGTGGTCCTCAAATCTTTTGGTCTATAGAGCATTTTATGGGGGTGTAGAAGGGAATAGATCTCTTTAGAATTAGCAGTGATAATTGCATTGCTTTTGATGAGACACCAATGAGCATAAGAATATGTAAATGACTAAGAGAGAGAAGTTGTATGCAGAGAATTACTTGATTCTGTGTTCCTATGATGCTTTTATAGTGTTTAAGGCATCACCATTTGAATTTACCAGTGAAAAAGACTGAGTTTCTCTGGGAACAAATACTTTAAGGCACCATTATTTTAATTTGTGAAAAAACTTGAACTGACACTTTGCTCATTGAACACATGGCCCAGATTCTTTCCATGTGATCAGGGAAGTCCCAAAGAAGCCTCCGAGCCCTGCTGTCATGGCCAGGACTAGATGAGCATCTTTCTGATAGCACAGATTTGTAGTCCGGAGCGAAAAATGATGAGTTTTTAGTTTAGGTGTGTCTACTTGATACCATTTTTCTTATGACAGTGGAAGAAGCCTGCCATGCATTTGAACCCAAGCCCTGTCAGGGTAGATGACTGGCATGGTGTTTGAATTCTGCCAGACTGCAACTCTTTTATATGGGCTGGTGGAAATCTCTTTTGTTTGCCAAAGCACATTTCCTACTCCCTTTTATTTCCCTACTGTTTTTTAAGTTTGATCTATCTGAAATCCATATATTGTTTTGCAGATGTGAGTAGCTTTTCTCAGGTTAAATTATTTAAAGTCATTGTTTTATTGGAGACTTCAGATTAGATGCTGGCACTTATTGGCAGAAAGAAATACGTTTTTCCATTGGTATAAAACATATTTTTTATTAGAGTAAAGAACAACTAAATTGAGTTTCTGTCTTTTAAATCTTGGCTCTGCCAAGTGAACACATCCAGTATTTGCAGTGACAATTCACCTTTGTATCAAAATTGAGCAACACAGTTCCCACGTGCATTTTTTCCTCTCTTTCCCCATTTTTTCCCTCTTTTTCCACATCTTTCTTATTTATTTATCCTCTCCTGCCCCTCACTTTGTTCTTTCCTTCCTTTCCTGCTTTCTGCTTTCTTCATTCCTGTCTCTGTCATTACAGCTATTACAGCTGTCCCCTTTTCTTTCTTTCTTTCTTTCTTTCTTTCTTTCTTTCTTTCTTTCTTTCTTTCTTT
>NW_026596069.1:6207271-6210348 GCF_907164565.1 Psammomys obesus
TTTCTTTCTTTCTTTCTTTCTTTCTTTCTTTCTTTCTTTCTTTCTTTTTTTTTTCTTGTTTCAAGACAGTGTAGTTCCTTTCTAATTTGTTCATTATGGATCTTATCATCTCATCCTCCTGGTTTTTATACCCCTGGGTTTGGAGTTTTTAATTCAAAACTCCACTTTATCTTGGAGTGAGTAAACCAGAGAGTCTGAAAAGAAAGAAGAAAAACACCGAGTCTTGACATCAGTTGTCTTTCTTCAGTTATCATGTACCTTCACTAAGAAATTTACAGGTACAACCAAAACTTATCAACTCTTGAGGCTTTACAGTCTGGATAAGGAAGCAGGAGAGGCTGAGCAGACCAGCTTCTAGGTGTTCCTCTCTCCTCAGGGCTGTGGCTCTGAAGCATGTGACTGCACTGAAACTCCTGTTGGCCATTCTTTGTGGGGAGCCTGATCTTTCTGCAGGAATCGTATGCATGTTTACTTTTCAGCACAATTCTGGGCCATAATCTTGCATTTACCACCATGTAACTTCTCCATGCAGCCTTAGTTCATTGTAGAGATAGCTGGGGGTAGTTGCATAGGCTTTCCCACCGAGGTCTTTAGCTTTTCCAGGCAATAGAAGTGCTAAGTTGTGAGAAGCAGGGCAGAAAAAAAGTACTGTTAGACTAGCAACTTTCTTTCTGTCTTTCTTTCTTTCTTTTTTTTTTTTTTTTTTTTTTTACTTGCAAGGTTCCAATAACAAAGATAAAGGCGTTTTGGAACAGGATGGAAAAGGATAAAGAAGAATTTTCTCTACCTAAAATTTAAATGCTCTGTTTTGTCTTATAAGTGAAATCTTATAAAGAAAAGAAAATAGAAGAGAAAAGATATGGAGGAAGGGGAAGAGAAGGAGAAGACATGAACATAGATGGGGCTGTTAGGGAAGAGTATTAATATTGGTGAAAGGAGAAACTAGAGGATAGCGAGATGGTCAGCATAAATACATTCCAGAAAATGTCACAAAAGCCCCTGTTCTGCAAATGAAGAAATGCTAATAAAATTATATATACATATATATGTATTATAATATATATATATATATATATATATATATATATATATATATATATATATATATATAACACCAGAATTATATCTATAGCTAACCTGGTAGCTAGGAAAGGCTGTCTCATAAGGTAGAAGATTATGTATGGCCTGTGCAAAGATGAACAACATGGGACATCCTAATGGTATAACCATGGCCCTCAGACTTCTGAAGTGGGTTCCAAGGGGAGTGTTCTTTATCTTGGCTAAAAGGCTCAGTCCATCTTCTCCCTCAACCATGTTCTCACCTTGAACTTCCCACCAGTAACTTACTTCACAACCAGGACGTTTAGCCACCTCCTGCTTTGTAAGAGTGGGCTTCATGGCTAAGAATCAGGATCCCTGCCCCTTGGGTCAATTTTAGTGTATTTATAGAAAGTTGCAATGGAAAAATCACTCTTACAATTATTATTTCAAGCATATTTGAGGAGACTACCTCAGATGAGGAGGAGGAGAATGTAGTGATGGTGAAGGTAACCAGGTGTTTGGCCTAATTAAGCCAAATACTTTCTAGGCACTCTGTTGTAGGGAAGTCACTCTACTGCCATGCTGCACACTTTCATCCTCAAAAGTGCAACTCCATCTGCTTCAGAACAGAACTCTAACAAAGGTCTCAGAGAGGGAGAATACATGGGGAAAAGTGGAGGGTCATTACCTTGGACTGACATGCAGAGAAAGTTGTGAAGCTCTTGTTTAGAAACTCTCCTCTGTCCAGGCTGAGGATACAGAGGAGAGCAAGAGTTACATAACGGGCTGTAAGCTATATAATGTAATACATAGTCTTCTAGTAGGTGCAGATAATTGTAACTGGGTTACTTTTTTAGTAACCAGGAAAATACTGCCTTAAACAATGTTCTGCAAACTCTTGAATACAATGTGGTAACAATAGACTCTAGGGACATACCTTTCTCCACCCTTCATACTCCAATGATATTAAATCAATGATATTAGAGATAGGAAGTGTTCTGTTCCCTGCTTCCACCATCAAGCTTGTGGATACTCACAGAGGCTACTCTAAGAATGAGCAAGCACATGCTCATAATACCAGGGGGATGGGATGAACCAGAAGTATTCTATATGCAGGCCAGCGGGATGAACTATCGTTAGACTTATACCTCAATAATGATCCCTTTTAAAGCATTGGTTGGGCCTCTAAACTAAGGTAATCTATGACCACTAGCAAAGTCTTCTATGTTGGTGTAAGTAGAAAAAGTAGAAAAGCTGTAACTCACTATCCATAGAACAAGAATAGGAAAATCTGTAATCACTAGCTAGGTCTGCTCTATAGATATTAGGTTGCTTATCTGTACTATCAACTGGTATGGTGCTACAACCCTGCAGCAAAATAACATTGACTCTGGTTATTCTGCTCAACCATCATTAGATCCAATAGAAAATAAAATGCATGAAAAGTACCACTGAAAACAGGGTGAACCACTGTACAAACAAATTTATTTCTTTTAAACGTGCCCCTTCTATTCTGGGACCACTTTCTAGGCACCCTCTGTTCATGTCCTTCCTCTTGCTTTTAGCTGTGTTTTCTTTGTCCAGGGCTACATCAGGGAGTTCGAAGAGTGACAGATAGACAGCAGAGCTTTCAAAATTCATCTATAAATAGACTAATTAACAGAAAATTAATTCAACAGCATTTACTGTGAACCTTTTTCTGTAAGAGCCTTGAAGGTTTCAAAGATGCTAAGATCCTTGGGATTTTCAAAGATGAATCAAACTTTTAGGGCAGATTTTATCCTTGGGGAATTTACAGATAGAGAAAATGGGAAATATATAAGGATGGCTCTATAAAAGATGTGAATCCATGAGAGAGGTATGTCTAAAACCCTAGGGAGGCACCAGGAAGGCAGACATTTTTTCAAGCTAGATATCTCAGAAAAAAATAGGGAAAGGTGCATGAGAGAAGTAACAGTTTCTCTGGGAAGCCATGAAAAGAAAAGAAAAGAAAAGAAAAGAAAAGAAAAGAAAAGAAAAGAAAAGAAAAGAAAAGA
>NW_026596069.1:6210358-6254765 GCF_907164565.1 Psammomys obesus
GAAAAGAAAAGAAAAGAAAAGAAAAGAAAAGAAAAGAAAAGAAAAGAGAAAAATAAGCTAGGCAGGAAGTTTGTAGAACTGTGGAACATGTGTAGAATCAGGATACTGAGAAAGATCAAGCGCAGGACATTACAGGCCACCATTTTGTACTACTATTACATAAATATTTATAGCAAGCTAGCTCTGTAAAGAAAACTGGTTTATTTAGTTGAAGAGTTTAGAACCTGAAAAAGTTTCCAAAGCATGATAAAGTTCCACCCCCACCCTCACAATGCATGTTTAGATTCGTCACAGGGTCATCTTCAGCAATCTTCAGAAAGTTTGGTGGGGATGATTGGATCACATAATGGAAAAGAAAACCAGAGATAGAGACAGAGAGAGATAGAGAGAGAGATTCTGAATAAGGCCAGGCTTAGCCTTTGATAACAAATCCCCTATGAAATTAAATCAGGCACCACAACGATACTCTAAGCCATCCATGGGCAACAACCACGTATGATCCATGTATGATCCACATATGATTCCAACAGACCTTACCTCTTAAAGTCCTATGCATTTTGCTACCACTTCCGGGACCAAATCTTCAGTATGTGGCCCTTTGGGGAAACAGGCAACCATATGTGTGCTGTGGTTCATGTCTTTCTTGCAATGCAAGCTGGGCATTAGCTATAACATGAATGGTCCTAAAACTTCATAAAATAAAACAAGTTGTATGCTTCCAAGATACAACAGCATTCTGGGTACTGAGCAAACTGAGAGATAGAAAAGAGAAAGGATGAATCAACACGAAATAAAACCGAGACCCAGGGAGGCCCTCACATTTGGTGTTTTGTGCACACTGTAGTGAGGGGTGGGCCTCCTGGTCTTTACGGTGCTTAGCCCATGTGGCTGGGTAGGTTATTTCTACACATGGCTGTCCTCCAGGCTTTGTGCTGGTATCAGTAGTTTTTTCATTGGGTGTGGCACATTGCTGTCCATCTTCTTTTCAGAGTCTTTAAAGTGTCATCAATTCACAGATCCATTAGTTAGCTCTGCTCATTGCAGGGACTCAGACTGTGTGGATCTGTGGCAAGGCCTGGCTTCCATGGCCTTCGTTTGAATTCTCTTTGGCACTTTCTAAACCCACAATTCACTTACACATATTTGCAAAAATAAGCACTATGTGCATTCTGCTAGCTACCGTAGATGCACTTGAACAATGGCTTCAAAAATAATGAAACACTTTTTTGGAAAGTCAGTGTCCTAAGGTGGCCTAGATTTGGGTAGGGACTCTATTCAGAGTGCCTAAGGTTTAGAACTCTTCTGCCCTAGAGTTCTCTGGGCTTATGATAAGAAGAGCAACATTAAACATTTCTTAGATTCTCCTCTGGCCTCCTCCAGTAGTCTTCATGCAAAGTTCTTGGCTCCTTTTATTAGAACTTGTCTCTCCAACATGCTGTTTATTGACATACCTGTGCATATGCTATCATTTTTTACATTGACTGGCAGGGTATAACCTCCCAAAACTGCATTCTTTCTATTGTTCCTCAGTCGCACCATAAACTTTACTAAAAAGAATGTAATAACTATGCCATACTTTTAATTCTTTCTTTTAAAATTACCCCATTGTCCATCATTACTAAGTTTGACCTTGCACATCTTAGTGTAAAAAAAAAAAATAAGAGTTCAGTTAAGTTCTCTGTGATTTAACAAAGACAGCTTTTTATCTAATTTCGAACTGGATCTTCATTTCCATCTGAGACCTCATCAGCATGGCCTTTATTGTCATTCCCATTTAAGCAATCTTTAAGATGTTCTTGCCTTTCCCTAGTCTAGCTATCTTCTCATATATCACCAGAATTGCCCATAACATTGTGCTTATCACATTCTAAGTATTTTTCAGTCTGTTCCTTAAATTCTTTCAAAGATGCTGTAACAATTTCAAGTACAGTTGGAGTAGTGACGGCCTTGATCTTGAGATTAGCAGTCTGTATTGATCCATTTCCTATTACTATAAAATTATGTAAGGTTTATAAAGAAAGTAGGGTTAAGTAGCATTTAATAATAAAGGTACAAGGTCAGGTGATTCCTCTGGTGATGACCTTCTTGTAGGCAGACTGTAGATACAATGTAGATATCATATGGCCAGAACAAAGGATACATGTGTGTACATTTTTATGTTGTGTTCTCCATTCTTACAGAGTCAGTGTGTTTGGTTTTGGGAGGGGCAGCTTGAGGCCCTTATCTAATATCCATTTCTTTCCAAAGGTCCCATTTATAAGTACATAACTTATATGTATGTTTCTACCTTTCCAACGCCTCTTAATGGAGATTCGTTTTCAGCACATGAAACTTTGGGAGATACTGGGAGATACTAAGCCATTGTATAAATTACATTTAGAAAAGGCAATGTGGATTTATTTGAGGACATGTAATGACCGTAGAAGCTAAGACTTTATTGTACAGCAGCCAATCAGAAGCCAAAGACAACTTATTTTGGTGTCATGTTGTA
Source organism: Psammomys obesus (assembly GCF_907164565.1). Lineage (NCBI taxonomy): Eukaryota > Metazoa > Chordata > Mammalia > Rodentia > Muridae > Psammomys > Psammomys obesus. The sequence continues at coordinate 6,212,850 of NW_026596069.1, forward strand.
TTAAAAAATGAACATTGGAGATGTTTGTTAAGCCACCAACCAACACATGTTTATTAGATGTCTTCTTTCTGCTGCAAGGTACTATGTTAAATTGTGATAATAACAGAAATATCATGTAATCCTGATCTGAAAAAATTCTTACATTTCAAGAAAGTAAGTTCAAAGTAACACACACACACACACACACACACACACACACACACACACATATGGACATTGCACTCTGGTAGAGCATTTTTGGTTTCCAATGAGTGTACTCACTCATTGTACTCTGTGTACTTTGAGATCACTTTTTGTATTGTTCTGTATGTTATATTAGGTGGCTGTAAGTTTTTGCTAGTAGAAAAAGAATTATATAGCAGACTAGATTTCTTCAAACCACCATTCTAAGTAAAGTTACATGGATTTAAAATTTAAAAAATTTTAAATTTCCAAAGTTCCTCTCCTCCATTCACAGTATAGTTCATCTATCTAAGTAGATATTCTTTGTTGCAATGATTAATTGCTCCCTGTAGTGACCTAAAGTTGATATTTAAATTATTCTTACATGCTTTATTACTATAGATTATGTGTCCTCAGGATCATGGGCATTAGCCAAGGATGTTTGTTGACCAGTCACTTCTGTAATCAATGTAAAGCTTGCCAAAGATGTGCATCTACCTCTTCTTTCTGAATTAGAAAAACAACAGCTGCACCAGGATGAAGAGATGACGTCATCTAAGGAGCTGTTGATAACGCCGGCGACAGCTGGAATCGGGCTGCTTCTAGAAGTCTCGGCTATTAATTTTATTCACTTCCTTATCAGCTAGGCACACCCATGTCTGCATGTATGCACAAATCCAAAACTGACAGTAAAGATAACATAAAATTAGTCAATTCCTTTTGTTTTATGTTTTGTGTGCTTTATTTTAGGAAATAACCACAGAGAAATTTCTTTCCTTTGCTTAAGAAACCTCAAATATGGTTTTCCTCTTTGCTAATATTACTCCTACTGTTAGGGTGAGAACAGGAGGTGTCCCCAGAAATGCTCACGTGTAGAAGAAGACTTAGTGTCCAGGGCAGAGTTGAGAGCTGGGGCTGTGGGAAAGTGAGTGGGTCATTAGAGCTCTGACTTAATCAGTAAAAGATGAATACCTTTTGATGGATTCATAATCTGATGGCATCATTTAGAGGTTGTGGAGATTATAGTGCTGGATTTGATTGGGGAAAGTAGGTCATTTGGGGTGCATCTCTGCAAGAAGTATCTTATCCCTCCCATATGCCTGATTCCTGGTCAAAATGAGGTGAGCTGCTCTGCCTCAGCACACCAACCATGAACTGAAGCCACAAAAGCTGTGTGTCAAATAAATCTTTTCTCCCTTTAACTGTTTCTCTTTGAAATACATCAGAGCAAAGGAAATGTCTGACTAATACAACCACCACCACCACTATTAAAAGTTCCTGGAGTTTTGCCCATAAGGAGTGCGCTATGTTTGGACACTTCATTCTTTATAAAAGAGATGCATTTAGAATCCTTTGTGGGCAAGAGATGGCATCTCCACACCAGTGCTATTCTGACAGGCAGTAGAAGCCAGCTGTGCTCCTGGCTAGCTCTCTGTGAAGGATGACTAACTGGGAGACAGCGCTTAGCCTGAGGCCAAAGCCTGTAACACCTGTAAAGTTAGGACCTACACTTTATATGGGTTAGATCTTGTTCCCTCTGTACAGAAACCCACTGGTTAATTGCCTACAGGCAAATAAGGAACTGAGAGTACATGCATTAGGTGCTGATGAAGCTGCTGGATTGCTTCTCAAAATAGCTGCTTTTTTTGGATCCTTTCTTCATATTTTCTTCCTTGTATGAAGTCTTTTTTTTTCCAGACATATACAAAACCATTCTTAAAACGGGCATGCATGCGAGCCATACATCTGCAAGTTGTTACTGTGTACCCGAAAATGTGGCTCAGGCAGTAATAAGAACTTAAAGAACGTATTTGAAAATTAGATTCCTTCTCTTATCCTAAGTAAGTTCTTCTACGGTATTTGAGTTTTCTGGGTCAGTTGCCAATGCACTCAGTGATGTTGAGAATAGGAAGGTCTGTAAAAATGTTCTGGGCTAACAGATGTTTTGCACCTCTCTGTCTCCCCAGCTGCACCATATCTCACAGCCTGAAAGTGATTTCCCTTTATGATATCTCGCAGCACATTGCAGAGTGAAATGAAGCCCTGTTTCCTAAATACATTTAAGTATTAGCCAAATATAAAGGTGTGAATACAGCCAGCAATCCATGAATATACAAATGTATTTCAAAACATTGTATACTTTGAGAATCAGAAAATGTTATTTCTGGGACCAGTAAAGATGGGCACATACCCCGAATGGAAGCTTGCCTGCCTGTATATGTACACACCTTTATTATATCTCTCACCATAGCACCTGGGCCTTTTGTTGAGAAACATTTCTCTGTCTTAATGATGATAAACTCAGGAATATGCAGGAGCAAGAGAGCTAATTTATAAATAACGTGAATCTCATCCGTAACGGCCAGTATCAGGAGGCCATTATGTAGATGTGTCCAGATCGTTAAGTGGTAAGGCTGGCAACATTACAAATTCCTTTTCACAGTGCAGAGAGACTCAGGAGGCTGAGGAAAGAGAAAAGAGATAACAGGCAGGTGCTTTTTTTTTTTTAAATTTGGAGACTGAAACTATAACTGGAACCTTTTGATTTCAAATTTCACATTTCTGGCTCCTGTAAAGCATGGCTGCCCTTTTTAGCCAAAGTCTGGGCTCCCAGACCTGCTGATCTTGTGTCTGTCTTCTTTCTTAAATCCACTTCTCAAAGTAGAAGGGCTCTCAAGAGAGTCAATGAAAAGTATATTCCTGCCTTTGCTTTTTTTTTTTTTATTGTAGGCTACATAAAAATTTCCATTTACATAATTTCCAGTGTTGCAACTAAATCACATCCTGATTCATGTTGTAAGACTATAATTGGTCATCACTGAAAACTGAATCAAAGTGGAGTCCAATTTCAGCTATTCCAAGGAACACCTTGCTTCCTACTACTCTTGTAGCTAAATACTACCTAAACTGGTTGTATTTCTAGAACATTTTAACTGCCTAACATATTTTTGTAATTAAGTTATGGACTCCTTTTGCAAAGCAGTTGTGGTGATTTGAATGAGAAATGCCCCTTATAGGCTCATGTATTTGATTGCCTGGTCTCCAGGTAGTGGTCCTACTCCAAATCAGAGGTGATGTAATTTCCTCACATTTTATAATAGCAATATTAAATGAAGGAATAAAGTATTGCATTTTCTTACATTACTACCCTTCTTCTCTACCTGCCCTCTTATCTCCAACAATGTTATAAAATATAATTAATGTAGGGACCCAGTGATAGTCAATGTGATGACAACTGAAGATGTGAGTTTCATTTTTTTTCTGTATTCTTCCTCTTCTTCTGCTTCTTCTTCTTCTTTTTCCACACGCAATTCAAGTTAAAGGGAGGGAACATTATTTCCTGTTTTACTTATCACACTAAGGATGAGGAGTGGGCAAGTAAAGGGATAAATGGATTATATGCTTAATGCAGCAGAGTGCATTACCTGACCCAGAAGGGACAATCTTTATGTATCTGCAGGGAAGTAGCAACATGGGAAGAAAGAACAACTTAAAGGGATTCCACATACCCAAAAGAATGACAATCAAGGACAATGGTGACAGAATGGTGCTTGACACAAAGTCTGGCCATTTTTCGTTCTGTCCAGTACCTTCTTTATACTCTGATTTTGTTTCATTCAGCCAGTTTTCTGCCAAGAAAGTAGGTTGGAATTCTTCTTCAAGGCACTCATTCATTTGTACCAGCAGTGCTTTGCAAATTCTATTTGTTGTTCAGCAGGAACACCAAAATAATTATCTGGAATGCTTGCCTGTTTCGCTGTTGTTTCTCTGTTCTTCCTCCACCCTTTCTTGAAGATCTGTTCTCTGCAGGACACTTTCTGTATCCATACCAGTTCTCAGTCTCTGGCTTTAGTCTTTCAATCATCCACCATGGCTACGACCCACATGGCACCATCTGCCTAGCCTCTTTCTTTGTTGTTGAGCAGTGATCTTTTTGTTTCTTAATTTTATTTTACTTTAAAAAAATATTTGTTGAATCACTGGCTTCCTATTTGGGTGCTGATAAGGTTGTACCCAGAGATAGTATGAGTGGCCCCATCTACAGGTTTGCTATGCCTTGTGGGTGGATCAGGGCCCTATGCTGGATCTGAATTGTTGATTTAATATTCTTTGTTGCCTATTTTGCTTCATGTGAGCAAATCTTTCCTTTGGAACTCAAATATATGATGCGTCTAGTTTCAGAGGCGTTTGCATTGTCAGTCACAGGATGGGTCAATTTTCTCTCAGAGGCTGGTACAAGGAATAGGTCTGACCCCAGATCTGTCTCTCCTTGGTACTTATTGAACACCTCTCAGCAGGACAGACATGCAAAGGCATTCTCCTCCCTCAGCTCCTGAAGGACTATACGCAGACACAAGTCTCACACACACACACACACACACACACACACACACACACACACACACCATTATTTTGCAGAAAGAATAGCCTACAGACAGTTTTAAATAATTTTGAGAATCCAGAATTTATATTCATGACAATAACTTCTTATGAAAATAAGTCTATGATGATCTCATGATGTAATCCCCATTTAACCATGGCTACTTGGGGATTTGGCTCAGGAACAGGCAGAGCTCTAGACTCTTACCGACCAGACCAAAGTAGGCAGATAGCAGCAGCAAGGGCTGCTGCTTTGCAAATTTCCCTGCCCCAGTCTATCTAAGAGGAAAGGGAAGATGGTTTTTACTCCCTCCTCACTCACTGCTGTGGAACAGCGAGGGAGAAATACTGCATACCTCTGTAGATAACCTGGAAATCCATAGCTGTGGGAGCATGGTTAAAGACGCCTCCCCCGCCCCCCCCTTTTTTTTTTGTGACGCAGGCAGATTTCAGTCCTCACAGCCTCTTCTTTTCCCCGCGTAGTCAGATATGTGTCACTTCTGGGTCAGAAAGATAGCCCTGATTTTTCTCTTACACTGTTCCTGCCCCACAGAAAGCTGAACAAGATGGCTGTAACTGCCCTGACCTCCTTCTAGATCTACAAGCTTTCCTCCAGCCCCTCCTTTCTCTTGGCTGCTTTGAAAAAAATGCTTTAGGCTGGGCTTGGGCAGGGGAGCAGGGAAGAGCGCCCCATCCACCCCAAAGGCTCCACTTTGGCCTTGCTTCTAGGTCAGACTGGCTGATTTGGCCCAGATCCTGAAAGCCTCCTTCCTCCCCTCAGCATGAAGGCCTATTTTCACATATGCGTTCAGACATGCAGAAGCAAATGCCAAAATGAATTAGCCGGAATAGCTCTATTAATTTATGCTTCGACAGTAATGACCTTAAGACACAGAAGAGTTATATATTAATTTGTTCTTAGTGTATAGCATTGCTAAGTTAACACATCTAGGAGACTATGCTTTTCTGTCTCCAGCTGAGAGGGTAAATGAGGCCGGTGGAGCTGGGCCCGAGTTCCGCGGCGCCCCGCTAGGTGGCAGGGTGGTCTCAGGGATGTGCATAGCTGGCTGCAAAACACTCCTTTTGCAGTCCCTGACAAACTCAAAAATCGACCATGTTTCTCCTGTTGTTTATTTGAAAATTATACTTAAACGTATTTATTTACAAGGACACATATATAACGTGCGTATTTACAAACAAATGAGTCAACATTGTCCGAGCTAAGAGAACTTGAGAGGCAAGGCTCGCCCCAGCCTGAGGAACTTGGATGAAAGTGCTTGCTCTGAGGACTCCCAGCTGTGCCCGGCCCCAGTGCAAGCATCGCCAGACTTCTCTGATGCCTGCAGGGAGAAAGGGCATAACCCCTTCCATGAAGGAAACTGTTTTTAACGTAGTCTTTGGTGGTTTGCTCAGTTGGGGCACTGCAAAGCAACAACAGCAGTAAGGGGTTTACATTTATATTTTCTAAAACTATAACGTAAAGGCAGATCAGAGATTTGAATTTTATTTATTGTTCCCCTCTACTCTATTCTTTTTCTCTCCTGTCTTTGTTTTTACTTCTACCTTCTCCTTTCTTTCCCCCTTTCTGCCCTTTCTGTATTTCCAAAGCTCTGTTTTTTTTTTTTGTTTTTTTTTTTTTTTTGTCCTCCGTGTTCTCAGAATGTGGTGGTGTGGAGATGTCTCTGATTTCTGCACTCATTTTGTGCAGCCTTTTTCTGTTAATGAAGTGTTAAAATTTCAGAAGGGATTGGGACCGAGCTTTTCACTGTTCCTGGCCACTGCATTATGCAAGCTGCTTTTCCTCAGAGCAGAAGACCCACAGTCCTGGGCTGCTGGCAGACTCTCCTTGTCTGCAGACACAAACCCAAACCGTCGGGATGCAGGGCTACCTCTTCTCTCTCTCTCTCTCTCTCTCTCTCTCTCTCTCTCTCTCTCTCTTTATTTTTCATTCAAGTTCAGGCAGAATTGGAATTGCAGTTAACGAAGGTTCTGAGAAAAAGATGACTATCCACGTAGAGAAATGGCCGATTTTGCAATGCTCTGCAGAGGACGCGTTTCAGGAAATGTGTACAAGTAGAGACCATTCTACTGCATTTCTCCTATGACACTCTTAGGAGTAGCTCTGCCTCAGTTACCTATTAGGCAAAGTCCTGTCTAAAATAGGAGCTTTTTGTGTATTTTCTTCTATGACAAAATTAAAGCCAACTTCTTGACTATCCTTCAGCAGTGAATGTATAGGGTTGTGTGGCTGTGTGACTTTTTGCTTCTTCTTTGTCTTGAAAATAACACATATGTGGACAATAGAATAGATAATGATGTGAAAATGACAATCTAGATTATAAAGTGTTTTTTCTCTTACAAGTCTATATATAGGGTGAATAGGCAACGATGTGCAGAGGCACATCTGTGCACTTTTTTTTTTTTTGTAAAGTGTAGACCCCTGCAGAAAACCCATACCTTTTCATCTTGTGCTCCGCTAAATTGTCTTATTAGTGTCAATCTCAGAACTACACAGATAAGATAATCTCGACACCATTTTCTACTTTATACCTTACAGCATTATTGTGTATAGTGGTCAATATACGTTAGGCACACATTCTCAATTCTTTCATGGATCTTCAGGAAAAAAAAACAAAACAACATGCTGTTTGATTGGAATTTCTTTGTTAAATGTTCCTAATAGTAGGAGATTAGGACCAGTGTGTGGACATTTTTGAGATGTGAAGAAATATTGCCTTACTAAAGATGGTGAATATCGATAGCCCTTTGGTTTCCTTTCAAGCAATTGCTTTTTTCCTTTCCTCTCTTTCTCTCTTTACATCTTCCCTATTTGTCACTGTGGTCATTAATGAGAAATTTATTGAGGAAAACACACTCACCAAACGTCCTAAGTCATCTTGGTCTTTTCTTTAAACTACAGATGTTGACCTCTTCAGGGCTCAGTGGATCAGCTCTAGCATGTTCTTTTACTTACCACCAAGTCCTAGTTCTTTCTAGGAAAATCTTTCTTCTCAGCAAATACTTGTCACATTTAAAAATCTAAGAAGAAGGAGGAGGAAAAAAAAATCATTCCCCTAGATGACTGTGGAGATTCTTCCCATTGTTCAGTGAATAACTGAGCAGTTTATTTTAATCAAGAGTTCTTTTGGCAAGCTGTGTGTGGGGGGTGATGGGAAAAAGTAATTGCCAGGGTAAAACAACTATGGGAGTAGGGTTTACTGGGGTGCTAATTGGGTAACAGGTGAACACGAATAGCACAAAAAGGAAATTAAAGCATAGGGAGAAAAACATGGCTGTATGTGAAACTCCACTGCATGGAAGCCGTGGCTGTCAGAGCATGAGGAGTGACCTAGGTTTCAGGTGGCCATGCTGCCTTAGGATTGGCATAAGAAAGACGAGGAGGCTGAAACCTGATTGGATCATACTGTCTGGCTCAGACTTGGGCTAGGGGTGGTCAGGTTCTGTGATAAGGACACAGCAGCTGTGTGGGAAGCTGAGCTGACTCTCAGACACGTGTGGCTCCAGATTCCAGAGCACACTTAGGGTTGCGCACGCTTTAGGAGGATTCACTGCTACGCAACCAGCAAAGGCAGGGCCTAAGTGGCAGGCATTTCTGAATATATGGTGAGGTGTTTCCACTTTTCAGTGCCCTGAGAGCTGGTCAGGAAGAAGAGAAGAGAGGCTGAGCAGTGGCCGTTAGTTCTGGCTGACAGTAAGGATGGCTGAGGAGCACTGGGACATGCTTTGCTCAGGTTAAACACTTAGACAAAGAGGATTAGATTCTCTTGAGGATGGGTCTCACACTTCTGAAAGCTTCAGCATAATCCAGATGATTCTGACATGTGATTTGATTGAGCAGCAGGGACTAGACAAATGGAGTCTCGAAGAGAACAGTTCTCTGTTGCTGTATGTAATATACTGTGGTTATTATTATTATTATTATTAATATTAATGCCTTTCTTTGAAGCTTTGATAGGTAGAAAGGAAGATTTTGTACAGAGAGTATAAGTCTGTAGACTTATAAAATGTGATGCAATTCTTGCGCTACTGGCCCAATGGGAAAAAGTCATAGTTCAGAGAATTAAGAACTGGGAAAGAGGAATTCAAAGCAGAGAAAGAAGAGACACAGGCTCTTTTGGTCCAGTGTGAGAAGAGGCCATCTAAAACTATGGTGGATTCTTGCTGATGTGGATAACTGCATATCTTTCTAATCAAATAATTAAATAAATGGGTCTGACATCTTTTGTGATAATTTTTCAGCCTGCTGTAGAGATCATCAAATCTCAAGGTTCTAAAGTAAAAACTTGTCATCTCGTTTTTTTTCAGGAAGATACCTTCCCAATGTCTCAGAAGGTCTACTCCCAAACCATCTCTTTTTAATCTACTTTGTGTAAATGAATAGAAGGAACAGCAGGGACCACATTAGTCCCTAGACACTGGGATAGCATGGCTGAAGAGAACATCACAAACTAGTAGTACTTTTTATTTGTGATCTCTTTTTAACCAATAGCCTTAGCCTAATTTCTTATAATCTTCATATCACTTCCTGTAACATTGTCTCTCTCCTTCATTTACATTCATGTATCATCTTTCCCCAGAAGACATTAATGAAGTGCAATGAAGTTATTAGGTAAGTATGAGGACACAAAAATCAACTGGGGGGTCTTAAGCTCAGAAGGGTCCAGCAGTAAATAGCTTTGCTTTACTATTCACTCCCACAGTTTTTTTTTATGTAAATTTACCTCTGCTCTTGCTAATCATTTACATTTTATTTTTTTCTTTTAGAAGTCAGCAGAACACATTCGTTGGATACTCATAAATTTATGCACGTTCTTATAGATATACATTTTGGCTTTGTATGTGTGAGGAATTTTAATAGACAAAATCATTGCATGGTGATACTGATTTTCTTTCTGAGATTTTAAGATCAGCATTTTGAAAATGTACTTTTATTGTCACAGCTTCCAACAGCTGTGTGGTATCCCATAATAGTCATTGACCCTTCTCAATTCTGCTTATCTCTAGCTGTGGACTTCAAAGGTGCTCCACATCTTGGCTATAAATACCTTCCTTGTGGTAAAGAGTGTGTTGGCCTGTCAACTATGTGTTTACATAATTGGACACAGTTTTGCTACTGCATTCAGTACTGCCAATTCCAATCTCTTTCTGCACCGACTTTAAGCACTCAGCATCGGCAGATTTCTTGGCTTCTGTTATTAGAATAGGTTTTACCTCATCATTTTAATTTCCGTTCATTGTTGAGCTTGAATATCTTTTCACAATTTTGACAATCAGTTGTCTACCTACTTTTGTAAATTACCTATTTATATATTTTTTTAAAATTTTAGTTTACTCTTCTTTTATTATTGATTTTTTAAGAATACCATTTCTATTATGGAACTCTACTATCCATATAAAGAAACTCGTCACTTCCTAGGCTTTACACTTAATTAAGGTGTTGAATTTTAATATTGTAACATTTTACTTAATGAATAGTTATGTAGTAGCTATGTAGTAATGCATATGCTATGGGCACCACAAAGGCATATGTGTTACTGCATAGCTATGAGGTCATTCATCTTGTCTTCATTGTAATGAAATTCCTGAGATAGGTCAACTTTGTAAAGAAATAAGGCCGTTTATCTCACAATTCTAAAACTTCAAGAGTGAGCCACAGGCACTGTTTTAATGTAGTGGGGAGGGGAGTCTCTTTCAGTTTAAGCACACTGACTTTCCTCTGTCTTCATCGGTAAAAGGTGGAAAACCAGTGCACCACAACAGTAAGACTGTCACAAGAAAGAAACGAGACAGCACATTAGCATCTGGAATACACTAAAGAACGACCACAGACTCAAGTAGCAAGCAAGCAACAAAGGGTGTTTATCCAGCAGAAGTCCAGCATGCTGGGGTCATCACATTTATAGTATGGCGTGGGTCCCAAGGGGAGCTCAAATGCCCTTTTAAAGCCAGAAAAGGGAATTCCTACTGTGGCTATGTAACCTAGATTGGGATTGGCTGGTGCCCTTGTAGGCTACAAGACTCTGGTCAAGATTTAGGTGCTTTTCAAACTCTTAAGGTAGTTAAACAACCTTATCTTCCCCAGGCCAGATGTCATGATTGTTTCTGATTGGTTGCCCTTTTTCTGTGTGTGTGTGTACATGTGTGTGTGTTTTCCTGTAACTCTTAGTCCTGTTCTGTCTAGCAAGAAAATGAAACCCATCACAGAGTTGGTCAGGCTTAATTAGCAATGCTCTCTCAAGCAGATGTAGAGAAAAGCTCTTCCCCTTTTGCTCTGAGTAAAACCTGTGCAGACCACAAAAAGAATGTGTACTTGGCAGAATGAGATGAGGTGTGGCTTTAGGGAGTCTGTTCATGTTGCTTTATAACTGGAGAGTCAGCTGAGCAGTGGCAGAGACACAGGATATTAGCACTTCGGGGAGGAAGGACATTGCAGGCAGAACACCGATGGTGTGCTAACTAACACAGGCTCAACCTTTCTTACTCATTTACTGAAAATTTATGTAACTTTATTTCTGTTTTCACAGTTATGAAGGCTATCTAATGATGAAGGGGAATGCTCATTATACTGTTAAATGAGCAGAACCAAGACAGAGCAGGCCAGGTTCCTAATCTACTGGAACTTGAATGAGTTTGCTTTGTGAAAAGAATGGAAAAATTCTTAAATATATTTGCCGTGATTATTTCTGGGCGACGAAACCAAACAACATTTATTTTATCAACCATTTCCTTAGTTTTTAAGGCATTTTACAATTTTTTAAAACAAATAATGAGTGCAAATAAAAAAAAAAGCACACCCCAGCACAAAGGACATCCTTATATGCAAATGAGTGCCAGGTGAAGAGGGCTTTGTTTATATTGAAAGGCTCCGCAGTTCTATTTCCCTGATACCTTTTCTCTCATATTCAGGTGTTAAGCTCCCTTATTGGCACTTAACTTGGTCTGTATGCAGCCCCTGTTAGGGATTGTTTGCTTCAGAAAGTAGTTCCAGTATCAAAAGGAAGAATTTCAGCTGTTGAGTCTGGTTTGGATCCTTACTGGATTCAATGCAGGCAGTGCAAGATTCTCCAGTAGGCTTTTGCCTGCCTGCTACTTGCTTCTCCATTATTCAGCTGTCTGCCTCTAGGGTTAGGCACCAGAGCTCTGAGATTACCACAGTTGCGTCTGCTGCACTGGGGCTTTGAAAATAACATTAATTCTGTTTTCTTTTTTTGTATAGACTCTGCTGATGTTGACTTATATATTCCTGTAGGAGTTGAACAGCAGAACTGTCTTTGCCTCTGGGGTCCAGAGGCCTCCATCAGCATGCAGCTGGAAAGAGTGGCTGCTTCTGTCTTGGTTCCAACCCCTTGTTCTGGAAAGATATTATATCAATGAAGGAATTGCTACTGTCTCAGGTCTTAACTCAGAAGAGATTATGGGAGCTGAGTAGATGTCCAGGTCACTGTCTGATTACATCTACTGGAAGCCATTGCTTTGTAATCGGGTTTGCTTTTTGCCATCAGTTTCATCCGTGATTTGGAGAATCTGGACTCTGCAAAATCACTGGTAATATGATGCTTTGAGAGGGTATTGGCACACACTCCTAGAAGTTTTATTCATTTGCTAACTTTGTGTCTAATGATTCTCTCTATTGCATTTCCAACATTTGTCAATCCAAACAATGATTTAGGATCATTGTAATGTTGGTGAGCCTATCGTCATATGTCTGTTTTCTTGTTTAGTAAAACATAAGTATCATCTTCAAGGAATTACAATCAAAGCATCCCATCTCACCTATTAGTTCCTTCTTTATTACACTTTCTAGATCTACACAGCTCTAAGCTACTTACAGTTTCATAAAAATCAGGGACTTTCCAGGCATAATTATAAGTTTTTGTCTGAGTCCAAAATATTATTTTCAAAATGTAAAAGCTTGGAAGTTTTTCTAATCTAATATTTTGGAATTTTCTTCCAACCAGGGAAGCCTTTATGGAGCCCAGTCTCACAAATGGCCTTCTTCCTGTTCTGTGTTTCTTAAGTCTCGTATTGACATTTTATGTCATTTACATAACCAGCACCATTTCCTGTATGCATGCACATCTCCTTATTGAAACCACTATGCTCTTTAGACAAAGACAAAACCTGGTTCTCCTTGTGGCTTCTCGACAACCCACCAAACCACATTTTACCTTTCCTCATTCACAGCGTCAAAAGTCTGTTGATTTTGATGACCTAGAAGTATTAAGGAAAATATGAAGCAGCGAAAACCAAAGTGTTTGAGACGTTGTCATCCTCTATTTGATGAAAGATTATTTCTAATTCTCCTTTTAATTTCCTGTTGAAAGCCCACCAATCTTTCTCTGGGTCTAGTCATCTCAGACTCTCCCTCCATGTTGCTATCTCTCTTACCCAGAGGTGACTGTTATTGTTTTAGTTTCTACTTTGATCTTAAGAAGTTTCTTCTTGGGGGCTGAAGCGATGGATCAGCGGTTAAGAGCAGTAGCTGCTCTTCCAGAGGTCCTGAGTTCAGCTTCCAGCATTGTGGCTTACAGGCTTTGGAAACTTCATGTTACCTGATCGTGACTTTTCATAAACTGCAAAGTATCCAAATGTACCTTAGTGGTGCTTTGTAAAGTTAAATGGTTTTCTGTTTTTCTGTCTGTCTCTGTCTACCTCTTCTGTCTGTCTCTCCTCCTCTTTTTGTTTCTGCTGCTGGTGACTGGGATTTGTATGTTTAGGTGATTTTTTTTTTTTTTGTCCTGAGATAGGATTTCATGTAGGCCCAGTTAGCCTATGCATGTAAAGATGATTTTGAAGCAATGATTCTCCTGTCAAGGCAACCTGAGTGTTGGGTCTATAAGGGTGTACCACCATGATAGGCTCAAAGAATATTCAAGCAGCAGCTCTCTCTGGAATCCCTCTTCTGGTCACAGCCATCACCGATACCTGCTTTATAAATAATTGTTTAAATGAAATATAAACAGTCTCCTCCTTTCTGTTTCTGTGTTATGTGTTCGCTATTGTTGCCCGGCATAGCTGATGCCTCCAAAAATCAGAGCAGATGTGACTCCACAAAGGAGACAAGATTGGATCCATTAACATTTCCTCCTGGAGTTGATGGAGGGTTTCTGTGGAAGGTAGGCAGGAGTGAGTATACAGGGATTTAATATTTTGAATATCTCAAAATCAAAGTGCAGGGAATCTAATGAAAGAAGAGGGAGATAGAAAGACCTGGAGGGGACTAAAACTTCACAAAGAGAGCAACAGAACCAAAAATCTGGGCCCAGGTTTCTTTTCTGATACTGATACTCCAATCAAGGACCATTCATAGAGATAACCTAGAACCCCTGCACAGATGTAGCCCATGGCAGCTCAGTCTGCAAGTGGGTGGGGGCAGCCTTACCAGGCCACAGAGGAAGACAATGCAGCCAGTCCTGATGAGACCTGATAGGCTAGGGTCACAGTGAAGGTGAGGAGGACCTCCCTTATTAGTGGACTTGGGGAGGATTATGGGAGGAAATAAGGGAGGAAGGGTGAGATTGGGAGAGGATGAGGGAAGGGGCTACAGCTGGGATACAAAGTAAATAAACTGTAATTAATACAAAATAAATAAATTTTAAAAATAAGATTAAAGACACAAGTATATTTAACAATTAAATTGGTCAAGCATAGATTATAATATTATGGTGAAAATTATCAAAGGTTGGGGAGCATTTCTAAAATAAATGTAAATGGAAAACCTGGATGACCCTATGGGAATTTGAATGTAATTTTTTCCAGCGCTGAATAGAGACAAAGAAAATTATGTAATTGAAGATAAGAATTCAGTTAATTACTAATCAGAAAGTTTTCTTTTTCTTAAATTTTTTTTTCTTCTGTCCAGGAGAGTGCAGCTTCCTCACCTTCCCTGTTGATGTAGATAGCTAGAAAACTTATTAAGGAGGAAACAGGGGCATTCAGAAAAGCTCACGTAAAAATTCTTCCTCCACCCTAACTTGCTCTTGCTCTTTTCTCTTTCTCTCTCATTCTCCATCTCTCTCAAATCTTCGAATATATCGACAAGTCTATCAGCTTCTATGTGTTAAGAAATGAATCAAACTGCAAATATTGATCAAGAACATGTTTCTGGCCGATCAGAGAGAACATTACTTGTAAAAACGTACTTTTTGTTCAATATTTATTTCTTCTTAAAATTATACAATTATGTTTTCTTCTCTTAAACTCAATTTGTTCAATTTTCCCTAACCCAATTTTCTGTACCTGCATATAATTTATGTATGTGATTAGTAGGTCCTCTGTGGGAGCATGAACAGGCATAGCAACACATTCCGGGCGGCCACGCAGTGTTTTGTGATGAGAAGTACCAAAGTAAGCGTGAACAAACAGTTGCCTCCAGTGATTCTATTTCCCAAAGCAGTTCTAACAGGAATAATTGGGGCAAAATCTGCGCCAATCTATGGCTGCATATGAACCCAAGTAAAAGTTCTTTTGTATCAAGATTATAGTAGCAGAGTTTTCAACTGATTATTGCTAATAATAATTGTAGTCATTAAATGATTCACACATCTGTATACTACTTACGTTGAAGAGAAACCTCCTCGATAATACTCTGATTACGGAGTGGATAGGCGATGTTTGCTCAATAGGGCTGAATAAGGTTTATGGGGATTTATACAAACCATACTTGTTGCTGTGAGAAATATGATTGAGACAAGAAATGTTTCCACATGGCTGGGGGAGGGAGCATGGTTGGTAGAGTGCTCCCTTAGTCTGCACAAAGATCAGGATTCAGTCCCCAGCAATTCACAAGTGTGGTTGTACAAGCCTAAAACCAAAGCACTAGGGAGTGGAGGCAGGAGGACCAGAAAGTCAAGTAAATTCTCAGCCACACAGCAGGTTTAAAGTCAGCCTGAGCTATATGAGATTGTAATTCATGTTATTGTAATGTAAAGTATGCACCGAGAGTCACATGTTTCCATTCTCTCATTTGAAAATGACCAATACCGGCAGGAGAGATGCCTTTGCAGTCAGCGGGCTCTTGTCACAGAGCCTGGCAACCTGAGCTTGATCCCAACATTGTTTTTTTATAGTGAAAGGTGGAAAATGACCCTGAAAAGCCATCCTCTGACCTCCAGATACATGTCCTGGCTTGTGTATTTCCCAAATAGTCAATTAATGTAAAAGTGCTGTTAGAAAAAAAAAAAATAAAACGAATTATGTCATGATATCATTATTAAGTGTATGCGAGATGAATGAAGGTATATTCTAACTAGTGGTTCTAAACCATAGAAGGAAATTTTAGAAATGATTTGAAGATGATGCCACCTTATGAAAGGATGGTAGTTGTCTACGGGAGAAGAAGTGAGTGGTTACAACCGCAGAGGTGGTCATAGCCTACTTTCTGCTTGCTGTAAATTAGAGTGACACAGATACATTAGTCAGACTTGCTCATTGGGCAAACTAGAAATAATGCTGCAATATATTACGCATTTTTAAATACAAAATTCTATTTAGCTCATTGCGACTTCTGTGAGACAGGGCAAGGCACTGCTGGTCGGTCTTAACTTAGGGCTGTGTACTCACAAGTACTCTGAAAGTGCACTTCTAGCTCTACGTATCATATAAAGGTAAGCAAACGCATCAATACTCACTGTTAGCCACATTAACAGCATGTGTAAGTTGAGGTGATTTCGTATGTAAGTGACAATTGATAGTGGACTTGCTCTCAATAAGGAAGAGTCCTGAGGAAAATAACATGGTAAAAATACAAACCTCTCCTTCCCCTGCATCCCTCAAAAGTGTGTTAGAATATCACACTTAAAAATGGCATATAGAAAACAGCAATTCTTTTTTTAAAAGATGATTTTTAGTTAAGTTTTATGTGTGAGTGTCTTCTGATAGTATGCACATGCTGTGCGTGCACAGGCCAGAATAAAGTGCAGGATGCTTTAGAGATGAGGTTACAGACACTTGTGAGCTGCCACGTGGGTGCTAGGAAATGGACCCGAGTCCTCTGCAAGAGCATCAAATACTCTTAATCAGTAAGCCATCTCTCCATCCCACAGATGAAAAATATATTTTACACTTGTTGCATGTTAGTTTTTATTGTCAACTTGACACAACTAGGAGTCTCCTTGGAAGAAGGAGCCTTAAATGAAGGCTGGTCCAGATCAGATTGGTCCCTGCCTATGTCTGTGAGCAATTGTGTTGATAATTGATTGATGCAGATTGAACCACTGTGGACAGTACCACTTCTGGACCAATGGTCTTGGAATATAAAGCAAGCCAACTGAGCACAAGCCAGAGAGAGCCCAATGACCAGCATTTTTCATGGTTTCTGCTTTATTTCCTGATTGAGCTCCTGCCCTGGCTTTGCTCAGTGATGGACTGTGAATGGAAGAGTAAGCCAATTAAACTGTTCCCCCCCATAAGTTGCTTTCAATCATGGTGCTCATCACAGCAGAGAGCAAAGTAGGACACTGCACAAAGGATTTTATTCCCCGCAATGCTAAGGTAGCATGGACAAGAAATGCACACATGATTTCAACTTACTGACAAACAGCAAATTTTAAGTCTAATAAGTGTATTTAACTTAATTTATGATCAAAAGAATATAAATTAGAAAGTAACTGTTAATCATTACAAAGAAAGTAATTTAAAAATAATCAGCAGTTATGGAGATAAAGGAAAATTCAAACGCTGTAGTCAAGGTGAAAACTGGCATGTTGGTGGAAATTGTTCAGTAATATTTATCAAGCATGTTTAGAAATTAATAACTCTTTAACGTAAAGCTACCACTATTAGCAATTTGTTGTAAGGAACTGATTCTGGATCAATACTTGAGAGGCAACTTATCTATAATGGTCACTATATCACTAGTTCAATTACAGAAGAAAAATTGGAAATATCTTCCATGTCCAAGGTTAGTAAATTATTAATTAGCTAATATAAATCTATTAATAGAAACACCCTGTTGACACTTAAATTATGCAACGATCACAAGAAATTATATGGAAAAATACATCATCAGAAAAAGTAGTTTCAAATTTAAATCTATTCTGTGATCTTCATATAATTTGACATATACAGGCAAATAAAGAACACAAACACATGAATGGAAGTGCAGTATTTGGCATGAGAGTTTTAAATTTCTAATGAATTTGTTTCTTTTGAAGTATCTTTCTGAGGTTTTCTGTACTAGCCCTATGCTCTCTAATAATTAAAAATTGTTTCAGAATAAAAGAAATATCTTGGCATTGGCAGGGTCAGAAGCTGCAGCTCCCAGGGGAGGTAAGTGTTCCCCATGGTCACTGCTTCCATTCTGGGCTCTGTTGGTATGCGCAGATGATGTATGACTTCTGGCCTATGGCAGATACAGAAGTCTATCATCCATTGACCTGTATTTGATTTCCTATTCTATGCAACTTCATATGCATTTGAACAATCAGTCAGTTATTTAACTCTATATCCATAACCATAGCTACTCAAAAGACCAAATGATATTACAGAATTTCCCTTGGTAATTTCCCACCCGCTCCTAGCTCTCACAGTATTAAAGAAGAAAATTATCAGTAGATAGCATTCCCACCTCTTGACAGTACTGAGACAGACATGAGAAAATGCATTTTTATCATATTTAACCGATTACTCTCAAGGCCATCCAAACAGCTGCTTGGCCAGCGTTATCAACTATCCAATGAATTAAAGATAACACAGTTCTTTTCCTTCGAACAATCAGCCCCATCTTCCAATTCTGTAGTCTACTCTTGCATACACGTGGAATTATCAAAGCCTTTATGAATTTTCCTTGGGTGCCCAATACCCAGGATAAAGAAGAGTTTGAAGGTCGGCCTCATTGTTCAGCCTGCACTGTTACTTAATACTTCGGGCAGGGTTTGGAAAATATTGTGAGTGAAAAATAGTCACTGGTTCTCTAGGCAGGTGATGGAGGAGGGTGTGCCTCCTGGCATATACCCAGCTGCTTCCTCAGGTTCTCTTTGCCACTGAATGTAAGGATAAGGAGGAATGAGCAAATGACCACCTCAGCCAGTGTGTGGTAGTTAGTTGTTGCAGACCCTGAATGAAATGTCCATCTACCCAAGGGCACATCATACTTTACTCTGGCTTAGAGAACGCGGGATGTTTAACATTGGCAGTCTGTTTCCACACCGTGGGTTGTGATGTCACTAACAGGAAAAGAATGTGTGAAGCTTTGCCCCTTGGGTGTTTTGCAGAGCAGTATTTGTGGAAAACCAAATCCTGTGGGCAGTGTCTCACCATTGTTACAAAATATATGGCGAAATTACATGAAATTGAAGTTTAATTACATTTAAGATATATTTTATAGGAAATATTTTGTTTCCTGTTTTAAAAATACAGTAAGTGCTAAATTCTCATGAGTTTGAAATAACACTGTGCCATGTGGGAGAATTTGTTTCAGAATCAGAAACAAAATGAAATAAACATAAAAACATATTGTTAGTAAAGGAGGAATACTTCCGTGCCTAGAGCTAAATGCCTGGGAAAAGAAGCAATTCAGTTTCCCAATATTAATTATTGGACTATATCCTGCTATTGATTTGCACATGTAAAAATCAATTCTAAGATAAGGACCTTCATAATTGACAGCGGTAATTTTGAGGAATACACTCATTGACATTCAAAGAGCCAGGAAACAAAAAAGACAATATAGATGAGTAAACTCTGGAATCATTTAAAGTTTAAATAACTACTTTTCAAACTTTTAAATGTAGTTGGGAGGAGGTGGAAGAGGAGAAGCACATTATCTCATTTGTATTCTTTGCAGGTTTGCAAAAATGTATGCAACTAGCATTTAGCCATCTTGCATTCATGAAGCCTGCCTTAAGTTTGCAAAATCCCTTCACAGTCATGTTTGATTTCCATTTCAACTTGTATGTAGATGATGTACAGGTCTTTCTCAATATTTTACAGATGGGAGAATGTGGCTACCTCTTAGAAGTATGATTCCTGTTTACTTCTGTCTACATTTTATTACAATATTTCTTCCTGATGAGTGTTTGTTGGTACCCTACATTTTTAATAACAGAAAGATAAAAGTATGAACAAATTATCATGGGACTCCAATAAATTTCTTGATGGAAAAATGTCAGATTTTTTTTTTTTTGCATGCTGTTCTGCTCCTCATCCCTCTTCTGATGCAGGTAACTGTTCTTTCTACTTGGCTCATTCTAATGGAATGTCTGCTGTAAGCAAATAGCATTGGCAGTAAGAAAAGAAAATCCATCCATGGTGGCTGTACTATCCGTTTGGATTATTTATCTTTTCCATCAGCTAAGCAGCAGGTGACAATTCTGTCTGCAGTCAGGCCTATCCAACATCAAGTAATCTTCTATCAAATATGTGGAACTGAGATGCTAGCTTGCTCAGTAAAATACTTGCCACGCAAGATTGAGAAGCTTGACTTAGAGCCACAGCTCTCATGTAAAAGGCAAGTTTAGTGTTACATGGTATAATCCCATCTCTGGGTAGGTGAAGGTAAAAGAATATCTCAGGCTTACTGACTAGCTAATGAATTAGTGAGCTCCAGACTTAGTGAGAAACATTGTCTCAAAAAAACATGAACAATTGAGGAGGATAACTGACGTTGACCTCTGGTATCCACATGCAAACCTAAGTTGACTATTGGTCCCTACGTGCATACAGATATAGAAACACACACACACACACACACACACACATACACACCAATTTCCTACTTTGTAAAAATATATCATCAAATAATGAAGTGTATACATCTTTTTTGTTGTTTTTCCACTGCTTTTAACACTTTTTTCCTTGTTCGATAAAGAAAATAACATGCACTCTCTTACAAAAGTTTTAAAAATAACTGTATTAACATTTGCTCAATTATGCCCAAATAAATTTTTTTCTGCACTCACACTATTTTGCAAGCTGTGCTGGTAAAGAGTTATCCAAGGTAGCTGGGCTCTAGAACAATTAGGATAGAGTCATCAGGTTTTTCTCAGTCAAGTCTTGGTTTAGAACAGGAAAGCAAAGGCCATCACAACAGGCACAAACAAAGACCCTAGCCTATCAGGTCTTGTAAGAACTGGATGCATTGTCTTCCTCTGTGGTCTGGCAAGGGTACACCTCCCAGGGGGAAGTGATCAGAGAGCTAGCCACTGAGTTCATGTCAGAGAAAGTCCCTGCTCCTCTTACTAGGGACCCCACTTGGAGACAGCCACAGCCAGGATACGAATTGAATAAATTGTAAATAAATAACAACAATAATGGGGAAAAGATGTCAATGAACCAAAAAAGGAGAGATGATCACCATAAAATAATCATAAAATAATTATAACTTAATAAATATAAATTTTTGTAAAAAAAAGAAAGAAAAGAAATACCCATTCCATTCTAAGGACATTTCAGGCAGTACTGCAGCTAGGAAGATTTTGGAAGTACATCTTACTGGAGCATGTGAAAGAGGCTGATGTGAGAAGGAACTTTGCTTGGATCGTGGCATGATTGTATGGTCTTGGTTTACGTGCCCCTAACATTACTGAGCCATTCTGCTACTTGCCTTATTTGGACTTTACTACCATTCATAGCTTATATACTCCCATAATTTTATTCCGTACTCTTCTCCTGTCTGCTTTCGTGATGCCGAATTTGAGATCTCAATATCTTCTGACTGGGTGCGAATGCTAACAAGGTGCCGTCTCATGGCCCAAGAGGATGTAGCTACTCAGCCTGGAACTTCAGATCAACTTGGGGTGGATATTCACCCTGATTCTAGGTTCTAGAAGTGATAAGACTTCTTTGAGAAGTGAGTGTGTTAAGATAACAATCTGGAAGAGCAAAAGGATGAAAGCCCAATATCAAGAAATGATTCCTGGCAATGAGATGGATGTTAGTAACTATGATTTGATCATTACACCTCATAAAAAGGTGTGAAACTCTCACCCTCTGTTTCATGAATATGTAAAAGTATTACATGTTTCAAAGTAAGAAATTCATAACTGAAGCTCTTGAAATTGTAACTCAAAGCATTGGAGTAAGGTCCTAACAAGGAAGTAGTATCAGCTGAAGATGAATGTAGGTTACAAGTTTATATTATTGTATTTCACCATTTAAGGTATTAAAGCATGTGCAAACCAGGTTTTGACTTGGTTGCACAAGCACGAGAAATATTCACAAAATGCTTTATGGGATAACTTACAGTTGGGGTGTGAGTGGATAGATGTAGAATCCTAGACACGAGTTAATTATGACCTCAGACATCGTGTGAAAAGCACGGTCATGGTCTGTAAACAGTATAGTAAACAGTATAGATATTATTTTACATAAGAATTAGCCTTTTTAGGTTATGCCAGATGACATTTTCCTCTCTTCTCTCTCCCATATCTTAAATCACATAGTGAGCCTCAGTGATTTAAATCATTTGAAAAAATACAACATATGATATAACTTAATGCCATATTTCCATGTATTAATAATATTTCTATTGTTCCAATAGGGTTTAGTTTTTATGTCTGTACATTTAAAATATTTGTTATCCTTTTATTTAGCTTAGTGTCTGATGTATGACCTTAATACATTACAATTCTCTTTTCTATTCAAACACTTTTTGGCATACCGCTTTTGAAGAGATAAAAATGTGGCCATACTACAATTAAGGGGATGTTACAATACTGTAAGAATGAGAAGGATGACAAGAGAGGAGTGATTTTTGGAGATTCTTTATGAGCTCTACATCTGTGTTCATAGGTCTTTCTAGAAGTGATTGTCTTATGCACCCATAGAGAAGACGGGGGTAGAGAAAAAGGAGGGTGGAAGACCCTGCCCTTGGTTGAAATAACAATAAATCTTTGGAACTGGAGTCATTTACATTAGGTCAGTAGAGCGCTATCAAGGGAAGAGATGTGAGCTAAGTTTTGTGTGGTTCTGGATTAAAAAAAAAACAACAAATAAGCAGACACAGTAAAAAGGCAGTTAGGTTTTGGGAGGTTACAGTTAAAGAGTCATATTATTAAGTGAAGATGCGCTATCAGGAGACAGAGGAACTCGGAATGAGATTGGCTTTCAAAATAACTTCAATTAACAGAAAATGTTCAAATGGAGACTAATTATCTGAGGCGGATGTTAGAGAGCTTCTTTTTGTCTGGTAGAAGGTTGTATTAAATTTCACAGACCTCTGAAAATCTAATGTTTTAGGTGTTATATTTGCTGAATTGAATCAGGGACATGTGTATCTTTAAATGTAATCTACAAACACTATGATGTCTACATTCTTTTATAGAAATTCTCTAATCAATTTGAATAGTTACTTCAAAGCATTTCTGTAATTTTTTCCCTCTCAAACTTTAAGAACAGATACAAAAATAACATTTTAAATCATCTTGTACCTAAGGGGGGAAAATGTCTAAGAAGGAAGAAGTGACAGGCTTGTTAAGAGTAGAGAAGGCTCCCAGGAAGATTAGCAAGTATGAATCATACCTTGAGATCAGAAGGGTCAGTTCAGTAAGGCAAGCTTTAAAAAGGCCCATTGGTCTGATCCCCAGGAGACAGGTTATGAAATGACTGATGCCAATCAAATCTCAAGTTGAAGGCTCTGCGTGTGCGAGAGTGAGGGTGCCTGTGTATTTCAACCGCTGAAATGTCAAATCAAAACCAACGTCAGTCATCATGGTGTCAGTGTGGTGGAGATGGGGTTGACATGTAGCTGCAGAGACCGGAGAAATGAAAGGTCTCTTTAAATGTTGAGAATTCGTCTTACGGGGTATTGGCAAGCGGAAGGATTGAAGGCATTGTGCATCATTCCAGGCACGTATAGGACTGGAAAGTTCCTACACTAACGATGGAAAAATAACCATCTGCTGTAATAGTGAATGCCTCCTTCAGACAAGCTCTAATTGGACGCTTCTTATTTCAAAGGCGTTTAAACTCAGCACCAGTGTCTTGTCCTCTCACTTTCCCCTCATGCCTCTTGACTCTTGACTATAGGTATCTGTCTTTTCTCCTCAGAGTTTCCCAAGTACGTGAGTGTCATATCTTTACACATTGTTGCTTCTCTTTTTGAAATGTTCTTATTTGTCATTCTAGTTATTCATTACAATTTGGAATTTTTAAAGTCTGTGAATGCCCCATTCAATTATAGGCATATAGTGTTGCTACTTCAACGATACACTGATTTCTAAGAATTTGGACTTATTAAAGGATCTCCCTAGAACTGTTCTGATTATTCTTATCCAAAATGCTATTTGATTAGAACATGCTTCTGAAAGACAACCTATAGCCTTCAAGGGGGATGAAAAACAGCTCAACAATTGACTTCCTTACTCAACATTGTGTTATGTCAATAGTAAAATCTTTCCAAGATTTGAGTCCAGTACATCTCTTATACTCCTATATCTTCTCACATGGTCTTTTGAAAAACGCTATAGTACACTTAAGCTCAGTCATTATAAATTCTGTTTAAAGTTACCAAAAATGTTGTTGATTTTAATCTGTGTGTTATAAGATTAGTACCAGCAGCCTTACTGGAAGTCTTCCACTTGACAAGCTTTTGCTGGTTTCATGGAGATTTGATAGAGTGTGATTTTCTCAAAGGCAGGAATTGCAACTTATTTAGCTCTTTGGAAATGCCTGGTTCATGGCTAGCATACAAAACATATTTATGTAGTCAATCATTTGATAAATATTTTTGAGCCTTAATTATGGTGCCTGCCATGTGCAAGGCTCTGGGGTAACAGTGGTAAAGAACTGGACAGTCTGTTTCTTGCCATGCAACATAGAGAGTACAGATTCAAAGCCAATGAGTTCAACACTTAGTGACAACACAGAATATGTATCACCTTGATGGCACTACCTGAGTCTTGTTTGCTTTCAAGCAGGAAACAGAGATCTGGTTGGTATGAAACACTGGAGGAGCCACTGAATTAATGCAGTATACTATGATCACATAATACATGCTAATTAGTCTTATGATTACAGAGGTCAGATTCTAGCTAAATAATAGATAACTTAAGAGCAAGCATGGTGGAAAGGATGTGTGGGAGTCTGAGGATGTGTGGGTATCTGTGGAAGAATCCTGTGTAGTTTTCTGTCAGGAGAGTGGAAGCAATCATACTCATTGTGAGACATGCCCAGTTGATGTCTCAAATCAGTGCCACAGAAAGTCCCATTTCGTGTGGGACTGTTACCCATGTTCTGAGTGGGCTTGGCTTTTCCTGCCTTCCTCTGAATTATGTGTCTGGTAGCAGACAGTATGTACTGTCTCTGGATAAGGTATGCTTCTATAGCTGAGTTAGCAAAACATTTGGTAGTTGGTGCAGCTTTCACTCATGTGAGGAGTGCTCAGACCCCACTGGTAATAGTGAAGGGATGGTAGCTCAGGAAGGATGGGAAGGTTCCATATCAGACCAGAGCAGACATATCATCATGAAGGTTATGACATTCATCTCAGTGCGTGTTACTCTCCTCTATGGAAATCTTTAAAGTAGCTAAGACCCAGTATCTTGCCTCTACAGGTGTATTTTCTTACTGAAGATAGAAATCCAATAGATTAACTAGAAATACTGATTTTACAGGTCTACTCTCTCCACTGTCCTCCACACGGAGATCTGGCCATTTGGTGTCCACAGCCAATTCCAAATGAAAAGGGGATTTATTCCTTAATGCAACTTTTAAAATGAAAAGGATTACTGCTAATTGCTTCAAGACAATTGACTTAACCTTGGGATGGCTTGGGCCAGTTGGGCTGTATGATCAACAATGATATCAAGACATCCTATAGACTTTTAGACACAATTCAGTGTGTACTTAATAAACTTTGTCTGTGCTTCTAGCACTTTTTATTTATCAATGAAAGTACTAAGAGAAAGGGCTTAAACTGATGAATTCCCAGCAACAGAATTTTATACAGTTTAGTCTAGAATATAGGAGGCCGCTAGTTGACAACATTCTAAGCACGTGTTGAATTATATACTTAATAAGCAAATCTAAGCCTGGCCTCTGTACAACCTTTAAGAAACACCGTTGTGTGTGAGTGTCCACAGGAATACATAGTAGCAACTTTGGCAAATCTTTTTCTACTTCAGTTCACACACACCAAGACCACATCCCAACGAGGCCAGGCATCAAAGCAAAGCTGCATCTAGGGGTAAACAATTCTCAGCACTCCTCCTTTCCTCATCTCACTGGCTTCATCCAAACTGAGATTCATTTTGTGTTCCATTGCTCCTCTGAGAAATAATCACTCACCACCTTAGCCCTTTTCCCAGTTTCTGTCTTTCTGACAATGTCTGTGGTTTCAAAATGCCTCATTATCCTGGCTCTCCCACTGAGCCCTCGGTGTGACAGCATCTGCCTCGCCTGTGGAAAGAACAGACAGGTTTTCCTCTCAACAGTCCTGTAAGGAGATCTGACCAGCACATTGTCAAGCTGATTCCAAATGCAGTCCTTGGGAATAAGATAGCAGACTGTCTGGGCCCAGTGTCACCCACCAGGAGGATGCTGTGCCATTTCCTAGTCAAGGAGCAAAGTTCTGTGGTATTGAAAAGACAAAGCTATATATGCTTGTTTGAGAGCTAATAAACAAGGCCTGGGGTGAAAACGGTACAGAACACACACACACACACACACACACACACACACACACACACAAACACACTGGCTCTGCTCACTTGAAGACGGAACTGACTGATATACTTAGTAGTCTGGCCACATTCTGTTCGTTCATTCTGACCTGTTTGCCATATATTCTGTTGACAGCTTCTTGCAACCTATCATGAAAGAATAAAATTCCTTTTAAGGAAACCAAACTGCTTCAATACTTTCTTTAAAGAGAACAAAAAATGCGGAAAGTTAGCCTGCAGGAACTGCATTTTTCACAGATATGCAAGTTACTGTATTTAAATATAAGCTTTTGATTCTAGGTTGAAATGGTCTTGTCAAAAATGTAAATGAAAGTCATTCACACTCAGCTCTTTTTCTTTTAGGGTCACTGCTGAGCCTTTGATTTTTGTCTGGCACCTGCTTAACTTTCCTTCAGCAGTTGAATAGCTGAGGCAGGGAGGGGTGTTTTGTCCCTCACCCCCTTTTTAAAAAATGTTAGCATTAATGCTAGAGCATGAATGAAGTATACATGAAGCTCTTGTCCAAACCACACTTTTAAAAAGGCAGCAAAGCAACAAGAAACAAAAATAAAACAAAACCCAAAGGTACTAGTAATCAAAAAATAAGTATTATTTTAACACAACATTATAAAAATACATATAGCCCATGGCATCTCAGTCTCCAAGTGGGTTCCCTAGTAAGGGGAACAGGGACTGTCTCTGGCATGAACTCAGTGGCTGGCTTTTTGATCACCTCCTCCTGAGAGGGGAGCAGCCCTACCAGGCCACAGAAGAAGACAATGCAGCCAGTGCTGATAAGACCTGATGGGCTAGGGTCAGATGGAAGGGGAGGAGGACCTCCCCTATTAGTGGACTTGGGGAGGGGTATGGAAGGAGAGGAGGAGGGAGGGGGGCTACAGATGGGATACAAAGTGAATACATTGTAATAAATAAAAAATGAATTTATAAAAGGGGAGAAAAATTCAAAATCAATATAAAACTCCATGATGAAAAATATGAAAACTCAAAATGAGATAGGATGAGTATTTCCAATTTTACTTCTTATATGGGTATTTGCATGATTTTTATAGCACAGAATGGATACTAGTGACAACTAGCAGCATAAGTAGTGCCATTTCTGGAACAGGAGCACATCTATTACATCTCCTCCAGGAAGAGGTTTTACAACGGATTAATGGATTAGGTCATGGACTGTAGAAAGTCTTCTTTATCACAGATACTACAACCACATAAAGTACTCCTAAAAGTATGAATTAGTTCAAGTGGGGAAGATGAGGTTAAAGGTACCCAATGCAGGTTGACCATCTCAACACATCTGCTAACCAGAAGGGAAACAAGGGGATCAGGGGTGCTGGTTGGACCTAGGCTCCTAGGCAGGTATCCTATGGGAACAAGGAGATAGATGAGTGTTTGCAAACATAATCTATTCATAAAAATTTCACAAAATCTACTCACAAAAATTATAATGTTTACATAATAAATAAGAATTGTTTTTAACCTTTTTGCTTCTGGATGAATTATGCAGATGGATTCATAGTTGAATGTTCTGAGTCTTCTTAAATAAATAAATAAATAAATAAATAAATAAATAAATAAATAAATAATAATGATTCTTCATCATTAAAAACCAGCATATAGATAACATGAAATATGCCTGTTACTCTGGTTTTTAAAATGTTCTATTTGTGTCATTAAGTATATTAATATGATTGCACAATGATCACTACCTGGCTGAATGAAGGATGCTTAGTAAGTTTGGCTTGCTTTTTTAAAATTTATTTATTGTTTTATTAATTACAGTTTATTCACTTTGTATCTGAGCTATAGCCCCCCTCTCTTGTTCCCTCCCAATCCTATCCTCCCTCCCTCATCTCCTTCCATGCCCCTCCCCAAGTTCACTGATAGGAAAGGTCCTTCTTCCCTTCCCTCTGATCCTAGTCTATCAGTTCTCATCAGGACTGGCTACATTGTCTTCTTCTGTGGCCTGATAAGGCTGTATCCCCCTGAGGGGGAGGTGATCAAAGAGCAGGCCATGTAAGAGACAGTCCCTGTTCCCATTATTAGAAAACCTACTTGGACACTGGGCTGCCACAGGCTACATCTGTGCAGGGGTTATAGGTTAGTGTGGATTGTTTTTTATTTCAACTTGACATATACTAGAGTTATCAGAGAGGATGAAACCTCAACTTAGAAATGTTTCCATAGAATTGGAGTGTAGGCAAACATGCTGGACATTTCTTAAATTAATTATTCATTTGAAAGTGTCCAGTTCATTGTTGGTGATGCCATTCCTGGTTTGGTGGTTCTGTTTTCAATTAGGAAACAGGATGATCAAGACACAATTAATAAACAACACCCTCTCATGGTCTCTGCATCAGCTATGTCCATGTTTCTGCTCAGTTTGAGTTTCTGCCTTACCTTCCCTCGATGGATGTTATTCAGGATATGTAAGCCAAATAAATAATTTTCTCCCCAAGCTGCTTTTGGTCATGGTGTTTCATTGTAGCAATAGTAACTGTAGCTAAGACAGTGGGTAAAATGCTTGCTGTGAAAGAATAAAGATCAGAGTCTGGATCACGAAACCCCTGGTTCTATGGCAAGATAGTCAGAGAAAAGAGAATCCCAGAAGCCTGCAGGCTAGTTAGACTGACATACACAGCGGTGAACAACAATAGGCTTTATGTCAAACAATGGGGAAGGCAAGGATTGATAACTGAGTTTGTCTTATGACCTTCAAACAACATACACTATGGCATTTGCACGCCTATAGGCAGACACGTGAGTGTAAACACACACACACACACACACACACACACACGCAAGCATACATACATCATGCATAGAAAGACACATAATAAAAAAACAATAATAATAACTAGTACTCATCCCTAGAACATTTTTATGTGAAATTTTCATGTGAAACACAGTAATTATTACAGGGCTCCCCTTTCTCATGACATGTAATGCCTCTATTCCATGAATTTCATGACTAGATCGCACATGAGTGGACTCCTACAGTTTTTGTCCTTCGGTGTCTGACTTGTGGCACCAGTTATGACATGTTCCATGATTCATTCATGTTGTAGCACATGTCAGATTCTCCCTTCCTCAAGGGTCATGATATTCCATAAACCCTGTGGAGTTTCCTTCATGAATCTTTCCTGTTGTATTGAATAAAAAAATTACTGTTGTGCTATATTTGTTTATTATTTGCCCTATGATTATCATGGCAGTATTATTTAAGCCACTATCACAAATAATAAGGCACAGACACCTGTTATATTTTATTATTGCCTTATTTACATTGGGCTGGGCAGATATTTCTACCTCACCATTCATCTCTCAGCCCCCATCCAATGCCTTCCACCTTAACCATCCTCATTTGAACTGTCTTCCACCCATAATCTTGTAAATACTTGCTTGCATTCTTTATCTGGGTGTTTTCTCCATCCACACCATTCTCAGAGTCCTTCTTCTTTACCCATGTGGTTCCTTCTCCACCTAATCATGGTGTCCTTCTTCCTCCTCTTTTCTGTGATTCTCCTGAACCGAAGCCCAGAAACCATAACCATGCCTAATCCATTCTGCCCAGGTATAGGCTGTTTAATTACCCAATCAGATATAATGACTAAGTCAGGTTTACACAACAAGGATGGGTTGAACCAGATCTTAAGGGCCAGTAACACACATCAGACCAACCTTCAACACTTTCCCTTTCTTGTCCAATCCTTTTCCATAGTTGTATAGCTCAGGTTAGCCTCACAATCACAGCCGTTTTCCTATTGTGTTACTTTTTATGAGAAGACTTGAACAAAATATGGTATTGACCCCAGATAACTACTGGATGACAGATCAAAGAAACAATCCTACCCAAGTCTAATTTAGCAAAGCAATGGGATTATTATAATTATCACAAAATGACAGCCTACAGACTGGGAAAGGATCTTTACCAAACTTATATCTGACAGAGGGCAGATATCCAGAATATATAAAAAACTAAAGAAGTTAAAAGGCAATAAATCAAGCAATCCAATTAAAAAAATATGGTATGGAGCTAAACAGAATTCTTTGTAGAAGAATATAGAATGGCAGAGAAACACTTAAAATGATGCTCAACATCCTTAGCCATCAGAGAGATGCAAACTAAAACGACCCTGAGATTTCACCTTACACCCATCAGAATAGCTAAGATCAAAAATCAAGTGACAACACATGTTGGAGAGGTTGTGGAGAAAGGGGAACCCTCCTCCATTGCTAGTGGGAATATAAATTTGTACAACCACTTTGGAAATCCATCTGGCACTTTCTCAGACAATTAGGAATACTGCTTCCTCAAGATCCAGCTATACCATTCCTAGGCATATATCCAAAAGCTGCTCAAGTACACAATAAAGACATTTGCTCAACCATGTTTGTAGCAGCTTTATTCGTAATAGCCAGAACCTGGAAACAACCCAGATGACCATCAACGGAGGAATGGATACAGAAATTGTGGTACTTTTACACAATGGAATACTACTCAGCAATTAAAAACAAGGAAATCATGAAATTTGCACGCAAATGGTGGGATCTAGAAAAGATCATCCTGAGTGAGGTATCCCAGGAGCAGAAAGACACACACGGTATAAGTGTGTACTAAACCTATATGATAAGATAAACATACGAAAATCTGTACACCCAAAGAAGATAAACAAGAAAGAGGACCCCGGGTAACATGATCAGTCCTCACTTAGAAAGACAACTGGGATGGACATTGGAAGTAGGAGAAAACAAGTTACAGGACAGGAGCCTACCACAGAAGGCCTTTGAAAGACTCTACCTAGGAGTGTATCAAAGCAGATGCTGAGACTCATAAACAAACCTTCGGCAGAGTTCACAAAATCATATGAAAGAAGGGGGAGTTAGTATGACTTGGAGAAGACAGGAGCTCCACAAAGACAAAATATATCAGGGCACAGGGGTCTTCTCTGAGACTGTTTCTCCAACCAAGGACCATGTATGGATATAACCTAGAACCCCTGTTCGGATGTAGCCCATGGCAGCTCAGTATCCAAGGAGGTCATCCTAGTAAGGGGAACAAGGACTATTTCTGACATGAACTCAATGGCTGGTTCTTTGACCTCCTCCCCAGCCCCTGAGGGAGGATCAGCCTTGTTAGGCCACAGAGGAGGACACTGCAGCCAGTCCTGAAGATACCTGAAAAGCTAGGGTCAGATGGAAGGGGAGGAGGAACTCCCCTATCAGTGGACATGGAAATGGGCAGGGAGGAGAAGAGGGCGGGAGAGGATGGGATTGGTTGGGAATGAGGGTGGAAGCTATGGCTGGGATACAAAGTAAATAAGGTGATTAATATAAAAAACAAAAATTATAAAAAAGAAAAGAAATTATCTCAAAAAGGTGGTTGAGGGACATGGGTGATTCAAAGGTAGTTAAATCACCTAAAACCTTTCCCTTCCCCCACCAGGCATGCATGCCATCAGGAGTGATGCCTCATGAATGCATGGATGTTGGAACACTGGAGCTCCTTCTGTATCTTGGCTAAAGAGTCTCTGATCCCAGCATTTGTTTCTTCTTATATAACTTTAGGGAAGGATTTTTGAATGCTGTAGTTTACTGGAGCTTTGGTACCATATATGCTATGTTTATTTCCTAAGCCATGTACATTTCTGTGAAGGTCAATCTTGTTTGTTCACTTCATGAGATCTCGAATCACATAGAAGATAAGAATATGAGCAGACTTGGTAAAGATTACCCAAATTAAGGTTATTTCTTAAAATGTTTGTGAGGGATATTTTTTATTAGATTGACTGATCTGAGAAGAACTGCTGCCCTTAACTGTGACTGGGACCATTCCTTGGGCTGAAATGCTGGACTGTAATACCATAGAGAAAACTAGTTGAGCATCAGCTGTTGACCATAGGCTGTAGTATAGCAAGTAAACAGTAATTCGCATGAAAGCTTTTGATGAACTTTATAATGATGCTAATGAGCTAGACAGGCGGCTCAGAGTATATCCAACTGTGGTGACAGGTTGTTTACAGTCTAAAGGGCATGGTGCATTGGTTGTAGAGTTAAGACTTCTCAATAGTTTGATAAATCGCAATGGTAGATATGTATGATGGGTTCCATATCTACAATGGGTGAGTTGAGATGCATCTGGGATTTGAGGTTCATTTGATGATGGTGGAGAGCAACCTCTGTAGAGAACTAGAAAAATGACCAACTAGACACTAGAAAGACAGCGCTGAGCCTTTTCCTGAAGCACAGGGAAGATTTTTATGTGGATAACCGCATTCAGAGATGTGAAGAGGCATACTCTGCGAAAGAAATGCAGTGGCATTGATTTTCTTTTTATCCTTGTGTGGGCCAAACACAAAGAACTTGAACTACTGATATAAAGCCATGTCCAACGTTCAGCAACGGAACGCTCAGTGATTTTAGAATACCAGCTCATATTGGAATTCTACTTCAGCATGTTCATTGTAGCCTGTCCTTTGTATTTTTTGTTTACTTACACAAACACCATTGTGTGGTGACTCCCGAAAGAGAAAGGAATTTTAAAGTTTAAAAGTAGATTGGGGCTGGAGAGGTGGCTCAGTGGTTAAGAACACTAGCTGCTCTTCCAAAGGACCCATGTTCAAATCCCAGCACCCACACAACAGTTCATAACTGTCTGTAACTCCATTTCCAGAGGATCTGACACCTTTGCACACACATGGAGACAAAACACAAATGTAAATAAAATAATATAAAAATGCAAATAAAAATATGTAATAAAAATAATTTTAAAAATCCCCAAACTTAAAAAAAATTATAAAAAAAAAAGGATTATTCCATTCTTTTCCTGGGTTCACTGCGAGAATAGAATGCATACTTGAACTGGAGTTTTAGGAACAGTTTGAGAGGAAATGGTTCTTTTCTGTGTATCTTTTCTTCACTCACTCTTAGAGGAGGCTTGGAGTGCATTTCAGTAAGGGATTATACAATGCCAAAACACAGATCATGGACTTGGATGAGAGAAGGAATAGCTTGTCTCCCACATGGACTCCAAGCTCAGCACTTGCCATTCTTTCTGTCACCTTTCTGGCTCACCTTCTGGCCCCAGGCTGGCTTTGCCTATGCTGGTTCCATATCTGCTATGTTTAACTCAGTTTTGGCTTCTTTTCTTTTTTCCTCTCTCTCTCTCTCAGATTAAAACTGTACCTTCCTTTTGTTCTACCGCACAACAAAAGCCTCTATGAAAATGTGTTCTGAGTCAAGAAATTCAAGGGATAATACATTATAGATTATTATACGCATTGAAATTGTCAGTCTTTGATCAGGGTTATTTAAAACCTTGTACAGCAGTTAATTTTATGATGCAAATGTTAATACTGTGACCTGTGGGAGGGGTGTCTCCTGGGGTGGGTATTTTCATCACAGGGAATGTGGAGAGTTACTGGCCGATGAGGATTCTATTGGACTTGTTTCATTTGGGGGAGTGGGGAGGCTCACGGTAAAGTGGGCATGTAGAGTGGAGGCTGGGATTGTTTTGAATGTTTGCACTGACTGACTCTCCTTTGCTAGTTAAGAAATCTTGGTGGTATAGCTATCTGTGTCTGTGTTTTTCACACTTTATCTGGCATCGTGTGTCTCTGTTGCCTGGGAACTGTATTTATATTTACACCGTGAAGCGTGAATATGCTGCTGTCCTTTGGGGGAAAGGATCTATCAAATGATCCTCCTGCTTGAGTGTTATTAAGTGGACCATGGCATTCTTTCCTGTTAGTTTTTGCTTGGAGCCCTTGGGACATGCGAGGTGGCCTTGTCCACTTCAGTGGGTTTCAGAAGGGTTAGCCAGATTTAAAGAAGCATAAATTTAGTCGAAAGAGAGGGTAACATGGCATAGCTGAATAATGGCCTTTAATAGGCAAACCAAATAGCCAAACGCAAGATGCTCACTGCATGCTATGACTTAAGGAATGCATATTCAGTGCAATGCATTATTAAATACAGCACTGAGCATATGGGTACCCACAATTAATGTATATAAATAGCTGATGAAATTGCTCAGTATTAGAAAGCTAGCGGCAAAAATGACCTCATATGTCAAGCAGACAAGTAGGCAGCTACCATTTTCTTTGTACACCTTACAGATGATAAATTAGTTTTATGGTCTGCATGGGGCTCTTATCACACCACAGCACCAAGTGCCTGATAAAGAAAAAAAAATGCCTCGGCTCAAAAATCGAACTAGAATTTGGATTCCCAGCGGGGCTCATTTTTAAATGTGAAGAATTTTAGCCTGTTTCCTTTGTGGAAGATTTATTGGGACCAAGAGAAATGTAGATCTTGGTTATGTGTTTTGATTAAAACTTGATTTTTGTTTTTATTGACACTAGGTGAAATGTGAATCTGTCATAACTGGCTGCCTATTGATTGAGAGCAATTTGGCCCAATGGGCACAGGACGGGAAGGGGAAAGGGATGCTGGGTTTTATTTCCAGTCCTCCTGCTAACAGGGGAAGCTGACCTTCGAGACAACTTTGTAACTCTTTGCTGGCTCTGCTTGCTCCATTTAATTCCCCTCAAGGGTGGAAAGAAACACTTTGTCTTTTACCCTAGGCCCACCGGATGCAGGAGAACAACTCTGAAGTCCAATGAAAGGAAACAGACTAATGTATCTTAACATCATACGGTGCAAGCATTGCCTAAATAAATGGTATCATCGTGCAATATGTGTGTGTTTATGGAAGACACCGTATCTATTTAAAAATCCTCCATGGAGACAAACCCAGGCTGTTGAATGGCCTCCATGTGTGCTTACTTACCCTTCATGAGACTAAATGTTTCCATACTTGGTATCCAAAATAAGTTCGATATTGTGGTGAAACGGGATGACTATAATAGGACTGAGTCCAGTTTTGTTTTGTTTTTTTTTTTTTTCAAATGGTCAGAGACACGTCCTCCAAGCCCTTATTCACCAGAACCAGTATTTTCCCACCATGCCTCTTGTTAGGCATTCTTTCAGAGCCCTTTGTTGGTTCTTTGTTTTATACTCAATGCGATGTTTTATAATCAAAGTGATTGCTGCTGTCTGTGACAGAACAGACTGCTGCACCCTGAGGTGTCCCTCAGACTTCAGAGGTTACTGTATTCCCTGTTTTAGAACCAGCATGAATCAGAAGACTATGGGCTGAGAGTGGAGGCCGTTAAGAGACACACAGAGGACTAGCTTGCAGCAGAAAGTAGACTGTTCTATTTTCACTCTCATCTTTTTTTTTTTTTTTTTTAAATCCTAGCTTGTTTTCTGTTTTATGTGTTCCGGGAAAATGATATTTTCTTTTGAAATTTGTTATTTAAAAAGTCACTTTATTTCTACAGATAATTTATGTTTAGTCGTTATAGCTTCTCACACAATGTGCCCAGTTATACTCAGATACTTAGCCTGGTTGTTATTTAGAGGATCCACATACTGAGATGTGCTAAGGGGAACTTGTAATTCCACCCTGGTTTACAAAACATCACTAATATTTGATGTATTTAAAAATTTCCCTCCATCACACCCTCCATCCTTTCTTCTTTTTCTTCCTTCCTTTTCCTTCATTCTTTCTTCTATCCATTTGTCAATTCAGTACAAATTTAATTAGTACACATCCACACTCTGGGCCAGGAGCTAGTGATACAGCATCATTCATGAACCTGCCTGAAACCGTTCCGAATACAACTTTTCCCCTCCTCATTACCATCATCTGTCCAAACTCATGCCACGTCATCCCTCCACCAGAGTCCACCAGCCTTGAATGCCTTATGGGCTTAGTACAGGAGCCTCCATATACAATGTTTCTCAGCCCAAAAGGCCTTGCCCTTTCTCTCCTCTCAACTCATACCCGGCGCTTCTTTCTGTGTCTAGTAAAGGATGGATGACCTAGGAAGCCTTACCTAGACGTTTCAGACTATGCACGATGCTCTTGTTAGGTTTGCTGCCACTGTTGCTCAGCTGTCACTCATCCCTGTTGGTCCCACAAAACCAAGGCCTTTGTCATCACTGTACTCCCATCATTTTCTAACACCCTACCATACAGATGACATCTGTAAGTAAACGAGAGAAAACTCAGTGCTTCTTTCATCAGCTGAAGAAGAGCTTCAGGCTGAAGTTTTAAAATTCACAAAGGGTGGATTTTGTCTCTGCTAGCTTGCCAAGCTGAGGCATGTCTGGATGTGTTGTTTGAGATGACAAAAAGACCCAGAGGATGCTGGAGCATAGAGATGTTTTTAATTGACCACCAGCTGAAAACACTGGTGCACTGTCAGGCTTTGCCTGAGTTGGTCTCAGTGTGTGCTTATGCTATAACTACTTCATGCCAATCTCATGTACTATGCAAGTAAGCTCAAACATAGGTTTATTAGCTGTTGTACATGTGACTGAATCACTGAAAATGATGAAGGAAGACTCTTATTCCCTTCTTCTTGAACTCCTGTCTGGGAAATGCTTCAGGCACCATTCAGTAACCCTTAAGTGTAATATGTGCATAGTCACACACACAACTCTCTGGGGAAGCTGTCACTCATTGGCTGACAATAAACTTATTGCGATTAGAGAAAACTAATCTGGGTAGGTGAGTAAAGCCATTTTGTAGTTTTGCAAACATGGCCATCCAAATTAAAGGAAGGCTTTTCTGGGAGGACAGACAACCTTGCCAGGTAGGGATATTATTTAGATTAGAACATGCAAGCTCTGTCAGCGAAAAAAAAATCAGCAGGATTTCCAAACAAATACTGATTTATTTATTTTTTTCCTTGTTTGTTTGGTTTTGGTTCTGAGTTTGACTTGAGCTTATTAACAGGAGGAAAGCTGATTTGGAATGGGGTAAAAGTGATGCTCACAAGTAGGGCCCAGTCAGGCAGTGATAACAGCAGAGGACACAAGGCAGGATGGCCAGCAAACACAAGTGGAGACAGCCTTGATGTCAGCTTAGCTAGGGACTCTGTCCTCTCCCTCCTAACCCTGGAGACTCTGACGAAAGGACATGGCACTTTGTTCTTGTTTGTGCATGAGGCTACCCAGAACGTGCTGTTCACAGAAGGGCTAGAGATTGGTTTCTTTTCATAGAGATTCTAAATGAGCACGTAGACAAATATGCACAGAGGAGGATTTATGCCTCTGAATGTGGCTTGCAAAGAGGGAGTAAACCTCCTGAATTTAGCAATCAAATTTGTTAAGGCTTTTCTAAAGCCTAAACTTCCAATTAACAAGCAAATCATCATCAGGCAGCCAGAGAATGGCAGATTCATTCCATTCAACATCTTTTCAAAAGTGGATTTCATGCACTTATCTCCATGAAAACCCAGCGGGAAGATTTTCCCTGGGAGTGCTCTTACATCTGCCTGCTTCTAATGACAGTAATGGCAAGCAATATCCTACAATTACGGTGGGGATCTCACTTCACGCATGCAAATCATATCATTGAAGAGCCCAGAAAAAGCCATTTGTTCCTTGGAACCACCAGATAGGGGTGATTTTATGGGGTGAGTAAATGCTATTTGGAAATGGCCGGGACCTCTGTCCGATAACCTCAGTTGTATGGGGTGGGGCTGAGGGTAAGTGTGTACAAATTCAAGAGAGATATCCCAAAGTCAAGACCTCAAGGAAGTCAACTCAAAATCCATTCCTCACGTGCAGAAAGCTTCCTTTGGCACCTTTCAGGAAGATTAGTTTTGTGACTCATTTACTAATCTTAATGGACTCATTTAAAGAAACTATAGACAAAGACTGACATATTCATGCATGCACACATATACACATATACATATACACAGTTACACACCCACAAGCAGGCAGTCACACACAGACATGCATACACAGACAGGCAGGCACACACACACAGGAAGGCATGCAAGTATGCACACACACACTACATACAAGGCATTTGTTATTTATGAAATTCATGTCAAAGTGATGGTAGCACTACTCAAAATGGAGAATTTCTTTAAGAACCACGATGGTCCTAATACTGTTCCCATTTTTTCTGTTTACATCTTTCTTATGTGAGCTCCTAGAAAGCAGGAAGCTGGGTTTTTTTGTTGTTGTTTGTTGTTGTTTTTTTGTTTTTTTTTTTTTTTTTGTAAAGCGATTCATGTAGAGTTGCATACATGGTAATCTCACTTTACACAGGGCTTCCTGATGTCACAGATACTGTTTGCATGCAACCTGTTCTCGTCCTTTTAAGAACAGGGGATTGTTGACCCCAGACAGTTGGAGAGAACATTGTTGCAAGGCAGTCTTCCAACATCCTCTTCTTTTGAGAAGGCCTCAACTTCCCTCTTTTGGGATCTTGAAACCGTGAATGATCAATAACGGTTGTGAAGCTTTCCTTTTTTATTCTTCTAACACTTAGTCACACTAACTATTAGGTGAATCAATAACATGGAAACTTGGCTGAATCTGCTTCTCTAACATGGACAATGAACTATATTACTGCAAGACATGTGGACTGTTAAGATGCTAATATTTAGTATTGTTTTCCAGCCATTCGTCCTTGAGTTTCAGCTTTCTTTTTCCTTAAGGGAAATTTCTTCCATAAAGAGAGCAGGAGGCAATTGTCATAGAAGATAGTGGATAAAGGCAAGGAAATATTTGGGGACAACAGAGCCAATCAGTAAGAGCACTGTAATTTTTTCTCCAAAAACTGTCATGAAGCTTAACAGAAATAAATGTAACTGTTTTCTAAGACTGGAGCAGGATACTTTAAGAAGCCATTCAAGGCTCAAAGGGGCATGAGTTTCATCTGAGAGTAGCCACATGGATAACTCTATTCTGAGATGGAACTTGCATAGTTACAGACGTTTGGCTCTGGGAGTTTGCTGTTTGCTTAGTGAGTTAGCACCTTACCTGTGATGACGCGAGTCCTTCCTCACGTTAGTTAGGAAGTTCTGCCTCCCTGTTACTATCCATGGAACTTGTTCTCATTGCATCTGCTTTCTCAGTTCCTGCTTCCTTACAATCTTGATATACTCAGGACTTTAATCAGCCTCCCTCTCACTTTAGAGGTTCCCTTAGAAAGATCCTTAGATTTATTTATCTGTCCCTGGTGTTCTCTAAAAGCCTCGGACAAGGGAGAAGCCCTGACGCTAGTGATTCTTCCACTGGTTGCTAGGCAGATCATCGACAAGGTGTGCTGCTGTTCGGGTCCCCTCCCCAAGGGCAGACAATTATTCATAACTTTAGAGTTGAGGAGTAGTGATGCATCACTACAGAGGACACAGGCAGGAGTTGAGGCTGGCTCTCTCTAAGAAGAGCAGTGAGTGAGGCTCACTGCTCACTATCACTTATCATAGTTGGCCCAGGTAGAGCACCATCTCAGACCTTGCATTCAGAGGCTTCGGCACAGGTTACTATTTCATTTATAAACAGGTAGATTTATTACCTTAGTAATGGTCTGCTTTCCTTTAGGTCATTCTGTTTTGGCCCAATCCTTTTAGTAGAGATATCAAGATATTCACCTAGTGAGAGTCTCAGCATAATTGTTAAAAAAGACTTTAAGTAAAAATCTTTATCTCCAGAGATTGTGATTTTTTTTTTCCTGTAAAGACAATGGCACATTTACAAGGGATAAAAGGCTTCTAACAAACATGTTATCCAAGAGTGGATGGGAAGAAGAAAAAAAAATAAATCAACGTTTAAACTTAACAGGCTCATAATTGTCAGACAAGGAAGAGGCCTTGAATAATTAGAGGAGATGCTATGCAGAGATTGAAATCATATTCATGGGAACAGGTCGTTGCGGTAAGGAAGACTATGGGAGGATTACATTGGCCCAAGAATCTTTGACCTCATCCATAAATTCAGAGAACTCAATTTATGCTAACATGACTGATACTGAAAATAGAAGGGAGCAATATCAGACATGAGGCAGAGGGGAGATAAATAAAGCTTATGTGCTCTCACACTAAGTGAGGTTTCTGTAGATACTGTTTCTTAGCCAGTTTTGTCTACTTTGAACATACGATCTTGGCTCTAGTCGCAAGGAAACATCCTGTAGTTTCAGGTAGATCCTTTCCCTTGGGGGAAGTCCTTCATGGGCTTTCTAACAACAGTCTGAAAATGACAGATGTGTACCATGAAATGTGACCTCTCTTCAGATTATTTATTTAAGGAAGACAGAGAAAATGCTGAGATGTGCACTTGGGATACAGTAGATAGGACATCAATTTCTGGGTACTACTCCACAAGGAGATAGCAAGAGGCTTTAGGCTGTTGTTATTAAGACTATTTGTTTCATTTACATCTAACTTAAATGTTTTAATGTACAGATTCTGCTAATTATCATGCCAGGTAGACTGACAACCTGTGAAGCTAGTATTTAGGAGAGTGAAGTAGGAGGACCATGAGTTTGAGGCCACACTATTATATACAGTAAGATCATGTCTGAAAAAAAAAATCTAAAACAACAGGAACAAAACATACTTCAAACTCCTTCCTGCGCTTTTGTTCTCTGTAAAATTACATTCTTATATTAAGATAATTGTTTCATAGTCAGGAAATAATTGCAGCACAGATAAAATGGTCAAAAATTTTTTTCAGGCAAAATGTGGCTTAAGACATGTTAATTCTTTCCTTACATGCCCTGAAAATGCCTAACACAAGCATGCAACTCTCTGTTTTTTTTTCACAATTCACTTTTGCTCCACTCTCCCAAGATCCATGGACTCTCTACATAAATTCGCTTCTGCTTAGTCTGTGTATACGTGTGGAAGTGTCCATATTTTGTAGAAAAGCATGCCAATGATTGGGGTGTAGGTTGCTAACACATTTCAAGTGTGGAGAACATCCCCCTCCTGTGAAAGTCTATTAGACACTAATTGGGTTGTAGGAGCTTAGAGCCATTTGTGTTCATTTTTTTTAAACCAACTCCCCCCTTTTTTAGAAAGACTCCACACAGTGTTTGTTGACATCAGTGGCATTTTCATCTAAGGAGCTGAGAATTTTCCTGAAAGTCAATGTAAGAATAATTTGCTTGAGTACTGTTTCAAGAGGACTTACCAAGATGTACTCTGCAGAATGTAATAATACTCATGGCCACATTCAAGGCTCTGCTCTGAACGCTTTATGTATATTATCTAATTTAGTGCATCATTTTTATGGGCAAAGGGAACAATAGAAGTCACTGAAATTGTCTCGATACTAGGTGATGTGGATCATGCGTTTTCCTTCTAGATTTATGCTTTCAGGGGGCTGAGAGTTTTGCTGTTCTCTTAAGATTCTCAGCCAACATGCCGATTCTGAATTCTGTAGATAACCCTGCTATCATAGTTGTCCCTATATACACTAGAATGGCTTAAATCTTCTTTCTCCTTGGCTTTTGAGCACCCAAGTAACACCCCAAGTGGCTGGCTATAAGGCAGTATGAGAGGAAGTCCTTCATTCAGCACTTAAAATGGAACTGTCTTCCTCTCTGACAGTGCATTGTCAGGGCAAGCATTTGAGCTTTCCCCACTAGTTCTTCTAGAAATGATCACCCTGGAGGATCAGTTTCTTTCACATCACTAGCTCTGAGAACTTGATCACCTGAGCCTCATTTGAATCCGCTCATTGGGTATCTTTGTAGGTTATTTTCACATTCATTGTCTTTTTACTCTCATTCCTCTGTTTGCCAAGGGCAGTCAGGGGCTGACCTGGCTTTTAGACTCCCTTTAGCTGAGAAATGATTATCCCTCTCTGAAGCTGTAATATATATATATATATATATATATATATATATATATATATATATATA
>NW_026596069.1:6254775-6316157 GCF_907164565.1 Psammomys obesus
TATATATATATATATATATATATATATATATATATATATATATATATTATATATTATATATATATATGAAACTCAAGGGAGGGTTCAGAGTACAAAGTCCAGAAGGAAACAATTTCACTAAATCAGAGAAAAGAATCAAAAAGTGTTGCCAACTCAAGGAACTAGCAATGGATATTGACAGCCAGCATATGGGGCCAGGAAGGCAAGCACTCTGAGAGCAAACTAGTGCAATAACCAGGAAATGGATTTCTGTCTATTGCTGGCCCTCATCAGAGTCTTGCGCAGAAAAGGTGATAAGGTGTGCCTGCAATTGTAAATGGCTAAAAAAGGGAGTGGCTTTTCCTAAGCAGGCACTTCTTACCACGTATACAGCATACATTTAGATACCATGACACATCTATTCATTTGGCTTTTGTCATCTTCTACACCATTTACAACTCATTATTTTTCTCATCACAGTCTTGCCCTGCTACTTTATTAGAAGCTCATAATGAGCAGGGCCAACTGTCAAACTCCTTTGTTCCCCATGTAACTCAGGAAGACTGTGTCCTACATGTCAAGGTGAAGAGTTATTCTGCATTGATTAAGACAGTATGCTAGGACCGGTACTCACTGTTGTGGAATGTCTCCTGCTGCTTTGGTCTGGTGGTAGTGATTTTTCTGACTTCACACGGACATAGAACGAGAAGAGGTACTCTCCCACACTATTATCAAATGAGTCAGTGGAACTCAGACCTTATGTTTTGCTTACCTCAAATCAAGTGGCACATTCATATGGCTTGTACCAAGACCTCTAATTACAATATGGTAAACTAGCTGCAAATTTAAATTTACCCAATTAGCAGTGTATTTGTGACTACTCAAAATATATTTGCAAGTATGGTATTTGTCTACCTATTATTGTGTCATTAACTGGATAACTTTGTGATGGAGCTTTTTGAGATCAACACAAAACAGGTTAGGCCATACTCATATCTCCCTTATGTGACCTCATTCAATCCATCCTAATGCAATCCATACAACTTGGATATATATATATATATATATATATATATATATATATATATATGCAATTTATTCCATTATAAGCACTTACATAGTTAGTCATGGAGAGTAACAGGCTTGTTGGTGAGACAGGTAAACCAAAATGGAGATGGCATCAAACTAGAGTGGTTGAAGACTAACCCCTAAAAAGAGCAGCTCTTATCAAGGATTAGTTTCATTAAAAACAAATACAAAGTAGCAACTCACTTTTTCTCAACATGACAGTTCACTAGTGGGACAACTGCCAGGTCAAAACATACATCTTTACAACTTGGTGGACCCAAGCTTAAAAAAAAGAAAAGAAAGAAAAGAAAACAAAACAAAACAAAAATAACCCCACATACAACAAAAACAGACTTTGTTCAGCTATCCTGCAGGCGCCCACCAACAAAGCTTTGTTGAATTAAGGCGCCACTTAAGGTTCAGAAAACACCCATGGTTTGGGCTAACAGCACTGTTGGTGGCACCTATTGTAACTGGATAGCTGAACAAAGTGTGTTTCAAACTGATGTTAACCCGTCTTAAGAGTTCAGAGGAAAACAAGAAGTCTAAAATCACAAGTGCAGACATGTCTAGGATCCTTGTCCTTCTGGATCCAACTTCCTTCAGGGTTTTCATCATTACAAATATTCTCTGCCACGTGTCACACGGTCATTATATTGTCTTCTGATACAGAACAAATCACCCAAGGTTCATTGGGATTCCAGGAGGGAGCAGATATCTTGGCAGCGTGACCACCATGAGTAACACAGCAGCCATCCACTGCATCTTTTGGGGTCTGCTCTTCTCCAGTTTTACTTAGATCTCAGACATTCTGCCTACCATCACTACCACTGGAAGCTAAAATAGATTCATTGTGAGGTGACCACTAAACTCAGAGTATTTCATCTTTATGTGATTCAAAGGAATGCAACTTGAGTTTCAGATTTCTTAGATCCCACAAGGCAACAGTCTTGTCAGCTGATCCTGTGGCAAGAATGAACTCTCTAGAAGGACTGAGAGACAGGCAGTTCACTTCAGCCATGTGAATATCAACTGAGTGGCCTGGCTTGGAAGTATTGTTTGAAAGAGTATCCCAAGTAATAAGCTTCTGATCACCAGCAACTGACCCAAACAAAGAGCCATAGAGAAGATGCCAGGAAATTTCCTCTACTACTGTTCTATGCCCTGTAAAGATGGTCTTTGCATCCACCACCTTTCCTTCTTTTGGAACTGCACTGATGTCCCATAGACAGATAGTATGGTTATCTGAGGCACTAAGCAAATGTCCGCTGAGATTTGGATTCCAAGAAAGCCCATAACCTTCTTTCTGATGGCCACAGAGATGTAAATCTGGGTTGCAATCTCCAGAAGGGTCTGATTTAGAAGGATGCTTTGTGTAGTCAAAAACAAGAACATCACTGGATGGACTCTTTGT
The DNA here is from genome assembly GCF_907164565.1 of Psammomys obesus. NCBI lineage: Eukaryota > Metazoa > Chordata > Mammalia > Rodentia > Muridae > Psammomys > Psammomys obesus. Next base: position 6,257,237 of record NW_026596069.1, read on the forward strand.
TGCAATGATGAATGGGTTCTGGGGCATGAACTTCTCCTTCATGATTGATCTTGATTTCTGTTTCAATTTTCCCACTGACAGAGCCAAAACCTCCAAATTCTCCTTATTCACTGTCATAGTGTGATGCACCAAACTCAGCATTATCATTAGGTAGCTGGACACTGGCTATCACACACGTTGTTCATCCGATGTGTGTGCTCCCAGGACAAGCTTAGGAAAGCTGAAATCTTTCCCTTCAGGCCTGGTTATATCTGGAAGCCACTGGGTAGTTAAGCTGGGCCACTCCAGGGCATGGGTAATCACCAAATCATAAAGAAATGGGGTGTTCTTTTCCATATTTTGTACTCCTCGTTGATCACGCGTTCTGCCATTACGTCGTCAAAGGCTTCTTCCTTGTCAGCGATGGTGGCAGGCAAGCCAGGAGAGATTGGGGGATCCTGGGGTCGTGTGTTCCAGGAGATGCTGAGAGGCTACCCAACTTGGACTTCTTATTTCAAAGTGTTGAATAATCTCATCACTGGTAAATTTTAAAAATTAGAAATTTAGAAATTATAATTATGACATAAATGGCATAATTATAATTATGTCATTTCCCCCTTTATTTTCTCCCTTCAAATCCTCCCATATATCTATCCTTGGTCTCCTTTTTTCATAAATTTTTGTTACACACACACACACACACACACACACACACACACACACACACAGACACACTTTAACATTATTCAAACTGAGCAGATTGTATTTGTGTACCTGGTGTGATTTTGTCATTTATGCCAAGTCTGTGCCTCATGTATAGTTTATCCTTTGGTGGGTAATCTGCCATAAAAATTTCACTATATCAGTTATTCAGTATACATTTAAAATATATTTGTTTTATATTAGGTGTATGAGAGTTTGCTTCATGTGTATTTACAGGCACCTGGTATATGCAGTACCCTGGAGGCCAGAAGTGTGCATCAGATAACCTGAAATGGAGCTACAGATGATTGTGAGACCCATGTGGAAACCATGGACCCCTATAAGAGCAATAAGTGCTCTTAACTGCTGAGCCATCTCTCTAGCCCCTCAACATATAGTTTTAAACTAAAATAAAAAATAAATATGGAGTAAGATAAACAAATCTGCTTACATTTGTTTTGAAGTGCTCGTTAAATAAATTGTGCTAAATGAATGGGCTGAAGGCTCTGTCACTTTAATTGTTGTCAATTCCAAAGCAACGTCATCCCAGCCTTGCCTTACACTGTAAGTGTTCACAGCCCATGATGATCATGGAATTTTACAATGAGGAATACTGTGGAGATAGCATATTGAATGAAATGGATAAACAGACAATGAGAGCCTATACTGAAGAGGTGTGTTTTTATTTAATCGTTCTTTAACATTAAGCTAGATAAAACGGGGCACAGAGCTCAGAAGCCGGGGGAGAATGTCTGATATACCAAACTGTTGCCAATTCAAATGTTCAAGCCCTTCACTCTGGAGAAGGCAGATCTGTCCTCTGAATGTCTGAATGTCTTGGACTTTATTAGAGATGGGAAATTTGGGAGATGAGGAACAAGTTCTGTGATGTCATTCATGGCACGATGGTGATTGGTGGTAATTGATTTGTTTACTGTAATCACGGCATGGTTATATGTCATTGTATCCTGACTATATTCAATATTTGTCAGTTTAGTGTTTTTTAAAGCTAAGTACAAGTAATTTATATATCTTGAAGATTTATGATAAATCACTTCCACATATTTTTAGTTTTGTTTGCCTGTTTCAAATAAATTCCTTACTTTTAATTGATAAAATTATTGCTCTAGTACCTTATCCTGTCCCTCGGGACACAGTGGAAAGTCATCACATAAAGCAAGCAAGAAGATCAAGCCCTGATTTCTGATGCCTTTCATCAAAGTCTCAGCTATGGTGCCTGTGTATGGGGTGTGGATGGCTATGCCTCAGCTCAGTTTTTGAAGATACATTCCTATATACCACTTTCACATTGCTTTTTCAGCTATATGAAGTCAGATTTTCTGAGAAACTTGAGGCTCTAACACTAGTTTTGTTGTTGTTGTTGTTATATTTGCTACACACTTCTTATTCCTGGGAAGTAGCTCTTAAGTTACAGATGTGAAAACCTTGGAAAGGGCCTTTGCCTTTTTTCTTACTACTTAAGAGAGGTAGTCCATGCTCAATAAATGTTAACACATTACTGATTGCCATGGCAACTGATGATTCAGCAACCAGCCCAGGGAAAAGTCCATACAGAGCCGAGGGTGTTAATGAAACTGGAGTCTGAGGTTTTCAACTTCTGTTTAATTCTCTCATTCAGTTGTGGACTCCTGATGAGTTTTCTGCCTAAACTTCAAGTATTCTGAGGCATTCATGAATACACTCTGATTGTCCTCCATAGACAAGCTTTGCTGAATCTCTCAGCCATGACCCAGCAGTGTCAGTGTTAGAATGTCAGTGCTCACCTTCTTCTGAAGATGGCCACCACCTCTCAGTTTCCCTGGAATGATGACTGCCAGCTTCTCCAAGCTGTCAACCTGACACTCTCTCACAGCACTGATGAAAGCCAGTAGACAACAATGAAAAGACCCTGAAATAGATTCAAAAGGGTTTTGGTGGCCTAGAGTTGACTTTGCTGAAAATATAGCCGCTTCGGCTGCCTCCACCATTTGTTCTTTGCTATACTATAATTAAAGTCCATGTCTGAAATTCTTTCAGGGAAGCAAAGTCCCATGAGTTATTGGCACCTGGCCTCCAAAAATATCCTGCGAAGAGCGAGCTCTCATGGCATGTTTGACAGTCTTGGCTTCCTTTCTGTGCCCGTGCTTCTACATAAGTGGAAATCCAATGCATGAATATGAAGATTGTCTCAGCCAAATATCAGCCAATCAGACGGTTCTTTAATCAATGACTTGAATCAGTTTCCCTGCACATTCTGACTTACCCCACACTGGCGCATGAGAAGATAACAAGGGGAAAGTTGACCTTACTAATTGGGGCATGCTTATTCTCTGCAGTGCTAAGAGAGAAGGATCTAGCTTGTCTCAAAAAAAAAATGTGGGTCCCTGGTGAGATAGAGAACTATCTTTGCCTGCTGGTCTAAATAGAAATAATTCTTTTTTTTTTTTGTACAGAAATTTCACCCAATTAAAGGACTTTTATTTGAACCCATGATTTGTGGCCTCCCTGGGAGGGGAGATTAGCTTCAGAGAGGAGAGGAAAGGCCTTTCCCATCATCTTGTTTTTTCATGCTTGTGTCATTTGCATGAGAACGAGACATTGTGTGATTGCACATGAGTTCCCCTCAGAGCATCCTAAATAAGAATATGTTGGACACGAGGCATCTCGCATCCCTGAGCAGTCAAATGAGCCTAATCATATGAATATACAATGAGATAAAACACCAATCCTGCACAGAAAGGTTTTTTATAATTTTAAGTAGACTTGTGCTAAACTCTTATCATAATTGTAATTAGAAAGAACAGGCCGGTTTCCTGCTGTTTCTGCTCACATTTGACATGTGAGCAGTGTGAGGTTAGAAGCCAGTGCTGAATTCCTGATTTGCACTAGTTCAAAGTTGCTGTTTGTTCTGTAGCAAGGAGAGGTCATGCAAAGCAGCTCTGACACTGTTCACAACAAGTTTCATCTTCTTATAATATCTAGAGGCAGGTGATATATCAACCCTGTGTTATACAAGGTTGTTTATATCTAGTAGATTGAATAATTTAGTGGCCTACCAAGGAAGACCATGCATATAAGTGTTGCAAACTGAGGGCATGGATAATGATTCTACTTTGGCATTTTTACAAGTCATTTTATGGATGGCATGGACTTTGACAGATGATTAAACCCATTTCTCAGGCTTTGCACTGTCAGTCTGTGTGTTAAAGCCAAAATGGAGAGGTGAGCAGAAAAAGAGTAAAATATCATTCAGGCATAGTTTCTACAATCTTACTGATTAGCTAAAACCTGTGTAAGTTTATGCTAATTTGAGCGTTTTGTTGAGTTTCAAATAGCTTTTGAAGACACAGCTAAACAAAGACCAAACACAGTGGTATTAGTTAGTTTTCTGTTGCTATGGTAAAACACCACAACTAAGTCATCTTGAAGAAGATAAGAGTTTATTTGGGCTTGTGGTTCTAGAGGGGTAAGAATCCCTCTTGCTGGAGAAACGTGGTAGGATGTAATAGGCATTGTGGCGGGAACAGAGAGCTAAGAGCTCAGATTTTCAAATTGCAAGCAGGAAGCAAAGAAAGCAAAGTAGAAGCAAAGAACTAGAGGAGCTTTTTAAAATCTCAAAAGCCACCTTTGGTGAGAAATTTTAACCAGCAGTGCTGTACCCCTAAATTGCCCCAAATAGCAGCACCAGCTGGAGACCTGGTGATCAAGCATTTTACCCTAGCAGCAACATTCTCATTCACACAACTATGTTAATTATCTGTCTACATTGCAACACACTCTTACATATATCCTTGGAATAATAAAATCATGGATTTTGGAGGCATGAAAGCATCTAAGGTATACTGCAGTCTATTTTCCTCAGGTTGGAGCAGGGCTGTTCAAAGAAGGTTAAGGAACAATATATCACATCCTGTAGCTAACTACAGAAAATAAAGGATGGAATGGTAAACCTTAGAATACTGTTCAAATGTACTCTCTTACTTAGCCACTCATTAGAAATATGGCCTTGAATGGAATATGAGTAACAATACAGGACTTTGCCCACTCAGCATAAGAGCTATGAGTTACTGTAGTTTAGAAAAAACGTATTTTAGAAAACAAACAAACAAACAAACAAAAAAAACAAAGGTGTTAAGGCTGCTTGTTTTTTTGTTTTGTTCTGGTTTTGTTTTTGCATTGGAATTTCAGCTTATGAGATATAACTAACACATTTTCTAAAGTTGTGTTAGCTGTTAGTTGTCATGCATAAGTTTTCAGTCTACCTAAATGGAAGAACCTGAATGACTAAGAACAAGGCATGGGGTGAAAACGGCAAATGGCACTATTAGGTGAGTGTAACAGGCTCAAACAATATACCACGTGCTTGTTCAACGTGAAGGAAACAATAAATGTCTATTTTAAGACATATTCATAATAAATACATCCATACACAAGGGACCTAGTAGAATACTGCTTTAGCTTTCGTAATGTCAAATCAACCATAATAAGACTCTTTATGCCATGAAGACTAGCGAACACTACAAATAAAGTCTGAACTAACTTTTCTATCTTCCCTACAGAGAGATTGCTATTAAACATTTATCAGTGTATCACAGAGTAACAGTAGCAGACATTTTGTTCAAAAGCATCTTTAAAGTGTGCTTTAGAAGTGTATACAAACTAGTGACATATCAATGGTAGACATGGAGCTTGAAAGATTTATCTCATCTAGGTACATAAAGCAATATTTTAAAATTAAAAGTTAAAACCAAAGGCTAATAATTAGACCTTTGTTTTAGTACACTTACCATTTTATATCTTTTGTTAGAAACTACACACTAACTATGCATGTGATAGATGCTCTAAGGAACACAAAGATTTGCATAGGCGGGATTAGAATTTACCTGAGAAGAAACTCCAAATATTGAAGGAAGCTATAGTAAGGGTAAGAGCTGGAAGGGCAAAATTGAGTGTTTGATAGAATCTCCAGACAAGAGCTTGTGAAGATGAACCTCAGTAAAAGTCTTTTTTTTTAAAATTTTTTATTAATTACACTTTATTCATTTTGTATCCCCCCATAAGCCCCTCCCTCCTCCCCTGCCGATCCTACCCTCCCTCCCCTTTCTGCATGCATGCCACTCCCCAAGTCCACTGATAGGGGAGGTTCTCCTCTTCTTTCTGATCTTAGTCTATCAGTTCTCATTAAAAGTGGCTGCATTGTCCTCTACTGTGGCCTGGTAAGGCTGCTCCCCCCTCAGGGGGAAGTGATCAACGAGCAGGCCAATCAGATTATGTCAGAGGCAGTCCCTCTTCCCATTACTATGTAAACCACTTGGACACTGAACTGCCATGGTCTACACTTGTGTAGGGGTTCCAGGTCATCTCCATGAATAGTCCTTGGTTGGAGTATGATTTTCTGGGAAGTTCCCTGTGTTCAAATTATCTTGTTCCCTCGGAACCTGCTACAGAGGGCCTCTGAAAGCCAGAAGAAAACAGGAAACAACCTTGAAACCTGCCACAGAGGGCCTCTGAAAGCTTCTGCAGTATAGACTGTCAAAGCAGATGCTGAGCCTGATGACCAACTGATGGGCAGAGTGAATGGAATTTTATGTAAGAAGTGGGAAATAGTAAGAGCTGGAGGGGACAGGAACTCCACAAGGAGAGCAACAGAACAAGTAAAAGTCTTACAGGAAGAACTATGTTTGGATAGTGCTAGGAGAAGGAGGGAAAGAATAAAACAAAATGAAATAAACATGACATGCCCCAGGACACACACAGCCTTATATGAAGTAGTTATCACCTTAATGAAACCAAGCAGGTTTCAGATCATTGGTGGGACAAACATTTGTTCTTGCATGGAGAGAACCTAGACCTCCTGTTCAAAGGAAGCTTAGTTTCCAAATTGGTGCCCTAGTAAGGAGAATAGGGGCTGTCTCTGACATGAACTCAGTGGCTGGCTCTTTGATCACCTCCCCCTGGGGGGAGGTTACAGCCTTGCCAGGCCACAGGCTGCAGTCAGCCTTGATGAGACCTGATAAGCTAAGGTCAGATATAAGGGGAGGAGGTCCTCCCCTCTCAGGGTACTAGGGAAAGGGCATAGGTGGAGAAGAGGGAGGGTGGGTGGGACTGGGAAGAGACAAGTGAAGAGGCTTCAGAGGGGATACAAAGTGAATAAATTGTAATAAATAAATAAATAAACTTAAATTAAATAAACAAATAAGGAAAGTAAGGCTGAACCAAATGAGCTTAGTCACAATTACGAAAGGTACAGCTTTATTCATTCTATCTTCTCTACTCTAGATTTAGAGTTCCTTCTATAATATCACAAATCCCGACACTCTGTGTGCATATATGTGTGTATGTGTGTGTTTATGGGTGTACATATAGGTGTGCAGGTGGGCACATATTTGTGGAGATCAAGGATCAAAAACATGAATGCAATTCTTCAGAAATGGCATCCATCTTGTTTTTGAGACAAAGTCTTTTGCTTGCCTAGAAATCTGAACTATGCTAGGCTGCCTGACCAGCAGGCACCAGGAATTCTCCAGTGTCCATCTCACTGGTGTTGGGATTACCACATCTGACTTCATTTTACATGTGTTCTGATGATCAAATTTGGGTCCTCTGCTTGTAAGGGAAGTATTTTCCAACTGACCCATGTCATAGCCCTAAACCGTGTGACTCTTGATATGTTGAAAGACTAGCAGTTTTCAGAAGTCATTGTTTTAGTTAAATGTCAAAACAAAAGTTGAGGAACTCACATGTTAGAATATGAGGGAGCTTGTGCCAGCTATTTCTAGGCAACCAGAAATTTAACAAATGACTTGTTTGATTATGTGAAAAGAGCTTTCTACCATTCCAGTACAGGTAAACATTGCCAAAAGGGCAAAAACTTGTATGTAGAAGAAAAGACACCAAAGGGAAGCTAACCATATGCTATGACAAGAAATAGCTTACAGTCAAAATGAAAGAGATGAAAGTTTCAACTAAAAGGAAATACAGAATGTTGAGCATTTACTATGAACTATTGCGGGTCATCTCACTGTGGATCAACACTCAGTCTGACAGAGCCGCAAAGTCCCTGATGAGGATAAATGATGGGTAATTTGAAGTAGTGCTAAACTTTTTTTGCAAGCTTCAAGATCATTGCATAGTACTGGATCTGTCCCTACTGGCCTGGAATGTGTCCCCCAAAACACCAGTGGGAGAGACTCAGGCAGACCAGCCAGGGAAGAAAAGGAAAGGAAATGAAGCCATTTGTACTTGTCTGAGACACTTAATGGCTTGGCACTTTGCAATTTGTAGGGTTTTTATTTGTCCTTTTAATATTCTTCTCTTTTATTTACTCAACAGCCTTTTACCCAAGTTTATGTTCAGCTCACATTCCATGAAGCACACAGCATCAGACAGAATGAACCTAGAAATCTGTCCAACATGTCTTTGAAATGCATTTCAGCTTCCAGAACTATGCTAGAAGAATGAATGGATGAGAGAGATTGTATAGATCAGGCAGTCTTAGAACCCCTAATAGAACCTTTTAGACAGAAATCTCCTTAAGGGATGAGCATTTTAGTACAGTGAGGTTTTGGTTGACTTGAAAGGGTGAGACTCAGTAGAACAGTCTGGTCAACTTTTGGTGTAGTTTTGTAACTGTGAATCCTCCCATCTGAGCACCAGTGGTTGGCCTTCCAGATATTCAAAATAGATGAAGTTGTTGAGGACACATTGTTCAGATTTCTTTCAAACTAAACTGTAATTAATTAAAATAATAAAAAATAAATAATTTGAGGCTCATAAGGAGGAAATGAACAAATCTTTCAAAGAGTTGGCCAGTCAATTGGAGGTAAAGAAAGAAGAAATAGACAAAAGCCTTAAAGAAACACAGGCAAACATAGCCAAACAAATAGAGGCACAAGTAGAGATAAAATTAGTGGCATATAAAAAGGAAATGAACAAGGAAATAGAGACCATCATAGAGAGACAGGAATCCAAATTCAAACACATGAAAGAAATGGTGCAAGGCATGAAAACAGAATTAGAATCAATAAAAAAACACACACACACACACACACACACACACACAATGAGAAAACCCTTGAGCTGGAGAACTTGGAGAAAAGAGCAGGAACCACAAAAGTAAGCATCACCAACAGAATACAAGAGATTGAAGAGAGAATCTCTGGAGCTGAAGACACACTTGCAGAAATTGATACTTCTCTCAAAGAAAAAGTAAAATCAGAAAAGTTCCAATCACAAAATATTCAAGAAATCAAGGACGCTATGAAAAGACAATATCTAAGAATAATTGGAATTGATGAAAAAGAAGACTCCAGGCTACAAGGTCCAGAAAATATTTTCAAGAAAATCATAGAAGAAAATTTTCCCAACTTAAAGAAAGAGATGTTTATAAATATACAAGAAGCCTACAGAACTCCAAATAGACTAGACCAGAAAAGAAACACATCACGTCACATCATAGTCAAAACACTAAATGTACAGAACAAAGAAAAGATATTAAAAGCAGCAAGGGAAAAAGGCCAAGTAACATATGAAGGTAGACCTATCAGAATCACACCGGACTTCTCATCAGAAACTATGAAAGCCAGAAGGGCCTGGGCAAGTATCATGGAGACTCTAAGAGATCACAAATGTCAACCCAGACTACTATACCCTGCAAAGCTTTCAATAAACATAGATGGAGAAAACAAAATATTCCATGAAAAAACTAAATTTACGCAATATCTACACAGCAAACCAACCCTACAGAAGATACTAGAAGGAAAACTCTAATCCAACGAAAACAACTTCACCCAAGAAAACAGGGCATACAGATAATATCCCAACAAAAACGAAAGGAAAACAAGCAATGAAACAGGGTAAGATCACCGACTCCATTACAAAAGGAACTAACATGCATTGGTCACTACTATCTATCAATATCAATGGACTCAACTCCCCAATAAAAAGACACAGGCTAACAGAATGGTTGTGGAAACAGGATCCAACATTCTGTTGCATCCAAGAAACACACCTATACAACAAAGATAAACACCACCTCAGAATAAAGGGCTGGAAAAATATTTTTCAAGCAAATGGTTCCAGAAAACAAGCTGGAGTAGCCATCCTAATATCTAATAAAATAGACTTTCATCCAAAGTTAATCAAAAAAGATAAGGAGGGCCACTATATTCTCATCAAAGGAAAAATCCACCAAGAGGACATCACAATCTTGAATATCTATGCCCCAAATACAAGAGCACCTATATTCATCAATGAAACATTATTAAAGCTTAAATCATACATTGATCCTAATACCTTAATAGTGGGAGACTTCAACACCCCACTCTCATCAAGGGACAGATCAACCAGACAGACACCAAATAGGGAAATAAATGCACTCACAGAATCCTTAAATCAAATGGACCTAATAGATGTCTACAGATCTTTTCACCCAAACTCAAAAGAGTACACCTTCTTTTCAGCACCACATGGAACCTTCTCCAAAATAGACCATATAGTGGGTCACAAAGCAAGCCTCAACAGATACAAAAGGACTGAAATAATCCCTTGTATACTATCCGACCACCATGGACTAAAGCTGGACATTAACAACAACAGAAAAAACAAAAAGCCGACACGCACATGGAAACTGAACAACTTACTACTCAATGACAGCTGGGTCAAGGAAGAAATAAAGAAATTAAAGACTTCTTAGAATTCAATGAAAATGAAGGCACAACATACCCAAATTTATGGGACACATTGAAAGCAGTGCTCAGAGAAAAATTTATAGTACTAAATGCCTGCAAGAAGAAATTCGTAACATCACATACAAACAACTTAATGGCACAACTGAAAACCCTAGAAAAAAAAGAAGCAGATACACCCAAGAGGAGCAGATGGCTGGAAATAATCAAACTCAGGGCTGAAATCAATCAATTAGAAACAAATAAAACTATTCAAAGAATCAATGAAACAAAAAGCTGGTTCTTTGAGAAAATCAACAAGATAGACAAACCCCTAGCCAAACTACCTAAAAAGCAGAGAGAAACTATCCAAAGCAGCAAAATCAGAAAGGAAAATGGGGACATAACTACAGATACTGTGGAAATCCAAACAATCATTAGGTCATACTACAAAAACCTATATGGCACAAAATTTGAAAATCTAAATGAAATGGATAATTTTCTTGACAGATTCCATCTACCAAAATTAAGCCAAGATCAGATAGAAAGACTGAATAGCCCTATATCTCCCAAGGAAATTGAAGCAGTCATTAACAGTCTCCCCTCCAAAAAAAAGCCCCGGACCAGATGGCTTCAGCACAGAATTCTACAAGACCTTCAAAGAAGTGCTAACACCAATTCTCCTCAAACTCTTCCACAAAATAGAAACAGAAGGAACACTACCAAACTCATTCTATGAAGCCACAGTCACCTTAATACCTAAACCACACAAAGATCCAACAAAAAAAGAGAACTTCAGACCTATCTCTCTTATGAACATTGATGCAAAAATACTCAATAAAATACTTGCAAACCGAATCCAAGAACACATCAAAGATATCATCCACCATGACCAAGTAGGCTTCATCCCAGACATGCAAGGGTGGTTCAATATATGGAAATCCATCAATGTAATCCACCACATAAACAAACTGAAGGAGAAAAACCACATGATCATCTCCTTAGATGCTGAAAAAGCATTTGACAAAGTCCAACACCCATTCATGTTTAAAGTCTTGGAGAGATCAGGGATACAAGGCACATACCTAAAGATAGTAAAGGCAATATACAGCAAGCCTATAGCCAACATCAAACTCAATAGAGAGAAACTTAAATCAATCCCACTGACAAGACAAGGCTGCCCACTGTCTCCATATCTCTTCAACATAGTACTTGAAGTCCTAGCAATAAGACAACTAAAGGAGATCAAGGGGATACAAATCAGAAAGGAAGAGGTCAAAGTGTCACTATTTGCAGATGATATGATAGTATACATGAGCGACCCTAAAAATTCAACCATAGAACTCCTTCAGCTGAAAAACACCTTCAGCAAAGTGGCAGGATACAAAATCAACTCAAAAAAATCAGAAGCCCTCCTGTACACCAAAGACAAAAAGGCTGAGAAAGAAATTAGGGAAACAACACCCTTCACAATAGCCACTAATAACATAAAGTACCTTGGTGTGACTCTAACCAAGGAAATGAAAGACCTGTTTGAGAAAAACTTCAAGTCTCTGAAGAAAGAAATCGAAGAAGATCTCAGAAGATGGAAAGATCTCCCTTGCTCATGGATTGGTAGGATTAACATTGTGAAAATGGCCATCCTGCCAAAGCAATCTACAGATTCAATGCAATACCCATCAAAATACCAACTCAATTCTTTACAGACCTTGAAAAAAAGATTCTCAGCTTCATATGGAGAAACAAAAAAACGCAGAATCTCCAAAACGATCCTGTACAACAACAGATCTTCTGGAGGTATCTCCATCCCTGATCTCAAGCTGTACTACAGGGCAACAGTAATAAAAACTGCATGGTATTGGCATAGAAACAGAAAGGAGGATCAATGGAACCACATAGAAGACCCAGAAATAAACCCACACACCTATGAATACTCGGTATTTGACAAAGAAGCCAAATCCATTCAATGGAAAAAAGACAGTATATTCAACAAATGGTGCTGGTCCAACTGGATGTCTACATGCAGAAAAATGAAAATAGATCCATATTTATCACCCTGCACAAAACTAAAGTTAAAGTGGATCAAGGACCTCAACATAAAACCAGATACTCTAAATCAGTTGGAAAAAAAAGTGGGGAACAGCCTAGAACTCATTGACACAGGAGACAACTTCCTGAACAGAACACCAACAGCACAGGCTTTAAGAGCAACAATCAATAAATGGGACCTCATGAAACTGAAAAGCTTCTGTAAAGCAAAAGACACCATCATCAAAACAAAACAACTGCCTACAGATTGGGAAAGAATCTTCACCAACCCTTTATCTGACAGAAGGCTAATATCCAGTATATATAAAGAACTAAAGAAGCAGAAAAGTAACAAACCAAGTAATCCCATTAAAAAATGGGGAATGGAACTAAACAGAGAATTCTTGAAAGAGCAACATCAAATGGCAGAGAAACACTTAAAGAAATGCTCAACCTCGTTAGCCATTAGGGAAATGCAAATCAAAACAACCCTGAGATTTCACCTTACACCCATCAGAATGGCCAAGATGAAAAACTCAAGTGAAAACACATGCTGGAGAGGTTGTGGAGAAAAAGGAACCCTCCTCCACTGCTGGTGGGAATGTAAACTGGTACAACCACTTTGGAAGTCAATCTGGCGCTTTCTCAGACAATTAGGAGTAGTGCTACCTCAAGACCCAGCTATACCACTCCTAGATATATACCCAAAATTTGCTCAAGTACACAACAAGGACATTTGTTCAACCATGTTTGTAGCAGCTTTATTTGTAATAGCCAGAACTTGGAAACAACCCAGATGTCCATCAACAGAGTAATGGATACAGAAATTGTGGTATTTTTACACAATGGAATACTACTCAGCAATCAAAAGGGAGGAAATCATGAAATTTGCTGGCAAATGGTGGGATCTAGAAAAGATCATTCTGAGTAAAGTATCCCAGAAGGAGAAAGACAAACATGGTATATACTCGCTTATATAGACCTACAAGATATGATAAACATAATGAAATCTACACACCTAAAGAAGATAATCAAGTAAGTGGACATGGGTGAAGATGATCAATCCTCATTTATAAAGACAAATGGGATGTGCATTGAATGTATGACAGGAGTCTACCGCAAAAGGCATCTGAAAGACTCTACCTAGCAGTGTTTCAAAGCAGACACTGAGACTCATAACCAAACCATGGCAGAGTGCAGGGAATCATATGAAAGAAGGGGAGTTAGTATGATATGGAAAGGATAGGAGCTCTACAAGTACCAAATATATCCGGGCACAGGGCCTTTTCTGAGACTGACACTCAACCAAGGACCATCTATGGACATAACATAGAACTTCTGCTCGGATGTGGCCCGTGGTAGCTCAGTAACCAAGTAGTTTTCCAAAGCAAGGGCAACAAGGACTATTTCTAACAGGACCTCAAGGGCAGGCTCTTTGTCCTCCCTCCCCCAGGGGAGAAGCAGTTCTATTAGGCCACAGAGGAGGACTTTGCAGCCTGCCTTGAAGATACCTGATAAAACAGGGTCAAATGAAAGGGGAGGAGGTCCTCCCCTATCAGTGGACTTGGAAAGGGGCAGGGAGGAGACCAGGGAGGGAGTGTGGGGTTGGGGAGGGAATGAGGGAGCGGGATACAGCTGGGACATAGAGTTAACAAATTGTAACTAAAAATAAAAAGAAAAAAAAAGTCAAAATAAAAAAAAAATACTGTGTGGGGAAGATTGCAAGGTTCAAGTATCTCTTCATTGCTCATTGTGCGGCTGGATCTTCCGGTCTTCTTGATATACCCGGGGAGGCTATTCCCTTTTTAACTGATGTCACATATGGAGGAAAAAATCTTTATCCAGTAGTCTTCAATGTGGTGGCTTAAATCTTTTTCATCAGGGACTACTAAGTGCCTAGCTGAGTTGAAAATTCAGAATGTCTTTGCCCACCTGGTTATCTTTACGACAAACAACTCGAATGCCATTACTCATCATGTTGCCCTGTTACAGAAATTACAGGAACCATCAATATCTTCTCAGAAGGCAAAATTCAAAACTACTGGCAAATACTATCTCTAAATATGTGTAACACTGACAGCATTTGACACAAGGAATGTTTCCAACATAACTAGAAAACCCAGGGTAAGACATTCTTCACTAGAGGCCTGTTCACACTTCCAGAAAGCCCTGAAATGACTCTCCCGCATTGCCTAAAATTTTCTTTCCTTTCAATGTGTCAAAGAATTTGATTTCCATTGACTGGATTTCAAACATACTCTGTGATTGAAAATACTCTGTTTTGATCTTAATAGTCTATGTAATAACCCTGCTAAGGTAAAAAAAAAAAGCTATCCATCACTCACATCTTAGATAAATTTATTTAATTATCCTGTTTTCCTGTTGATGTACAGTGGGTACCAGTAACACTGAGGAATGCAGTGAACTTATGAGATAATTTTGTACCCTTTGTCCAGTGTCTATTCATAAATGTACTCACTAAACTCACCTATATACACATATACTTACATGCATACATGCACACACATATGTGACAACTGACATGTGGATTCCTGTGGACCATTCACAATGGTCAGCTTATAGTGTACACATATATCAAACCTTCACACTCCACATCTTGAATATATATAATGAGCATTTATCAAGTTTGTATCCTCAAAGATGAAAAAAATAACATGAAACAAAGGTAGATAAAGTCAGGAAAAAGGCAAACAATAATTTTGAGCAAGTATCTTTTGTGGAAGGCAAATTTTATTAAAGGAATTAGGGATTACACTCCATAGGAAGGATGATAAGAGATTAATTTTTGAGGAGGCATGGAAGTGAGCTTATTTGGTGGAAAGGAGAAGTGAGTAGAAACAGAGGAGCTGTCACACTGAATTGAGTTTTGCAATTTCTCCGTATGGAGGACTTACAGACATCAAAGACATTCTAATTTAATTGAAACCAGTGAGCAAAATTTCTTCCTTTTTTTGTTGGTCACTTTTTGAATGGGAGCATTAAAAGCTTGGTATATGCAGTTCTCACTCTAGTCCAACTTCCTTGGTTTTGTGGTTATCATCATCTCCAGCATCAAACTTGCCTCTGTTGTTTTCAGTAGCTACTCCCATAGACAAGAAGCAGGTCCAGGAATTAGACAGAGTCTCTTAGTATATGGAAATATTGTCTTACAATATGTGATTCAACTGAGTTCTGTATGTCTTCAGTCAATGGTCCTTGAAAGTCTGTAATAATTCTTGAACTGTCTCTCTTAGGTCATTCTCTCTCTGGTAGAGTTAGCACATTCATATCTTCCTTTTGAATTAAACAATTCTTCTTTTTTTTGTTGTTGTTGTTGATTATCAGAGCAGGGACTGTGTGATGAAGCATTGTTCCAGATGTGATAGCTACACAGCAGACATAACACTAACTACACCGTCATAAGGACCCTATATGGTCCTCACGTAGGCCTGTGACTGTGATGTGGTTCCCTTGACAGAGGTAGACAAGAAAGCTTACCCTAGTCAGTTAGCCTTGCTCCTCATGTACAATTTCCAGTATTCAACTGAAGCTGAAAATCTCCTGGATTTTTGAAGAAAATTATTCTATTAATTCCCTAGGAGAATTCTCATAAGGATGTGAAAAATACACAGAGTTCTTTGCAACAAGACAATGTCAAAGGCTTCCATTTAGAATTATCTATTCAACCTATTCCTTTTCATACAATCTGAGAAGACTTGAGCCTGCAGGCCAGTATTTTACTATTTTCAGAAAACTTTATTATTCTCCACTGATTGCCTACTCCTCATAATCCTATTAAGAATGCACAACAAGGTTGAAGTTGAAGATAAGATCCTTTTGGGTTATTGTTTCTGTGTTTATACTTACTATCTGTGTAATTTCACTTAATTTATAACATCTAAATTAAGCAATGTGATGTTAATATTGGTAAAACATTGAGATGTAGAAAATGTTTTATCAATGTTACTGTACCAATTATTATATAATATTACTATTGTTTATGTTGTAGCTATGATAAAGCAACTTTATCATATCTCTGGACTTTCTCAAAGCCAGTCCTTAGTGACATTTAAAAACATATGTGTTCTACTTTACTTCACCCACAAGTGACAATAATAGATAGTCAGACACAAGCGTGTTTAGGAGACAAAATATGTAATGTCATACAGTTATGGCCAAAGTGTCATACAGTGACATACAGGTCTCTCACTATGTGTATAACTTTACTGATGATAAGGCTTCTTTGATAGTTTAGACACATGACAATCAAATGTAATAGGGGACATCAAACTTACCCTAGGATGAAAGGCATCTTTTTTTAATGGTTGCTTGTGTGGCTTGCTGGGTTGATCTCTAAGATTCAAGATAGGTTTTGCTTTAAAGACTTGTAGTTTCTTCACACCTTCAATTTTGGCTTACAGACCTTCAACTTACCTTCATAAAGTATCTCAGATGCTGAATACAAGGTGACCTATGGTCCTATCCACTTTGAAAAGTCACAGTAGCAAGAAGTTGAAAGAGGATGCAGCACCCCACTTCCTAGTATTTTTAGTGGTGGATATTTTCAACAACATGTGCCTGCTTTCAAGGAATTTCTAGTTAGATTATGTAAAAATGTGTCTCTGTGCTATAAATTGAATCTCTTCCTTAGCCTCTTGCCTCTGACAACTTGATGTAAACACTTTTACTAAATGCTGTGCCCAGAGAGTTGGGTAAACCATGTTATCTCAGCTTTAAAGGAGGAGAGGGAGTCAGAAATTGCATCTATCCAGCAGCTTCCTCCTTCTGTTCCTTGGGGTCTGCACTGCAAAATCCCAGATAGACAAGAATTTACATGGAATTCATAGATGGTTTTTCAAGGGACATAACAAGGTTATATAATTCCTCTCACAGTTCAGTAAATATCAGAAGCTACAAGAAGTGCTGTAGAAGTTTTAAAAAGATGCATTTATGCTATCTGCCTCATCCCAAGCTTACTACTTGTTTGATCTACCACATTTTTTTTTTTTTACATGCTCTGCCAGAGAAAATACTAAATGGGCTCGGAGACTATCTCTCTGTTGCACAGTATGGTAAGACAGTAAAGAGTCATTAATTTTGGATTCCTGATAAAGAAAAACAGAGATAAGATATACAAGAGACAATGTGGAGAATTTAAAAAAAAAATCATTTGGTGAAGGGAAAGAAGATGATATGTAAATGTACCAAATGCACATACACAGTGCAATTGCTGATCTCTGTTGAGTTTTACCAGGGCAAGATACATGGATGAAAGAACATAATTTATTGTAAAGATAGTTAAGTACTTATATAGCCTAGAAACACAGTTATGGATTAAAATATGACTGGACAAATCAAGAAAATTGTGTAAAGGTAATATGGGAGACATTTGAATTAAAGTAAGAGAAATTAAAAAATCATAATAAACTAGGTTTATGCTCTCAAACTTACTTAGATAGGAGTCCTGTTTTTCATAGATCACAGAATATCTAAACTAGGAACAATGCACGCATGTACACACACATACACAAAGACAGAGAGACAGAGACAGAGAGAGAGACAAAGACAAATAGAAAGAGATAGAAGAGGAACCCTTGTACTGAGTCTAGGGGCAGCATTCTTTTGTGAGATACCAACCACATAATGGGCAAATTTCTCATGCTTAAGTGACTCCCCCATACTCACTGTATGTATGTATGTATGTATGTGTGTGTGTGTGTGTGTGTGTGTGTGTGTGTGTATCTACAGGGTAGGAAACAAATTCTCAGGGCTGAGTTTCTCTCCCCCCCCCCATATATATTTTTAGAACAGTGGCAAATCTTTCTTTTTGCTTGGAGAGATTCGCGTTTGGTTTCTCCCCTTAGGAGTTTAATTGGAGTTACAGTACACAGAGGATGAGCTCTGTTCAGAGTCCAGAGGTTACCAAATATAAAGCCGGTGCCAGATGTGGGATACACCCTCAAGTTGTCAGTCAGTATGTCCTAGAAACTCCCAAACATTTCAAGGTCGTTATTGTTTCCTACCAGAACTTGATGGTAAGGCCCTATTTTTTTTTTTTTTAAGACGTCCTATACTCTGATTATAAGACATGGGTAAATCAAGTTGGTATGGACCAGGATGCTTTCTCCCTACTGATTTGCTTTTGCATTACTGGAGACTGATATAGACTGCTGTGAGGAAAGGCCATCAATAGGGTTTTTCAGCTTTGAACTCCTTTTTTTATGATGATAAGACAGGAAATGTTATCGTATAGAAAAGGAACAAATTTTGCCAGAATGCTGCTTAACTAGGTCTTGGACATATGGGCTTTAGTGGCTAGTTGGACAACTAGTCAGAAATGATGTTGGACAAAATTGCTGAGGAGGAGGGGGTGTTGAGGAAGTTTAAGGGTAAATTGAGGGAGAACAATTGTTGCTTTTGTGGCTGGGAGGAACATTTAGACTAGGAGAGATAACAAATAGGGAAAGGACAGATTAAGAATAAGGTAGAACTCCTGTCCTCTCCAGATCTTACTATTTCCCACTTCTTTCATAAGATTCCATGCATTCTGCCCAACAGTTGGCCATAAGTCTCAGCATCTGCTTTCACAGTCTGCAGGGCAGAGCTTTTCAGAGGCCCTCTGTGGCAGGCTCTTAACTTGTTTCCTGTTTTCTTCTTCTTCTGATGTCCATCCTCATTTTCTTTTGGGATGGGGATTGAGCATTTTAGCCAGAGTCCTCTCTCTTGATTAGCTTCTTTAAATGTACAGATTTTAGTAGGTTTATTCTACATTATATGTCTATATGAGTGAGTATATACTGTGTGTGTCTTTCTGCTTCTGAGATAGCTCACTCAGGATGGGAGAGCAGCCTTACCAGGCCGCAGAAGAAGACAATGCAGCCACTCCTGATGAGACCTGATAGACTAGGATCAGAAGGAAGGAGAGGAAGACCTCCCCTATCAGTGGAGTTGGGCAGTGGCATGCGTGGAGAAGGGGAAGGGAAGGTGGGATTGGGAGGGGAGGGAGAGGGGGCTTATGGGGGGATACAAAGTGAATAAAGTGTAATTAATAAAAATTTAAAAAAGAATAAGGTAGTGAAGAAAGCAGTAGGGTGCCTCTAACTCCTTCAGAACTGCACGAGTATAACAAGACCAGCACTGAGGAAATGACAGAGCCGGAAATAGAGATGGGCAGCACAAGAAGTGCACCCCCCCCGCTTGATGCATTCTGAACTCTACAGAGATGCTTAGAGAAACCATGGTCACCTTGCTTCAAACAAGAAGCCCAAAATTTAAAAAGGGTAGAGAAAACAACTGATTTAGAACAAAATCAATGGGAAAAGAAAAACCAATGACGTTCTATAAATAAAAGAATTTTAAGAAAATTAAATCCAATTGAAAATTTGCTCAGAAAGCAAAATTTTAAAACAAGCAAACAAACAAAAACCCGTATTTTAAATACTTTATATAAACTTGGAATAGCTGATTTGATGCTTGAGGGTGCAGAAAGATGAGAGAAACAACCCACTGTTTCATTGCTTCTGTTTTACTTTTTCATTTTCTCACCAGCAGGTCCCTCTTCATCCTAAATACCAAGGTCTTCAGCGTGATGACACAGCCACTGTTCTCGTTTTCTTCTAATAAATATCTCTGTCGTTCTATGGAAGACACATTTTTCTTTCCACCAAATAAATGTCTACGCCATTGCGTTTGGAGACAACCAGTGTATCTACTGTGTGGCACTGTGGGCCCTTTACTGAGCAAAGTTAATGTAGTGATACAACTCAAGTTTAATAATACTGCCCTGAGCAGTCCAATCCCTGTGTATGGACCACACTCATTTTAAGTGTAATCTTTCTCTTCTTTTTACACTGGAGAACTAAAACTCTAAGGGGGAAAAAAACCCTTAGTGCTTTATTTTAGTCTGAAAGTGATCTGAAGGTAGTTAACCTTGGAAAGAAGGAAGAAATGAAGATAAACTTTCTTTCTGGCCTCCTGATGCCTCTGTGTGAATTGATGGATCCCTCAAGGATGAACGCGACACTATGACAAGTGCACAGGGAGAAGTTATGCTGGAGCTGACATTCACAGCGCGTATTAATTATAAGTATCCATCTCCCTGGTGATCATGTGCTTTTTCTCCCCAGGAAGCAAACCGACCAAGAATTTTACTTTTGATGGAAATGAAGAATGTTTGGAGTTCTTGTTAAGTTTCAATAGCCTTAAGTTAAATCCATCTTCACACTAACTTTGGAGAGCTTCAGATCTCAAACTTCCATATAAAAAAGGGTTGAGGGGATATACATTTTTCTTATGGGCTGTGTAGAACCTGCAGTAAACCCAAATTCAAAAAAAATATGGGTAGGAGGAATTGAACTTTCATTTGGTGACTGAGGGGAAGAAATTTTCTTAGGGTACAGCCATGATTTTCTGTTAAGTTCTGCGAATATACTTTTGTTTAAGTCTTGGATGCTGAGTATATCTACAATCACAAAGCAAGGAAAGAGGAGCAGGTGGAGGGAGGGAGGCAGGGGAAGTTAGCAAGAAGTGGCCATTTCTAAGCATGAAGTGAAGCTTGTGGAAGAAATGATGCTTTTGTCAGCGCTCGCTCCCAGGTTTGGGGTCCCCCTTTCCTTAATTCTGAAGTCTTGGCCAGCCCTCCTCTAAGGAAGAAGCATCTGTTTTGTTGACTGTCCTGTTTTGAGAAAAAATGAAAAAAAGAAATGGTGTTGACAGTATGTTCACAAGGAAGTTCTTTGGCAATAAGCTGCAGGTGTATTTATATAATTTTCTCATGTGATTGGGTGACAAACAAAACACCTTAGACAGCCTGTCTAGCTAATTAGGGTCAAATTCAAAGCATTTCCTCGGCAGTTTCTTTTTCATAAGGTGATCAGAACTTCTGACGACTTTTTCCCCCATTACTGTTACTAGCTTCCTTCCACAAAGTTTCAAAAGACCTGAAAGGCTAACTTTACTATATTTGGACATGAACTTCTCTGAAAGTTTTTAATACCACCTTCCCCCACACCCTGTTTTAATGAACATGATCAAATGAACAAGCATAAGCAAAATAAAAGATGGGCCAGGCAGAGAGCTCTTCATTTTAAACCAAACTTCTTTGAGATATTTTCCATTTATTAGCTGAACATAAAAACCCGCATGGACTTTCTGGAAGCAGGAAATTACCACTTTGATAGCAGACTTCTCTTCTCCAAAACTTTATAGAAATGGCCACCCCTTACTTACAGCACTTACTTTTGCTGCCTTTTCAATGAGAACTTTATAATGCAGAAAATTCAAGAGCCATTTTCTTCTAGTCAAATGTTTTTCTACTAGGAAATATTACCATTCAATAAGTCAAAAGTAGATAAACTCATGAATATTCATTAGGAATATTTTGAGTACTATATTATCAACTTAATGCTCTTTTACTGGCTAGATCACCCATATTCCTGATTACTTTCTGCCATTAAGTCCTTAATTGCTATTTAAACCAAGCAATTTTTCATAGTAATTCTTGCCCAGTCTAATATCTGGGTATTCTACTTGATATTACATATGATGTATAATTCCCTCTTTCTCTGGAAGCTTATGTGTGATTAATTTTTTGCTTTGCTTTTCAAATAGAGGTGTTTAAATAGTTTTAAAAATCATTGCCTATATTTGACAAAATAGAGAACTTTGAGCTATTTGAAATAGATTTTAATATGAAAGTAATATATCACTCAGTTCACATAAAAACGTGTTTGAATATAGTTGCTTAAAATTTTTCATTTCATATGTAGAAGAAAATGCTTTGTACTTCAGTATTTATTACACTTGGTACCAGGCATATTGATATGAGATTTTTAGCTGATTTTCCTCCCTAGGAAGTTATAGGACCTAAAAATTTGTTTTTCAGTATTGATATTTTTCCCTGGCTACTTTTTTCTTTTATGTTTATGGCTCATTGCTTACCAGTTATTGAGGACAAACGAGCCTTATTAAGTTTCTGCAAAAATACAATGTTAGGTTTTGTAACTTTTGAATTTAGGATTTGGCTAATGTCTTGGGAGTGGTATAAAATCTGAGATGTTTAGACTGTGTTGTTGCTTGCCGTACCCACTAGAGACGAACATATTTGAAAACTGCCTTGTGAACAGGAAGCTTAAAAGGTGTAATCATATAGAATGTCTAGTCATTAAGCTGTATGGAAAATTATTAAACGTGTATTTATAAATGAATATTCATCAACTTGGAATATCTTAATTAATATTTAAACAGTTTGTTTCCTGGGAAAATTCAGCGACTGTCTTCTTTCAACATGAACATAACATATCCCATATACTTTCTTTTTCTGTTGTTTTGTTTTGTGTTTTTGAGACCCTGTTTCTTTGGGTAGCCTTGGCTGTCATGGACTCACTTTGTAGACCAGGCTGGCCTCGATCTCACAGAGATCCATCTGCCTCTGCCTCCCAGAGTGCTAAGATTAGAGGTGTGTGCCACCATTCCTTGCTATGGCTTTATTTTTTAATTATTTATTTTCATACAAAATATTGTGATTATGTTTTTTCTCTGCCAGCTCTACCTATATCTTCCTCACCTCCCTACCCATACAACCCAACTTACCTTCTCTCCTTCTTTCTCTCAAAAAACCTAACAAATGAGAAAAAAAACCAAACAACCAAAATATAAAAAAGCATAAGCACACACACATGAATAACAGACCCACACAAACCAAAATACAGGAGTAAAAGACCAATAATACAAAAACTACCCAAACAAAGAGAATTGAGATGGAAGTCTAAAAATAACAACAACAACAACAACAACAAAAAACCCATTGAGTTTTGTGGCAGTCAACTATTCCTGGGCATGGGGTCTGTTATGAAATGTGCTTAATATACAAAATAAAACTTCATTGGACAAAACAGATTTCTTTTTCCTTTGTCAGCAGGCATCAATTGCAGATGTTTTTTTTTTTTTTTAATCTATTTAATTTTATTTTATGTGCATTTGTGTGAAGTTGTCATATTCCTTGGAATTGGCATTACAGACAGTAGACAGTAGTGAGTTGTCATGTGGGTGCTGGGAACTGAACCCAGGTCCTTTGGATGAGCAACGTGCTCTTAATCACTCAGCCATCTCTCCAGTCCCCAGATGGCTTCTTTTGAATGGTGGAAGCCCATGTCCACTTCCCACACTCAGTACTTTGATACCATCTGGCCTGATCCTATGTAGACATTTTGCATATTGTCACAGTCTCTGTGAGTTCATACATACATCAGTTCTGTTGTATCTAGAAGATGCTGTTTTCTTAGAGTCATCCATCACCTCTGTTTCTTATAATATTTCTGCCTCCTTTTCCTCATTGATCCCTATGCCTTTAGAGAAGGGCTTTGAAGACATCCCACTTAGGACTTAGTGCTACAAAGTCTTTTATTCTCTGCAAATTGTCTGGTTGTTGTTCTCCATGTTTGCTCTTATCTATTGCAAGAAGAAGCTTTTCTGATGATTGAGGCACTGATATATGTCGATAGGAGTAATTATTGGTATTTTCCTTTAAAACAATAGTAGTAGTAGGTTTTCTATTGGATCCTAGATGTATCTGGAATGGCTACTTTTACAATGCAGATATGGGTTCTATCTCATGGAACCCAGTCCAGTCATAATGCAATTGGTTAATTCCATAGTATTTGTGCCACTATTGCAATAGGGACTTACTGTCAGGTTGTGGAGATCAGGTTATGGGAATAGCTTGTGATATTCAGGGATTTCCCTTGGGTCCCTTTGGCCAATGACTCAACAATACATAACCTGTTCCTGAAACAGGACATTTTGTTTAGTGGAATAAAATACCTAGTGGGGGCATTCCTCCCCTATTATTTGGTGACTTCATTTAGATTTCATATATGTATATATTTTAGGAAGCATTTATAGTATATAGATTTCCATATGATTTTTCAAATGGCTTTTAGTTTTAGTTGTCTCTCCCCATATTCCCTCTTGGCTGTTTATGTTTGTATTTTTGCACTGGTGTCTAAGAATCTAGAGTTATGTTTGATATGTTTCTTGGTGTTTATATCTCATCTTGTCTTTGTTGGGTGGGTGTTCTAGTATTTCATTGCTGTTGCCCTCTCTGGATGCTAGCCATGTGTGATAGATGTGGATACTCTTGTAGAGAGTTATTTTGTGGATTAGAGGGTGGATTTGTAGTTGGCAGAAAGGAAAGGGCATGGGTTATGAGAAAAGGCTGAGAAAGGCTGTGGGAAAGATCTAGGGGTCTATGGGTCCACAATAAGAGGCAGAGTCCACAGGGAAATGCAGGTAGGGTGGAAGGATGACATCCTACAATCAAGATGTAGTAGCACAAAGAATAAGTTTTGAAAGAAAAGCCTGAAATGGCTAGGGGTACCCTGGGTCCACATACCAGGTGACATTCTCTGGGTTTGGAGGTAGAGAAGGAGGAGGGCATCCTGCAAGCAGACTACTGAGGGTAACTCTGAACAGATCATACTGGAGGACAGGAAGAACAGTGGAACTCAATTTCCCAAGTCCTAGCCTGGTGTGATCACTCTAAGTCCCAGGTAGGATTTGATTCTAAGGACGCGCAGCTAATGTAAAAGAATGGAGGCAGGCTAGAAGGGAAGGCTGAGACTGTAGGGAATGCATTTCTCCTTCATTCTTGACTACTAAAGGACAAGTCTCTGCTACTATTTTGTAGATTGAATCATTAGTATCCAATGGACTGGTCGTGTAAAGGAGTAATATGAAATGTGATTAGAGAGATTTCGTTGTATAGTAACAACTGTGCTAGTTGAGGTTAGTGGCTAACGTGATTGAATTAAGAAACTCCTAAGAGGCTGGGAAACCAGACCTCTTGACACATCTGTGATGTCATGGGGGGTATTAGCTCATGAGAGCTTCTGTCCGAATTAATAGATTAATCTTTTGATGGATTCATTCTGTCATAAAATGGAACCTAGCTGAAGGAAATAAGTGCCTCAGGGCATGGCTTCAGGGTAATGTCTTGTTCTAGACCACTCTTAAATTCCCCCTTTTCTGATTTGTTGAAACAGTCCCACTACCAAATGACCATTGGCTGATTCCTCTGAAGCCATGAGCAGGAATAAATCACACCCATGAATACTTTCTGCAGGTGTGTTGTCGTAACAAAAAGCTACATAATATAAAATAGCAAGTCTTTTTTTCTTGCAAATCACAGTCCTAATAGAGGGAGAAAGTTAAAAAGCTAAGAGTTTGCTTTCACTTAGTGGAAATTGGCTGTTTAAGTGTAACTTTGAAGCCATTGCAATACAACATTTTTGGATCTAGATGAATCTTGAATCTGATGTTGATCCTATCAGTTTCCCTGATATGTGTCATTAAACTAGTTACTACTTTTCTCAACTTTCAGTTTTCTCATTTATTATATGCAGATAATAAATAATGTCACATAAAAGCCTTATTTCCTGCAAAGCAGTTGGCTCTAAGCAAAGCTTCCTACCCCCTCTCACAAAAGTCACGACTCTTAGCCATATATATAAGGTCCTAAAAGCTGCTTTGCTCACCCTCATACATCCTTCCATAGAGAGGCAGGTGCTCCTCAAGCAAGAATGTTGATAATGTGGCCTCTACCGATACCTCACATAAATCTGTGTAATGATGACACTTGGATCCAGGTGACACCTGGAATGATGCCGTTCTCTCGCACACCCTGACAGTCTCACAGTGACTGTCACAGTCTCACCTGTGAATTATATTTCCAACGGTGGTATCACAAGTCTGAGTCAGGCTGTGGCCTTCACTAGATCTCCTTAGGTGGCTTTAACTAGGGGAGTGTAAGAGTACATAAACCTATCTGCCACCATTTATATACAGTTGTTTTCACGCAAAAAGATGCTTAGAAAGTTAGAACAAATTCTCAATTATCCAAAGACACTTTTGCTAGTATTTAAATTCATCAGATAATTGTTCAATTATCCACTTTATTTTGTCTGTGTAGATATCTAGGCTCAAGTCCATTACCCAACTAATGTACAAAAAGATGAGAAAATTAGGAGATTGTGCCTATGTTGATATTTCTGTTTTCAACCCAATGGTTGTTCTGTGTCACTGATATTTTCTGTCCTCATTAGAAGTTCTCACATTAATGTCTATTACACCGAGAAAGTGAATTTAAGTATGTTTGTTTTTACTCTTTGCCAACCAGCTTGAAGAAGCACAGTAGAATAACTCTTGTCTTTCCTTTTCTTTTCTTTTTAATGTTATAATTTAATTATAATATTTCTTCTTTTCCTTTCTCCCTCCAAACTCCCCATGTACTCTTCATTGCTCTCTTTCAAAATGCATGGTCTTTTTTATTAATTGTTATTATTTGTATACATACATATATTTCAAAACATACTCAGTTTGTATAATATTGCTTGTATGTATATTTTCAGGGATAAAGATTTGGTATTGTATAACGATTTGGTTTTCTATTCCCTGGGGAAGATGATTTCTCATACTTCTAACATTCCTTAGTTATCTGTAGTTCTTTATGTAGGTAGGGCTGAGACTTTGTGGGTTTTTTGCCATTCTCTTTGGCATGTCGATTGGTGTCTTCCCTGTTCATCTCATAGAATACACTGCAGACGAACACAATTCTTAATTTTTAATGTGAATACAAGGAGCTGCAAAAAATTATATCATAGGCATTGTTCTCAGCTAGTATAATTGGTGCCCAGCTGTCATTAAGACAACCTTTGTCTTCATCCTGAGGTCTAGGTCACCCGAGGCAAATGTTGCACAAGTTTTTGGATTCCTACCTGGTTGCACTTGACCTCTGATGAACTATTTTCAGCAACCTATAAAATGGTGGCATCATTATTTCATAGCACTCTTTTGCCTCTGGAATTGCCTCTGATTATGCTGCAGCTTAGATAAAGTTGTATGTTCTGTTACATGAAGATTTAGGTCCTGCATGGTGCCCTACAAAGAGCATAGCCAATGGAGTCAGATATCACATTCGGTAATTTTAAATTGATTCACAGTGAACAAGTTGCCTAATTACTTGAATTATCATGCTCTTCTATGTACAATTTAAGGCTTATAACCTAGTCTCTGTGGGTACAAAGTGTTAAAGCATAAAAACGAACGAGCACACTGATGCGTGGTATCAACTGGCATGATATGGTGTCTTTCAGTGCCTGAGTTATTTAGGCACACGCAGACACACATTTGGTACTTTAACTCAGTTAATATCTGTCATTTTTTTTCGCTGTACTTGAGGAGTGTGTGAAGCAGAGTAGGTAGTAATGAGCTCTCTTTATGAATCACTTAGGGGACAATAGCTGCTTCATCTCTTATTGTGTATTGTGTGTTTATCTTTATCCATTTGTACTGTCACAGACAAACTTTCTGATCACAAAGGTAAAGGAAACATATAATACTCCAATCTGGGATATTGGATGACATGGCACCAAGAAATTTTCATGTGTGCTCTGGGGGTTATGGAACGTCATTATTTATTTCAACTCCTGTCATTAAAATCAAACTTCCCAAATTAATTTGATTTAAACAATGAAGGAATCTGACTTTTCCATTTATTGCTGAAGAGCTTTAAGATTCAATGTAAAGTTGAGAGCAGCAAAAATCTATCATTATAAATTTAAATATTTAAAAGGCAATTTGACAAAAAAAACATTTAACAAAACAATAACAGTCATTTCCTTTTATGTCTTATGACCTACACAGATACTTTAAAAAAACAAAAAACCTAGGTTTACAGATTCAGACATGAATTTCCTACTGACTAGTAGGCTGCAAATCCAATTAGAAAGTATTTGGTTACTTCTGTAACAGTCAAACCTCTATTTCACCCATGGACACTTCTTACCTGACAGAATGGTATTGTAGCACTCAGGTCCTGCTTGGACCATATATTTTTTCCAGATAGCCTGCATAGAATCTTCTGGCATTATAAGCCAGCTGTAATTTTCTTGCTTAGTTGCAGATTGATTTTTTTTGTCCTACAGCCAAAGTGAAAGTACATATTAATTTTTTAATTTTAATTTTTATTTATTAATTACAGTTTATTCACTTTGTATACCCCCTGTAGCCCCTTCCATCATTCCCTCCCAATCTCACCCTCCCTTCCTCATCTTATCCCCTTCCCGTCTCCAAGTCCACTGATAGGGAAGGTCCTCCTCCCCTTCCATCTGACCCTAGTTTATCAGGTCTCATCAGGACTGGTTGCATTGTCTTCCTCTGTGACCTGGCAAGGCTGCTCCCCACTCTGTGGGGCGGGGGCTGTCAAAGAGCCAGCCACTGAGTTCTTGTCAGAGACAGTCCCTGTTCCCCTTACTAGGGAACCCACTTAGATACTGAGCTGCCATTGGCTACATCTGAGCAAGGGTTCTAGGTTATATCCATGAATGGTCCTTGGTTGGAGTGAGTAGAAGGATGAGAGTCCATATCCTTATCTTAGTGATAATTTTCAGTGTCTCAAAATTGAGTTACTTTTCTTTTATTTGGTTGATGTTATTATTATTGTATTCTTATTTGGTTGAGTAGTGTTTTTTTTTTTTTTTAATCATGAAAGAACTTTGGATTTCATCAAATCTTTTACAACATTAATTGATTTTACCATGTGGTGCTTCTTCAGTGTACTGGAATAGTATTCTTTGTTAACTGATTTCCATATGACAAACTAATCTTGTGTTCTGGAGATAAGCCTCCCTTGATAATTTGTATACAAGACTTTTCATGTATTAGCATATTTTGGTTGGTCCTATATTTGTTGAAAATTATGTATCTATATCTTCAATGGATAATGGTCTAAAGTCCTTATCTTTGAATTAGATATAAGAATAGCACTGTTCTCCTAGAATAAATTGATACATTTATCCATTCTATTTTTCAACTTTTTATTCATTATTTTAACAGATTTTCCTTAAATGTCTGACAGCACTCATATTAAAACTAAGTACTTATTTTTACCTTTGTGGAAATATTTTTCAGATTATCACTAATTCAACATTTTTATATAGGTCTACTAAGAATTATTACTCCTAAGTCTTTTTTAGCTAGTTTGTTTCTTTCTAAAAAAATTGTTCATTTTGCCCAGGCTATTTATTTATATAAAATTGTAGAGTAGGACTTTACGATCATTTTGTGGGTGTTAAATCTGTTTCATAAGACAATAGCAATATTCTATGCTCCATTCTTAAGCTAATAATATGAGAATTGTGTCTTAGACAGGCTTAGTGGTCTGTGTAGGTAGTCTTACAAATTTATTAATAATTATTAACCAATAGATTCTTTCCTTTGTTAGAAATACAGGGGTAATATTGAATATTTCTTACTGTTGGTTGTTAGAGTCTAACATTTTCACACAGGTCTAGACAAAGATCTGTTGTGAATTATCTTTAGCCAACTGTTTCTCTAAACAAACTTGTTTTTACAAGTTGTATTGTACATGCATTTCTTAGGAACTATTATAAAATTTCTAAAATCGTACTTTTAATTTATATTCCTTCCTAGGTTATAAAGATCAACAGGTTCCACAATATCCTTGCCACAAAGTTTTGTTTAACTAATGTTGATTCCACTTACTGTGTGTGTGCACTGTTAATGCTAAGGGCCTCGTTTGTGGTTCCTGGTCTTTGTTTGTAGCCTGAAAGTCCTCTTCTCCCAGTTTGTGCTCTCACAGAAGGTACTTAAAACATTCTTTTGACTGTTTATAACTTCTTCATAGTCCTGCTTCTCTTAATGGAGAAGGGGGAGCGTTTCACATTGTATTATAGATAGGAATAGCCAAGGACACATTTCTTTATGTTGTTCAAGGTGAACGTCAGAGATTTGGAGCTGGTAATTCAGTGAGAGGGGGAAAGAATTCAGAGTTTTGCATTTAAGCATTTTTGGTTTTCTGTGAAGGTCTCCTTCTTTAACACAGACAAGTTTCTCTGATGAGGAGTGAGAGCCACACTTATTTGTGAGTATAAGAATGCCAGGCCATAGAGGAAGAGGATCCAGGCAGTCCTGATGAGGCTTGAAAAGCTATGGAAAGATGGGAGAGGAGGAGAACTCCCCTTTTCAGTGGTCTAGGAGAAAGTGGATAAGGGAGAAAAGGGAAGGAGGAAGGGACTAGGAGGAGTTGAAGGAGGGAGCTTCAATCAAAATATATAATGAATAAATTGTAAAAAAAAAACTGCTATGAACATGGTTGAGCAAATATCCTTGTTATAAACTTGAGCATATTTTGGATATATGCCTAGGAGTGGTATAGCTGGATATTCCTAATTGTCTGAGAAAGTGCCAGATCAATTTCCAAAGTAGTTGTACAAGTTTACATTTCCACCAGCAATGGAGGAGGGTTCCCCTTCCTCCATATCCTCTCCAGCATGTGTTCACTTGAGGTTTTGATCTTAACCATTCTGATGGGTGTAAGGTAAAATCACAGGGTTGTTTTGATTTACATTTCTCTGATGACTAAGGACGTTGAGGATTTCTTTAAGTGTTTCTCTGCCATTCGATATTCCTCTATTGAGAATTCTCTGTTTAGCTCTGTACCTAATTTTTAATTGGATTTTTTTTATTTGTTGCTATTTAATGTTTTTAGTTCTTTATATATTCTGTATATTAGCCCTCTGTTAGGTATAGGGTTGGTAATAGCAAGAATCTTGAAACAACCCAGATGTTCCTGAGTTGAGGAATTGATACAGAAAGTTTTTGTCATTTACACAATGGAATACTACTTGGCAATTAAAAACAAGGAAATTATGACATTTGCAGGCAAATGGTAGGAACTAGAAAACACCATCCTAAGTGAAGTATCCCAGAGGCAGAAAGATACACATAGTATATACTCACTTATAAGTGGATTTTAAATATATAATATAGGATAATCATACTAAAATCTGTACACCCAAAGAAGCTAAGCTAAAAGGAAGACCCTAAGTTGCTCAATCTTCCTTCATTAAGGCAAATGGGATAGACATTGGAGAGGGAAAAAACAGGGAATAGGACAGAAGCCTACCACAGAGGGCCTCTGAAAGACTCTGCCCAGCATTGTATTAAACCAGATGCTGCAGCTCATATCCAAACTTTGGGCAGAGTTCATGGACTCTTATGAAAGAAGAGAGAGCTAGAAAAACCTGAAGGAGACAGAAGCTTCACAAGGAGAGCAACAGAACCAAAGAATCTGGCCACAGGGGTCTTTTCTGAGACTGATACTCCAACCAAGGACCATTCATGGAGATAACCTAGAATCCTGCACAGATGTAGCCCATGGCAGCTCAGTCTCCAAGTGGGTTTCCTAGTAAGGGGAACAGGGACTATCTCTGACATGAACTCAGTAGATGGCTCTTTGATCATTTCCCCCTGAGGGTGGGGGCAGCCTTACCAGGCCACAGAGGAAGAAAATGCAGCCAGTCCTGATGAGACCTTATTGGTTAGAGTCAGATAGAAGTGTAGGAGGACCTTCCCTAACATTGGACTTGGGGAGGGGCATGGGAGGAGAAGAGGAAAGGAGTGTGAGATTGGGAGGGGAAGAAGGAGGAAGCTATAGTTGGGATACAAGGTGAATAAATTGTAATAAATAAAAAATAGAAAAGAATGAATATTTAGAATGTAGTTAGGGAATAAACTGCCTTTGAAAACTGGCAGTTGTAGGTTATCTTCAAAGACCCGAAGCTTTCTATCCCTATCTGGTTGGTTAGATTTCCAGTACCAAACCTTAATTTTCTTTTGTTGCAGTTCTTAAGGCCAATCACAGAACTGTTGTTTACCATCAAAGTGTGTACTATTGTACACCTAGGGGCATTTTGCCATACTGGTACTATACACATACAAGTGACATAATGTAGAACAAGCAGGTTGTCTCTATATATTTAGTAATATGTGTGTAGCAACAATTAAAAGAAAAGGAGTCCATGTATTTGAGGGGAACAACTGAGCATGTAAAAGAAAAGTTGGAGGGAAAAAAGAGGGTGGGGTAGAAATGGCGTTATGCTATAATTTTTAAAAGATCAGTAAAAACAGAAGACACAGAAATAAACCCACACACTATGGACACTTGATCTTTGACAAAGATGACAAAACCATACAATGGAAAAAAGACAGCATCTTCAACAAATGGTGGTGGTCTAACTGGATGTCTACATGTAGAAAATGCAAATAGATCCATACTTATCACCCTGCACAAAACTAAAGTCCAAGTGGATCAAAGACCTCAACATAAAACCAGACACATTAAATCGGTTAGAAGAAAAAGTGGGGAAAACCCTAGAACTCGTTGGTACAGGAGACAACTTCCTGAACAGAACACCAACAGCACAGTCTCTAAGAGCAACAATCAATAAATGGGACCTCATGAAACTGAAAAGCTTCTGTAAAGCAAAGGACACCTAGGAGTGGTATAGCTGGATCTTGAGGAAGCGCTATTCCTAGCTGTCTGAGAAAGAACCAGATTGCTTTCCAGAGTAGTTGTACAAGTTTACATTCCCACCAGCAGTGGAGGAGGGTTCCCCTTTCTCCACAACCTCTCCAGCATGTGTTGTCTCTTGAGTTTTTGATCTGAGCTGTTCTGATATGTGTCAGGTGAAATCTGAGAGTCGTTTTGATTTGCATCTCTCTGATGGCTAAGGACATTGAACATTTCATTAAGTGTTTCTCTGCCATTTGATATTCCTCTGCAGAGAATCTGGAAAAGATCATCCTGAGTGAGCTATTCCTGAAGCAGAAAGATGCACACGGTATATACTCACTCATATAGATATATAATATAGGATAAACCTACTAAAATCTGTATACCTAAAGAAACTAATCAAGAGGGAGGACTCTTGCTAAAATGCTCAATTCCTGTTCAGAAAGACAAAGGGGCTGGACATCAGAAAAAGGAGAAAAGAAGGAACAAGTCAGGAGCCTGACACAGAGGACCTCTGAAAATCTCTGCCCTGCAGACTATCAATGTAGATACTGAGACTTATGGGCAACCTTTGGGTAGAGTGCAGGGAATCTTAGGAAAGAAGTGGGAAATTATAAGATCTGGAGAGGACAGGAACTCCATAAGGAGAGCAAGAGAACCAAAAAAATCTGAGCACAGTGGTCTTTCCTGAGACTGCTATTCCAACCAAGGACAATGCATGGAGATAACCTAAGACCCCTGCACAGATGTAGTCCATGGCAGTTCAGTATCCAAGTGGGTTCCATTGTAATAGGGATGGGGACTGTCTCTGACATGAACTGATTGGCCTGCTCTTTAATTTCCTCCCCCTAAGGGGGAAGCAGCATTACCAGGCTACAGAAGAATACAATTCAGCCACTCCTGATGATACCTAATTGACTAGGATCAGAAGGAAGGAAAAGCAGTCCTCTCTTATCAGTGGACTTGGGGAGGGGTATGCAGGCAGAGGGTGGAGGAAGGGAGGGATTGGGATGGGAAGAGGGAGGGAACCCCGGGGGGGATACAAAGTGAGTAAAGTGTAATCAATAAAGAAAAATAAAAATTAAAAAAAAAGCAAAGGATACCGTCATCAAAACAAAATGACTGCCTACAGATTGGGAAAGAATCTTCACCAACCCTTTATCTGACAGAGGGCTAATATGTAGTATTTATAAAGAACTAAAGAAGCTGAAAAGCAGCAAACCAAGTAATCTAATTAAAAAATGGGGAACAGAGCTAAACAGAGAACTCTCCGTAGAGGAATATCAAATGGCCGAGAAACACTTAAAGAAATCCTCAATGTCATTAGCCATTAGGGAAATGCAAATCAAAATGACCCTGACCCTGAGATTTCACCCTACACCCATCAGAATGGCCAAGATGATAAACTCAAGTGACAACATATGCTGGAGAGGTTGTGGAGAAAGGGGAACCCTCCTCCACTGCTGGTGGGAATGTAAACTTGTACAACCACTCTGGAAAGCAATCTGGCACTTTCTCAGACAACTAGAAATAGCGCTTCCTCAAGATCCAGCCATACCACTCCTAGGCATATACCCAAAAGAGGCTCACGTACACAATAAGGACATTTGCTCAACCATGTTTATAGCAGCTTTATTTGTAATATCCAGAACCTGGAAACAGCCCAGATGCCCCTCAACTAAAGAATGGATGCAGAAATTGTGGTACATCTACACAATGGAATATTACTCAGCAATGAAAAATAAGAAAATCATGAAATTTGCCGGTAAATGGTGGGACCTGGAAAGGATCATCTCGAGTGAGCTGTCCTAGAAGCAGAAAGACACACACGGTATATAGACATATAACATAGGATAAACCTACTGTACAGCTAAAGAAACTAATCAAGAGAGAGGACCCTGACTAAAGCGCTCAATCCCCATCCTGAAAGGCAAAGAGGATGGACATCAGAAGAAGAAGAAAACAGGAAACAACCTAGGAACCTGCCACAAAGAGCCTCTGAAAGGCTTTGTCCTGCAGACTATCAAAGCAGACGCTGAGACTTATAGCCAACTGTTGGGCAGAGTGCCTGGACTCTTATGTAAGAAGTAGGAAATAGTAAGATCTGGAGAGGACAGGAACCCCACAAGGAGAGCAACAGAACTAGAAAATTTGAACACAGGGGTCTTTCCAGAGACTCATACTCCAACCAAGCACCAGGCATGGAAATAACCTAGAACCCCTGCACAGATGTAGCCCATGGCAGTTCAGCGTCCTAATGGGTTCCATAGTAATGGGAAGAGGGACTGCCTCTGACATAATCTGATTGGCCTGCTCTTTGATCACCTCTCCCTGAGGGGGGAGCAGCCTTACCAGGCCACAGAAGATGACAATGCATCCAGTCTTGTTGTGATCTGATAGACTAAGATCAGAAGGAAGGAAAGGAGGACCTCCCCTATCAGTGGACTTGGGGAGAGGCATGTGTGAAGAAGGGCGAGGGAGGGTGGGGTCGGGAGAGGAGGAGGGAGGGCCTTATGGGGGGATACAAAGTGAATAAAGTATAATTAATAAAACAAAATAAAATTAAAAATAAAAAAGAACATGATCTACAAAAAAAATCATTAAAAAAACTGTTGCCTCAAAACATCTTTGGAAAAGAATATACTTTGTCTTCTCAAAAGTGAATGCGTCAGATAAAGACAGCAGAATACATCTTCTAAAGTGGTTTATGACAAAAGTTTCTGCCTCCTCCTAAAGTGTCCTTCTGCTGCATAGGATGGGAATGTGATTTGAAGCCTGAGTATGTCATCATTCATCTTAACTCTGTTCTGTGGCAAATCTGCTTCTCAGTAGCCAAATGGAAGATTAATCACAGAATTAGCATTTTCAAATTGCCAACAATCTCTTTTGCAGATGTGCCTCTGTGTCACTGAAGTCTGTTGTTTTACCCTGCATTTATTGTTAATAATTAATGTATATTTCTGGGCAAAATTATGTGCTGCTACCATCTGGTTAATTTAATAGAAATAGTCAAATCTAAGACACTTTATTAAATATGTTGGAAATAATTATTCTCTTTACTGTAATCTACCAAGCATGGTGTTTTTTCAATCAACAATGTGAGAAAATATAGCAATGCATATCATCTTAGTTACTGTTACTGCATGTTCATTTATTGAGAAACTTTTTTTTCATGCTGTGCAGCTAGAATGGGAATTATGAGATCACAAAGGTCATGCCTTAAGAAGTAGACCACAATAGTTTATTGAATTCTCCGGTAAAGAGCTTAGGTAATAAAAGTAAATTGTGTTAGAAAGGTAAAGAGAAATTATTTTCTACTTTCTCAGATTAGTTTTCACATTGAATAGCAAACGAATATTCTGGAGTGTGGAAAGAACATAATTATTTGGCATTTTTCTTCTTGGAACTGTCTCCAGAAAATAAATGGTGTGAGGTAAATGCGCTGAACTGGTAAAATGATTATATAATGAAGAAAACAGCATTCTGTCCTTGTGTGGTACATCCTTCTTTATAAGGTTTTTTTTCCCCCTGAAGATTGAAGCCTTCATCTCCATGATTTTTTAAAACTTTTTTAGGTATATTTATTTGTTTGCTTGCTGTTCATGTGCTCCCCCAACTGCATGTGTGTGTGTATGTGTTTGTACTCTTGTGTCACACCTTCTACTATGTGGGACCAAGGAATTAACCACAGTTTATTAGACTGTACAACCATTGCCTTTACATGCTGAGATATCTCCCCAGCATTACCTTGAGCATTTTGCGTTATTTTTCTGTTTATGGAATAGAATGCTCAGCTCAATCTTCCTATCAAGGTTGTTCCAGGAAGTGATTAGGATTTCCAAACCCTTTAAACATGGTCTCTTATCTTGAAAGCTTCTTTCATATTAGTTAACCACTCATCCTTGTCTCCTACTTCAGCAGCCAAGGCCAGAATCATAGCTTGCATGATCTCTCATTTCTCTTTCCACTTCTCTGTTCCCTTTTCCCCCAGGTATGCATCTTTGCCATATTCATTCCCAATTGATCTGTCTCATCTGTGACTGGAAATTGGCTTATACTGAGATCTCATTTGAATTGTAACATACCTTGAAAAATCTTTATAAGCAGGAATGAAACATATACTAGATATAGGGTTTCATATATGTGAGAAAAGGTGAACTTAAAATCAGCATTCCTGGGTGTAGGTAGAAGGAGATTAGTCTGGTTTCATTTATAAACTCAGTTTTCATCCTGGAGGACATTTTCCACCTTCATCTTTGTAACAGTGCCTTGACGAAGGTTTGAATGTTAGCCCGTTTTACAAACTGGAATATATAATCAATGAGAGGTTGACTCGCTTGGCCCCAGTCACAGAGCCCATAATGCTAACAGGCATCTCAGTATTGTGGTGCTTAGATTGAGTTTCCCTTTTGAAGCATCTCAACAATTTTGAAAAATTACCTATGATCAAATATCTTTTTCCTGGGTAAGAAATAGTCTGTGGGTAAAGCGTAGGGATCAATTAAATGTGATTTAGCCAACATCTGCATTTGAAACATAGAACCAGAGGCTGCAATCCTATTGGTCATTTGTTTCTTGTGTGTGCGCGCACGCGCGTGTGTGTGTGTGTGTGTTTGTGTGTACTCGAGTGCACACACACACATGTCACAGGTATGGAGGTTAGAGAAAACTAACAAGAGTTCATTCTCTTCTTCTACCCTGTGGGGTCTGTGGTTCTAACTCAGATCAGTAGACTTGTCAGCAAACCCTTAGTCCTGTGGAGCCATCCTGCAGCCCCAAAGCTTTGCTCTTAAGGAACAATTGGCTCTGGTTAGGATTCTGCTAACACTAGAGATGTTTTCAGAGTACAGGGTACAGGTCACTTCTTAACCAAGGCCCTGTCAGGAAGAGTGAGATAGGTTGTTAGCATTTTCACATTGGGATGCTCAGGGTCGCATGATTAACCTGCCTTTGGTTTATCTAACTAGAAAGCAACACATTCTACGTAGGTACAAAGCTTCATTAACGTACAAGTACAGAGATTCCTAAAACATATCTAGTGTATTTAAAGCATCAAAATGGTAATTACCTATCCATTATGGGATGGGAAATACATTCCGACAGAATGTGTATTACAGAAAATCATGTCACAGAGGTGCAGTACAAGGCAAGCATTCTACCACTTGAGCTACCGTCCCCAGCTTCGCAGATTTAGCGTGCGCTACCTACACTGTGAGGTAGTGACCAGAATGGTGGCACTTTTGGAGGATGATTGATGAAAATGTTCTCATCATGCAAAGCTTGACCACAGGAATGCGAACTAGCAATGAGGGGTACAAGAGTTAGCTTCCAAATCAGAAGCAATGATGACATAGAAGGAAAAAAAATGCATTCTTCCTGTTTGTTGTGGAAAGATAGTTGAAGACTCAGCCATTTCCCACCCAATTATCATGTTTACAAAGTCCAGGACTTAGCTTTATACACCATCACAAGAAAAGCAGAAGAGTCTAGATAGCCACTGTTAAAACAAATGCTGAACATTTCACGTATTTGGGGAAAGATTTTCGAGTATTATGTTAAGCCAAACAGGATTCAGGTGATATGTTAGCTTTATGACCCGGTTGTTCCCCTTTCCCAACAGACTTAATATTTAGGGACAAAATTTTAGTCTCAATGATATTATTTGCATTTAATATTTGTTAGTATTTTAGGGAGACATAGGAGAGCATCTGACTTTTTTACTAGCCCTGATATCTTGACTAAGAACTAGGGACTTTGTTTCTCTGCAATACTTATACAAAATATCTATGCTCTTTTTAGGCTTGATATTTTCTAATGCAAGCATCGTTTATTCTTTCATTTATTCAGGCATTGCACAGAATGGATGAATTCCGTCGATGCATATGTTTTCACAACAAAGAAAGCCATGTCTCAGCATTGGAGTAGCCTGCTGTTAGTTGGCTGAAATAAAGAGTAATTAAGGGTAAGAGAATGAGTCATCTTTATGGCAGAAAGAGAAATGAGTGGTATACCATAGGCGTGGAGAAGAAAAGACTTTTAGAGAGAAGTGATTAGGTATTTTCATTGTTAATTTGAGTTATTAACTTTTCTGAATGTGAAATAATATAAAAGATAGGCCAACGAGCACAATCTATGAGCATTTTTCTGGCTCATGTTTACTGAGGGAGGAGGACTTCTCCACTTGGTGGTCCCAGTCCCTACCTGAGAATAGGATCAGGGATCCTGGACTGTATGAGAGCAGAAGCCAACTGAGAAGCAGTAGGCTTTCCTCCCACTCTGCTTCCTGATTGTGGATGAGAGGGAACCGAATGCTTCAAGCTCCTGCTGCCCTCATTTATCTGCCACAGTGGCTTATGAACTTGAACTGTGAGCCAGAGTAACCTCTTTTTCTCTAAAGTTGCTTTTCTCAAGAGAAGAAACTATGAAGGGTATACCAAATTCTGCTGGTGGGAGGCAACAGAAAGGAACTTAGAATGTAATCATTGGCAGTAACCATGAGGAGGGTATTACTGAGTTTTTTTTTTTTTTTTTTTTCATTGCTGATTTTAAAGCCGCGTTACTCCTGAATATTCCAAAGTAAAAACCTTACTTGAAAACCTAGGTGTTTTAACTCCCAAGACTGGTGAATGAGATAAGCTTTCATTCTATTTTTGAATCTTTTCTTATTTTGATTAGTTTTTTTTTCTTTTTTTTTGGTTTAATAAGATACATAAACCAATTTTGTCATCTAAGTACACTACATGAAAAAGATAAGACATAGTAAGCTGGTTTTCGCTGTGTTTATTCAAAGGGCCAGCTGAACTGCTTGCTTGCCCACTGTGATCCTGGCAGCCCATATTTAGAAATTGGGTTTGAATTTAAAGTCTTCAAGTGGCTCAGAATTGCTGTTAATACTTGGATGAGATGGGTGGAAGTATCCGGAAGGCTGACATTGCAGATTTCTCAAGGATTCTGGTCCCATGCATAGAGAGGTTCTGTACAGTGATGGCTGGGATGGCTGGGGGCTGCAAAGGGAGGCCAAGCACACCGTGATGCTCCCGAAGAATGCGCAGCTCCACTGTCTACTAGAGTGCTGCTACGGGAAAGCATCGGGAGATGGAGGGGAAGCTGGGTCATTGTAAATATTTGCTTCCTGAGGTCGCGGAAACGTGTGAAATAAACAGCTATCTTAAACTGTTTCATCTAAACAAGCAAACTTCGGCCCTGCATTTGCGCTGACATGCATCTCACCTCCCTTCTGCACCTCAAGGTGACTCCCTGATTCACATCTCTACTGTTCATTAGACCAAAGTTTCTCGTGTTCCGGATTTTTTTTTTTTTGTCGGAAGGAGGCACTTAACTTTTCTCGACCTTAGCTTCACCACTGTGAAGTGGATGTTAGAATTAGCTCATTCATACGGTCTCTTCGGGTGCTGAGAATGAAGCTTGTAAATTAAAAATTGCATGGCTGTGTGTTAATAAACATGAGATCCAAGACTCTTTCCTTTATCAGGTCAGAGTTAACACCATGATGACCCCCAGGCACCTTGGAAAAGGAGGAAAGGTTACACAGTATCTAGTAATCCTGAGATGCTGTGGGTAATGACCCATTTGAGAAAAGCTTTCTGTATCGTTGTGTTTCAATGGGAAAGTTAGAGCAAAGTGAAACTAAAGTTCTGCAATTATAAAATCTGCCCACTTGGCTCTTTCTGCTCTTCACAGTAAATTCTGTGTTAATAGAGAAAAGTTAGTTAGTGTAACAGACCCCTAATTTGTTAGCATTATAATTGTTTTTTTTTTTTTTCTTTCTTTTAGACCCATTAACAATTGTGAACGAATTTAATGCTCAGGAAAATGACAATCTCAGCCACAGTCTAATCCAGCCTTGTTGCACCCTGCTGGGATAAGAACCTTTTAAAGTGCTCTCAGTGTACCTCATTTTCACTTAAAGGCTATCTTTTATGTCTTCAGAGACTTGCTTACCTGAGATTAAATGCTCTGTATCTCACCTCATAATCAGTTATTCACTCACTCATTCAGTACTCACTGAACTGGACTAAGCTCGGCACAA
Organism: Psammomys obesus; assembly: GCF_907164565.1. Classification (NCBI taxonomy): domain Eukaryota; kingdom Metazoa; phylum Chordata; class Mammalia; order Rodentia; family Muridae; genus Psammomys; species Psammomys obesus. The sequence goes on from NW_026596069.1 coordinate 6,298,032, forward strand.
TTCAGACCAGCCAGCTGTCCTCTGAGTAAGATGTTTCCTTCCTTCCTTCCATTTCTTCTTTCTTTTTTCCTTCTCTTTTTTCTTCCTCCCCTTCTTCCTTCCTTTCTCTTTCTCTCTTTCTTGGTTCTTCGGAATGCACATACACACTTACAACTGCTGGGTGAGTACTCTGTGGAACCTACTGTAGAACGCCATAACCCAGCCTAAGCATGTACACCTTAAACAAACCATCAAGTATGGTACATATTATGGCAGAGTGGAACAGGAAAGTGATGGAGGATGTGAGGTTTCATTTGAAATCTAAGGAAGAATTGAACTAGCTAACTGGGAACATAGGCCTGTTTCTTTTCCTTGGCTCTATGTATTAGTGACTTGCACAGCATGGGTTCAGGTATAAAAACAATGTTTCCTACCGCAGATGGCCCCTGAAAGACTCCACCTAGCAGTGTATCAAAGCAGATACTAAGACTCATAACCAAACCTTCCGCAGAGTGCAGGGAAACATATGAGAGAAGGGGGAGTTTGTGGAAAGGATAGGAACTCCACAAGGACCAAATATATCTGGGCACAGCGGTCTTTTCTGAGACTGATACTTCACCAAGGACCATGTATGGATATAACCTAGAACCTCTGTGCGGATGAAGCCCATGGTAGCTCAGTAACCAACTGGTTTCTCATAGGAAGGAGAACAGGGACTATTTCTGACAGGAACTCAATGACAGGCTCTTTGACCTCCCCACTCCCCAAGGAAGGAGCAGTCTTGCTAGGCCACAGAGGAGGACTTTGCAGCCATTCCTGAAGATACCTGATAAAACAGGATCAGATGAAAGGAGAGGAGGCCCTCCCCTATCAGTGGACTTGGAAAGGGGCAGGGAAGAGATGAGGGATGGAGGGAGGGTTTGGGAGGGAATGAGGGAACAGATACAGCTGGGATACAGAGTTAATAAAATGTAACTAATAATAATAAAAAAACCTAATATGTTTAAGGGGAAGAAAGCATGGGATATTAATGACTGCAGTAGAGTTCAATATTAACGAAGTAGAATGCTGTGTGTAAAGGGGAAGAAAACTGACAGGAAGTGAGATTAGAGAAGCAGAGAAAACTGCAAAAATAAAGCAGCTTTGCTTTGAATTCTAAGGTCAAATTAAAAAGAAAGCTACAGTTACATGGGTATTAGAGAAAGAACACATCCTTTCTACTGAAAAGGCAATCAAGAGTTTAGAAACTGGGAAATTCAAAGCATGAACTTTTAGGGTTTTTAAAGGGATGGGTAGATATAAGAAGTGAAGGAACGAAGAGTTAAGGATGCCTCGTGACTCTAGTCTGAACACAGGAAGAAGGGGCAGAAAGCATGGTGCCACTCTTTCCCAAGATGGGGACTCAAGAGGAAGATAGTGGTCAGAGATGTGAGAGAATGAGAGGTATAGATTCTGCTTTGGATCTTTAAATTGAGGAGGGTTTGCTGACTAGTCTTATGTCAGCTTGATAACCAAACTAGAGTTATCTGAAAGAAGGGAACCTCAGTTGAAAAAAATGCCTCCATTAGATCCAGCCTTAAGGCATTTTTTTCATGATGGATGGGAAGGGCCCAGCCCATTATAGGTGGTTTCATGTCTGGGCTGGTAGTCCTGGATTCTTTAAGATAGCCGGCTGAGCAAGCCATGGAAGCAAGCCAGTAAGCAGCACCACTCCATGCCCTCTGCATCAACTCCTGTCTTCAGGATACTGCCCTGTTGGAATTTTTGTCCTGACTTTCTTTGTGATAACAGTGATGTGGAAGGGTAAGCCAAATAAACCCTTTTCTCCCCAACTTGCTTTTTGATCATGGTGTTTAGTTATAGCAATAGAAACTGAACTAAGACATAGTGAAAGACTTTCAAACAGACATACCAACATGCAGGTATCTTGGGTTTGAAAAACAGGAACTAATTGTGGATACGATGTGACCATCATTAGGTGTCCCTAGCCTTGGCAGCACAATGTTTGCTCCTCTTCAGGAAAGCTTAGGTACTTTGAATTATCCACATCACCGTGCACTTTGCACTAAAGTGGTTTCTTTAGAAGAGAGTCTGCATTACATATTATCCTACTGTCACATTTTCGGAGTGTAACGTTGTGAACTCTACAATGGAATCTTACTCAGTGACTGCTTACCAAATGAGATAGTTTTCTATGATCATCCTTTGCCAACTGTCATGGTCATGGTTCACTGAGCTCTGTGTTATAGAGAGAAAGCCTCTTTTCTTTCTTGCTTTTAAACCCTGCTTTCTCCTTGCATTCTAGCTCGGAATGGTCTAGAGAGGCAGAATACAGTAAAAAAGAATTATGACCTGGATGTTGGGGAAGCATGGAACAGCATGTTATATTTTTTTCTGAGGTGGGCAATTATGGACCAGCAATTCTCAGCTCTCTGTGTGCTAAAGAAACGTTCTCAGGATGGAGAGATGTGTCCGTATTTAAAGTACCTGCTGTGCAAATATGGGGACTGGACCTAGATACTCAGAATCTGAGTCTGTTTTGGATGGCATGATGCTTCCCAGTGTTTCAAGCCTTGGAAAGCAGAGACAGTACCCTTAGAGCAGCTGACTTGGTCTCATTATAATAGTGTTTGGATCATCCTTGTGCCTCTCCTTTCAAGACATTTGGGTAGAACTCTGGTTCTTAGAGGTAACAAAGTTCCAGTTCTATAATTCTAACTGCCTTCCTGCATGTCCTGAGTTCACATTAGATTCTAGGGCTTTCAGAAATGAAGACAATGCATCCACTGACACTTTTTGTAAGAGTAACCCACCTCCCATGGAGGGCACAGGTTGAGGGTGCTCTATGGGAGCGCTATATGCCTTTCTGTCTGTGGAGGAGTTAAAGCAGGTGGTCCACATGCTCTTCTAGTTTTCACTTTCTCTGACTGTAAGTGTTAATGATGTGGCCATGTGCAGTGAGTGCTTTGAGCTCAGGAGTAACATACTATATAAATTCAAGGACCATTACATGCATAATCACAGCTGCTAAGCAGGGACAAATTCCCTATTTGCATGATGTCCTCCAGAAACCTCAAGGGAAACACTGTTTAGGATCAGAAGTCCATTAACTTTCCCTTCCTTAAGAAGGAAGGGAGGAGGGATGGAAGGAAGAAAAGAAGAAAGGAAGGAAGGCAAGAAGGAAGGAAGGAAGGAAGGAAAGAAAGAAAGAAAGAAAGAAAGAAAGAAAGAAAGAAAGAAAGAAAAGAAAGGAGAAACCAAGAAGAAAATCCTTTTCTGCGCTGCAAGCTCTGTTGCCCAGCACATTGCTGCAGGTGAATCATTCATTTGTCATTTAGGAAAATATTGCAAATAATATTCTCCCCTGATTCAAATAAAATTTCCACCGCCAAGCTGTGCAGGTTGCCAGAAGTGTGTCTAGGTTAATTGCACACCTGCATTTTATTTCAAGTAAATTGCAAGCCCTCCCCCACTGCCCCCACCACTATGCCCCTCGCAAAGCAGGAGCCCACCTGTCTGGAGGCTCTTTGAGCATTGAAGGGCTGCAAGAAAAAATTAGTCATCCTTTTTTCTTCCCCGTGACTTCTTTGACCTTGAGACTTCTAATGGCATCTCAGACAAAATGAACATAATGTAATGGACAGCGGGGAAGAGGGAACGGCTGGGTACATCTGTCGCATTACTAGGCTGTCTGAACAGTCAATGAAGCAGGGCCAAACCATAAGAGGCCTGTTCAGTTTAGCTCCAGGGTCCGCAGACAAAGAGCACAATCATTTATCTTTATTTACTGAACTCTGCTTTCTGTTTAAGAAAAAAAAAATTGACAGGTTGACAAAAACCCACGTTGGCGCTGCCCGCTGCCCAGAGATAAATGCTATTTGTGCTCTGGAGAGTCAAGGACAGCCTGTGATGCCCTTTAGCTGGTTTCAGTAGGTGCCTATTAGAAACAAAAACACTTAGGCCCTTGCATCCTCTTTCCACAGCACCAACAACCTTCTTTGCAAGTATTCTTGGACATGTATCCACCAGGAAGAATCATGTTAAGAAGAGGCGAGACTGCCTAAAGTGAAGCAAATTTGGAGAATTTAGAGAATCTAAGATGTTTCTTCTCACGCAGGTTTCTTTATGATTATGTGGTGTGAGACTATCCTGTGGCATCATTTAGGATGATAAGCACTTAACGCTTATACAAAGTGGGGGAGATACCAGTAAGGCAGGTCCAACTGCACAGGGAACTTTGCTAGGTGCTATAAAGGAGGAGTTTGTAAGTTGGGATGTAAAGTACTGTCTGCCTGTGTCTCCTGCAGCTGGGTTAGTTATTCAGCCCTTTAGCGTAAAAGCTACAGCTTTTCACACTTTCCTAGAGATCACCAGCGTGAGATTCTGACGGTTAGGTGCCTAGACACTCTTGACTGCCGCAATGCCTGTTTGTGTTTTAACTCTTTTCTCTTTTATTATTGTTTAAATCTTTACCTTTTGGGGGTGTTTCATTACGATGTATGTAGCAGAACCTAGCTACCTTCCTTTGTTGTATTTGACAACAAAGGAAGCATCAGGTGCGCCCAGCTCTGTACAGATGGGATCACAATGGAGCCCACATGAGACAATGTGAGCTTTAGCGATGCTCTAGACCACTAATATCCCCTCCAGGTGCATTGCCTTGACTGAAGGTGCCTCGCTGTTTATACGGAAGCTGTGCAAAGATTCTGGGAAAGGATATCCTTCCTGCTTTTCTGAAAACAGGTCACTTGTAGCCCATGCTGGCCTGGAACTTCCTAGCCAAGGATGATCCTTTATCTTCCCGCCCCCACCTTGTTGAGTGATAGGATTACAGACATGAATTATTGCAGCCAGTTAATGTAATTCTGAGGACCAAACTCAAAGCTTTAAGCCTGTTAGGCAAGCACTGTAATGGAGACACACCCTCAGCACAGTATGAGAGGAGGACAAAGAGTAAAGGCAGGGTGGAGAGAGTTCTAGCACAGCAGAAGAACTTGGAGAGAAGCTGAGAGAGACCCTCCTTGCAGGTGTGATCTCATTAACTGGGTGTTAATGAACCAAACACCTACAAAGTAGCAGAAGAGACTGTCTCCAGGGCATAGGTAGAAGGAGGTCAAAGGACAGCAACTGGAAATGAGTTAGATTGAGTTTTACTATGATTAATCTAGAATACTTGGAAGTACTTCTTTTAGGATGGGGCAGGTCTACCAAGCATTTCTCCCATGAATCGTGTGCACAGTTTCCTTCCACATCTTTTGCCTTCATCCTTCATGAGGTTTGTCAGCATCACACATGCCATATATCTGTTACTGAAACACCCAGGTTCATCTAGAATAAGATTGAGGATATGAGGAAGGATTAGGACTGGCAATAGTTCTGAGATCCACATAACAGAGATTTGAGTAAAAGATATAATTTATTAAGAACACGTGGGCCTGAAACAAGAAGCATGGGCTCATTCATCACTTAAAAGATGACTGCTGTGCCTTAAGTAAGGGTTTAAACCAAGGTTGTGTGAAAGACACAGAAAAGGAAGAAGGAGTTAGAAAGATATTCTGAAAGGTGAACATTTGCCTTTCTAGAGGAGCATTCAATCAAAGTTAAAGGTACAAACCTGTGCTCTAATTATTCAGCTTACTTAATGTTTCATTTCCTTTATCCTTTGAATTCTTTTTCTAAGAGTAAAATGTTCCTGCTTGCTCTATAGGTTTCGAATATTTACTTTAAGAATCAAATGTTATACTAACTCCTCTTCTTTCATATGTTTTACAAGGACCAAATATATCTGGGCACAGGGTCTTTTCTGAGACTGACACTCAACCAAGGACCATGTATGGATATAACCTAGAACTTCTGCTCGGATGTGGCCTGTGGTAGCTCAGTAACCAAGTAGTTTTCCAAAGTAAGGGGAACAAGGACTATTTCTAATAGGCTCTCAAGGGCAGGCTCTTTGACCCCCCCCCCCCCAGGGGAGGAACAGTCCTGTTAGGCCACAGAGGAGGACTTTGCAGCCAGCCCTGAAGATACCTGATAAAACAGGGTCAAATGAAAGGGGAGGAGGTCCTCCCCTATCAGTGGACTTGGAAAGGGGCAGGGAGGAGATGAGGGAGGGAGGGTGAGGTTGGGAGGGAATAAGGGAGCAGGATACAGCTGGGACACAGAGTTAACAAAATGTAACTAATAAGAAAAATAAAATTAAAAAAGAATCAAATGTTATTAAATGAATGAAGATATTTTATAAACTGTAATGTGTAATAGATAATGATTAACTAAACACATTTTAAATTGGCCTCAAAGATTCTATTTTTGTATCTATGATAATGCTACATTTCTAAAAGAAAAGAGATGTGATATGGCATCCAGGATGACACAGTTGGGGTTGGACAAAAAGACTGAAAGATAGTGGGTGGGCATATTCAACAGCAGTACACCATAGCTGAATTCCTCAGAAGGACCCAACATGACGTGTGCATATCACTTGTTAAGACAAATGTAGGAAGAACGTGGAAAAATAGATCAGGAAAGTGGTCAAGGGGCTTAGATTTCAGGAAAGATTTTGAGGAGTGTGGTAACTTTAGTCCAGTTCTAGAAAACTCCTTCATGGTCCTTCCTTTGAGGTATGAGAACAAAGGTCTGTTGTGCTGTAGCTTGAATGGTCAGCTGCTGCCTAAAAGTCTGGGAACACAAATCTCTAAGCTCTCTTGACCTGTCTTGAGTTGACAAGCTGGCTCAAGAAACCAGAGATAGAAATCCAGGAAGAGAAGAAAAGGACTCCAGATAAAATCAGCTGATATATCTAGCCTGGGGTAAACTTCTAAATGTAGTTTTGAAGCCTTTAAAAAGGCAAATTGAGTAAAGTGATCTTTTCATTTAAAAACAAAAAACAAAAAACAAACAAACAAAAAAAACCCCATCTGGTTAGTAAAAGGTTCTGTGTTAGTGAAGATTTTAAGAATCTATGAGGCTTAATAACATTACCAATAACATTACCTCTCTTTTCATAAATTTCCAATTTATCAACTCTTAAGTTACTCTTTCTTTGGGAAGGGAGATATACACAGCATTATACAAGCAATGTCACAACCAATGGTTGTTCTCCTTTATCAAGGGAAAGAATGCTGAGGCAGAACTTACTGTCTGGAGTTTTCTAGAAATCTGAGCCTTGTGACATTTATCCAGATCTATTTTACCACTTTCTACATTTGCCTTAACAAGCAATGTGCACACAGATCAGGCTGGGCCTTCTGGGGGACTCAGCTATGGCAAACTTCTGATGAGTCTATGAATATTTCTTTTGTTGTCCTTGGGAATCTGAAAATATAGTGATATGTCTTAGAGAAATGTATCAACAATGTTCTACCAACTTTTCAAAAGACTGTAACATGTTTTCAAATGATGGTGTTTGTCAACCCTGTGATCTCTAGGACTCCATCAACATTCTCTCACTGCCAGTGAGACAAATATATCCACCTGAAGTCAAATCTGTCTAATTGAAATTATCCTTTTCATTTCCTCAAACCATCCTTCACCTTCCCTGGTCCTTTAGGGGTGCTATTTATGCATTTCTAATGTGTAACAATGTGTTTCTAATGGCACCGTCTTATGGGGTATCAGATAACTATAAAGTACATTTTCTTTTAGGAAATATTATTTATTTTATTGGCCCATAGCTTTCTATAAAATGTTAGGATTAGAAAAGATTTAAATAATCTCATCCCACACTGTTATGGATGTTTTTGAAACATTGGGCATTTAAAAACAGAAGAGTCTCCATCTGTTGCAAAGAGAAATTTTCTTGAAGAGGGGTGAGGACTACATTTATCTGTGGATATAAAGATGCTAATGTAGACAGGGAAAACACCACAAGGCCCTTCATAAAGAACTACAGGCAACTAAGGAATGTTCCGACTGGGAAAACTAGTCTTCCTTACCTGGGTATCCAAAACAAAAAGATCAGCCTTGAAAACATAACTTACAAGAACATTATACAGATTGAGCATGTTTTACTTGCAAACGTATGTATGTGTGTATATATAGACACACATATATATATATATATATACATATATATATTCTGTATTGGGTATATTCATATGCATAGAGTAGTAATTAATGGAAAAGGGCCATGGATTTGAAAAAGAGCAAGGAATGGCATATGGCAAGGATGGTTTTAATGGAGAAAAAGGGAGAAATTATGTGACTATACTATAATCTAAAAATATAAAAGTAATAAAAAAACAAGCCCAGAATTCTCTTTTCAATCTGTGCACGCTGTCACAGTCTTCTCTGAGTGCCTGTGTGTATCAGTCCTGGTGTATGTATAGAAGAGGATGTTTTCCTGGAGACTCCCAGTACCTCTGGACCTTACAGTCTTCCTACCTCCTCCTCTGCATAGATCCCTGATATGTTATGGTAAGAGCTTGATAACAACTTCCTATTTATGACTGTGTGTGCCTAAAAAAATTCCCAGACTGAAAAAAAAAAAGTGGACACATGGTCTCATCTATAATCAAGAACTAATTTACAACTGATACCTGCTAGCAAAGGGGAAATAAGTGTTCTCCAGCGGAGTTTCGCTGGGTATGTCAACCATACTTAAGAGCAGGCCCCATCCCTAGAAGTGCTTCACCAACACAAAACAGACCCTATTTTTTTGTGGGAAATTTTATTTTGGTAGTTATGTCTCATTGATTTTTTTTTTATTGGTTCATTTTTACCTTTGTTACTCTATGCACTTGTTATTGAGGTGGGGGAGAGAGAGCACGAACATGAAGTTTGGTGGGTTGGGGGTGCAATGAGTTGGGGAGGGGAAGGGATATGGTTCAAAAGCATTATATGTTAATTTCTATTTTTTATACAAACCCAAATACTTTTATTTGGCACACACCTTTAATCACAGCACTCAGGAAGCAGAGGCAGGTGGATTTTCGAGTTAAGCCCGGCCTGGTCTATTGGTTGGACAGCTAGTACCATACAGAAAAACCCGGTATCAACAACACCCCTTCCCCCAAAAAAATCCCAACCAACAAACAAAACAACTCCTTTACCCCTCCCCCCCAAAAAAAACCAAACATCAGAATAATTTCAGGTAACATTTTTTCAATCATGCTACACTGAAATAGTCTGTCAGCTGCTAAAAAAGAGAAGACATGAGTTTGAACATGAGGAAGAAAGGCCCTCTCTGCAGGAACTTTTGATTTTCTCACCAACACACAAATGTCTTAGATGTGTCCTGAAGGCAGATCTTCCTTGGGATGCTTTCTGAGCCCTTAGATGCAGTCAGATACTTTTTTTTTTTTTCTTTCCTTCCCTGGGAAGTGAGGATTTATGTGGCAGAATTTTTACTTAGTAATTAATTTGGACCCCGACTGTGCGGAGATGGTGAGAAAGGGACCCTATTAAGACTTGATATTAAGTTAATAGCAGGTGACATGGACTTCATCAAAACCCCTGTGCAAAACATCAAGTAGATGGAAATTTCAGTTCTGGTACATTACTCAGCTGAGTATCATCAGACCTGCTTACAAGGGTCATAAAGATTATTTGTACATTAAAGAAAAGTCTGTCCATCAAGCTCAGTATGAAAGAGAAGGAAAATTACCATCTCATCAACGCACAAAAAATAGTCAGTGTGAATCTGCTAATGAAACACCCAATAATGTGGAAAGTTCTTATTGGCTATTTTTCATTATTTCCTTATACACACACAAAAGACGTGTACGCATACACTCACACACACCATACATTCATTTTAAATTTTATTTATTACAATTTATTCACTTTGCATTTCTCTGCAGGCCCCTCCCTTGTCTCCTTCCAGTTGCATCCACCCTCCTTCTTCTCCCTCTATGCCCTTTCCCTACACTCTTGCTAGGGGAGGGCCTCCTCCCTTTCTATATGACCCTAGCTTATCTGGTCTCATCAAAGCTGGGGGCATTGTCTTTCTCTGTGGCCTGACAAGGCTGCAACCCCTTGCCCAGGGAGAGGTGATCAAAGAGCCAGCCACTGCAAGAGGGGTGTGAAGGAGAGTGAAGAATTTCAACATCCTGTGCAAATAGAGAGGGGATCACCTGTGCAAAGTGAGAGGATGGGAGGAGAGTTCGCAGGATTGTCGTTAGACGAACTTGTTAGCTTACTAAGTAGTAAATAGTGAAGGTCACCAATTAAAAGAAAATTCAATGTCTTTGTAATGATGACCCCATTTTTCTGCTGTGTGAGGTGGTTATGTGTTGTGTCCTTGGGTCAAGAAAAAGCAGTAACAGAAAATGTCTGAGAAAAAAAATATCTACAGTATTTTCTACTCTGTATAAAATTGTCCATAAAAGGGTGATACAATTTTGTGTTCAGGATGCAGGAATAGGGGTGGCTGGGGGGGTGGGTATGGGGGTGTCAAAGGGCACCCATTGCATCTTGGGCAATTTAGAAAATTAGCAGGGGATATTGGATTCAGAATCTCCCCTAGTCTTTGGAATGACAATCTCAGAAGTGTGTGTAACACATTCACAGCAGGAATATCTTTGTTTCTTACCTCTGTCCCTTGTGGCTTCTATAAGCCAAAAGGACATTTCTGATTAATACAGTCATTAGATGGTTATTAAAAACAGTAATCATCTAGGAATTATTTGGTGTCATAAACATCCCACACAGAGAAAATATTTGAACATTTAAAAGTTGAACATTACAATTGGCTTCATATGCAGGAAGCCAAAGGGGACATAAAGAATTTTTAAGTTCCCAAGAAAGCACTCGAGTTAAGAACAAGTTGTCTCCTCGATCAGGCTGGAAGTTAGTGTCCCACATCCAACAGATTCCCCTTGTGGCCAGTAGCAATGAACCCATTTCTATTAATGAAGAGCTCATGTTTATGGCTAATATAGAAGAAAATGTACTGAAGGGGGCTGCTCAGTCACTCATCGGAGATAGCTTAATTCTGGTAATTTCCAATTTCCAAGCTTGTTTTAATTTGTTATCAAAGTAATCACTCATCTTGGCTGCAGTCAGAAATAGCTTTTTTGTCATCTGTAGCTTGACAGATTATTCAGATGGAACCCCATTTTTTAGAGCTCACCTGCTCAGCATCTGTGATCGGCTTACAAGTTCCAGGAGGCAAAGCTTCCAGCATCCCAGCCAGGGTGAACGAACAGAAGCTGCTCTCTGATAGTTCTCAGAGCCAAAGAGGGGTTTTCATGGCTCTAAATCTTGACTGAAACTCACAAACAATAAGCAGCCCATGGTGAACACATGGAAAGCAGGTATCTGCTGGACTTCACCCTAAGCAGGTGTGCCAATGTAACCTTGAAAATACCCTTTCCCACCCTTGCCACAGGGACATTTATCTGAATAGTCCTACAAATACAGGGGTGGTCCTACAGGATTGCCTTTGGTTTTTCAAGTATTGTCTGTTTTCTTAGGCCTGAAGTATCCACTTATGCTCAGTGTCCAGGAGGATGGTCATCTACGTGTGTTTGGCCAGCTGGACAGAAGCTCAGCAAATGATGCTGTGTAAATATGAAACACTATTTAGAAATCAAACTTTGAAGTCCTTATTGGGCCATGCAATTTACAAGGCTGATTCTGGTCCAGAACCTGGACACTACATTGTATTGTTTTATTGCAAATGGAGTAATGAAATCAAAAGCACTTAGTGCCCTGCTTGGTTCAAAACCAATAGGGGCGAAAGACACATAGTAAGCTACTGGAATTTTATTTATAAATGGAGAAGTTGGAAAGACCGTAGGACCACATTGGTAGAAGAAGAAATAGCAGCTGGCTTGATTTGCATATTTATACAGCTTGATAAAATCATGGAGAGCATTTGGTGCTTGATTCACAGCCATGGTTTTCTTTATGTCTGGAGACAGATAACAGGAGAAGACAAAGTAAGGATACTTACCAGGGGTGTGGTAAAGGAAAGGAGGAATAAAGGAAAGAGGACACTTTGGTGTTAGACACTAACTATGCCAAAGATGCCATCTCTTCTATCTTCTGAAAGCTCAGGTTTTGCTCTGTACCGGTTGTTGCTGTTGTTTGTGTTTATTTATTTATTTTTTAGCTATAAGAGTGGAGGATGTCAGAAGAGATGAAGCTAATGGCCACTGAAATCGCAACTCCAGGATGCTTTACATCTAGAAACATGAGAGACTCAAACCACAGCTTCCTCAATGTCACTGAGTGGCTTCCAGGGATGGACATGAACAATCATCCCCTCTTTAGTACTTTGGCTAATGCTTGAGTCTGTGAAGCCAAGAAATTGGATCTTCCAGAGCCAGGCAGTGGGAAAACAATACATTAGCTTTAAATAATGGGCTCTCTTGTGGCTGCATTGCAAAGTAAGAAGGGTTAACAGAGCTGGAGCTTTGTATAGAGTCTCCATCCATAACCTCTTGTTTTTTTAGCTGGGAGGATAAGAAAGGAGCCTTGGGGGAGGAAAACACAGAGGGTCCTAATCTTATGATAAAAACAAACTGCCTCCTTTGTTTGCTATCTCTCCACACCAGGTTTCTGATTCCTCCACAAAACCACAAGTACAGCCTATAAATGTCTGTTGAAATTAAAATTTCTATTCCATTAAACATATGAAAAATATATTATACAGAGTATAATTGGTGTGCAAAATGAATTTTTGTCCACATGCCTGCACCTGCCACAGTAGCCGTGGGTCTGGCTGAGACTGTGGTCAGCTTCTGGAACCCAGTATGAATCACAATGCCTGAATTCCAGTATGGCTCTGCTTCTCTCTTCAATGACACACTCAGCCTTCCCTGCTCTGATGCTTCAGTTTGTCCATGTCCTCCACGGAGAAGTTTTCTATCTTTGTTCACATTTTTAGAAGCTTAAACAGCAGTGGCACACCCCAAGCCAGGTTAGGACTCTCATTAGCACACACTTTGAAATACCAGAATCAATTGCTGATGGTTTCACACATGCTTGGAAAGAGAATTGCTCTGATGAGTCATTCCAGCATGGGAGGAGATGAGAGTATCACCCTACCAGCCACCTAAGAAACCTTTCCAACTTGTGCACTAAACACCAAACACTCAGGGCACCACACATCTACTGAGCATCCAGCGGTCACCTAAAAATAGTCTTTGTCACCCGGTAATATACCAGGACACTCATCTAACTACATATCTACTGAGAATCCAGTAGCCTTCCAAGAAACACTTTCTACCTCCCAATGTGATTCCAGACACCATCATTCAGCAACACAGCCACAGAAAATCCACCAGACATCTAAGAAGCCTTTCTTAATTACGCACCAGATGCCAGACACCATCCTGCAGCTATACAGCCACTGAGCATCTGCTGTGTGATCTGCTTCACAAGGCAGGCATGATTTTCTGCCATTTTTATATTAAGGAGATTAAGTCAGAAAAGATTCTGGGCTAGGATCATGCCCTTTGATACGTGCTGCCTGTGTAATCCAAGGCTTCCCTTCCCGTTAGGTAGATGTGGTCTGCATATGGGTTGATTTGAAAAATGAGGCAAGAGAGCAGGGCAGAGTGAGCTCTGGAGAGCCTCGGACCAAGGCTGTGGAATTAGGATATGTGAAATGTGTGTTCCCAAAGAGAAAGGATGGAAAGCCTCACCTGCTGAAGTGAATCAAACTCAGCTTGGGCCAGGCATGTAGGTGCAGACCCATTTTAGAGTGTCTGAAATGACCTGTGGCTCATCACAAGATTAAAACACACATGCGTGGGTAAATGTTTAAGACAGTGATATGTGAAACTTTGTTCATACTAAACGGAACAGCAGAGCATGTTGAAGAAAGCCCTCACTATACAGTGAACTCAGAAAGCTACTTTAATGCCACAGAAAACCCCATCCTTTGCACAAGTGTGAATATTTGAGCTGCTGGAGTCCTCTGTGTCAGCCCATTTCCTCTTCGTAGGATGTGTATTGTGCTATAAAGGCTTACTCTGATTCTGCTTGTATCCATGTATCTCCCTCTAACCTCGTGTTCTAAGACAGAACTCCTGGAGCATCTCTAGGGATGCTCACCAAACTCCAATAACAGTTGACATCAATACTGCATTCTGTCTCTCACATCCAGACTGGTCTGTAAGATGCTACCTTTGTGTCTACCCTGTCTCCCCTTTTTCCAAACTGAAACTCTGAAGCCACTCTTCTGATTCTTCTATTAAACACAAATGCAGGACACATAAGAATCAGGCTTTTCTCAGGAACATGCACTCAATCTTACACTCCAGATCTGAGCGCTTCTTGCTAGAACAGAGGGTAGATAAGTACATATGGCATGCTTTGTAACCAGACGTCTAAGGCAACCAGCCAAGAAGTGTGTTTGATTTTAGAAGGATAGTCATCTCAGCTCCTGACTCATGGAATAAGGCCTGGTGAATCTTAGTCTGGTATTTCAGCAGATCAAGGCAATTCTGAGCTTGATTTTTGTTACCTCTGATTCACATGGAGAGTTGTAGGAAGAGAGAGCAACACCCTCCTCCAAGGCAGATGGAAGGGTGTTTCTTAGTCCTTTAACATGAGAGGCATGGCAATTTTTTTTTCCTTTGCTGTTTTTCAGCTCTGGTGAAGCCCTGCTTTGCCAGGATGACCTCTCTGTGCCTGTGTCTGGGTTAGCAGCTTGTACCCCTGCTCTGAATGCTGCCTGGACCTGCATCTGTCATTAGTTTCACAACCCTGCTCTTACTTCTGTGATTCCTTGAGTAGCTCCCTACTTCATGTCTGCTTGCAGAAGGTTGTCTCCTTGGCTTGAAACCACACCCTTAATTCAGCACCTTCTCTACAGGAGGCATCATTAATTATAAACGAGGAGCAGTAATATGGACTGGAAAGGAGGATTCCATGGCAGGGGAAGCTCAAACAAAGGTAAAGTGAGATGAAGAGTCAAACAGGAGCAAGGTGAGCTCTGCAGCCTGCAGCGGCTCCAGCTGCTCTGGGGCCCCTTGCCTCCGCTTTTATGGCTGGGCAGAGGATGCCCTTCAGCACCCTTTGTGGTTTTTCTTGGAGCTTGCTTTTCTCCTGATCCTGGCTGTCACTTTTGCTCTTCCCCCCTGTGGCTGCTTCTGAGGACACTGCTGTCAGAAAGTTTTGCAGGCAGTTCAGCAAAGGGAAGCAGAGGGTATTGTATTCTATCAGCTGCACATGAATCCCTGCCCCTCACTGCTTCCGCCCTACAAATATTTATAGATATCATTATGCCTCCCTTAGCTATCATTTATCCAAGTGGTAACAGCACCAGTCTTTCCATCTCGCCTCGTAAATCAACCCCTCCAGCCCCTGTAATCTTCTCTCTGCTCCTCTCTGAGCTCTCCAAGGTCTGACAACATCTTAATAAGGCACCCCAAACTGAAGACTCCTTTCTACCAGGGTACAAAAGCAATTACCTCCGTATTAGGGAGATGGCATATGCTAAAAATATTCTTTGGCCTTGTCAGCACCATCACAGAGTTCATGCTCATTTCTCACATGCAGTCACATTTCCACTCTAGAATATTCTTTCTGCCGTTGCTATTCGTGTGCCCTTCTCTGGCAATTGCCCATGGCCAGACAAATAAGGGTTAGGCAAAGTTGTCCTCTGCCTGTCCTCTTCTCCTTCAGTACACGTTTTCTATATCTCATCCTTTAGTTTTGGACTTCTTGATTGCTTCCACTGGTACATTGGAGTCTTGACTGTGTCTTTTCTGTCTCAAGCCTCAGAGCGCACCCTTCCTGACTCTGCATCAAAACATTTCACTAGGTCAGAGAAGTAGCTGTAGGTGATTTAAACTCAGTAATTCAGCATAAGGGAACTTCATTCCTTTTACCCAAAAGATAGGAATAAGAATTAATTTTAAGTTTTTTTCTCTTCCCTTACTTTCATGGTTTTCTCCTCCTTTCATCTCACATTCTTTATCTCAGGTGAGGATTTAAGCCAGGAAATCACAAGTCAAAGAGAGAGAAAGATACTAAAGAGAAGGTGGCTATTTTTTTGTTCTTTTTCCCTTGAATGTATGAAAATGATGTGTGGTGGTGGGGAATCTCATGAAGATGCCCAGCCCACTTTTATTTACTCATTTTCATGTGTTTCATTATAAAAAAAATGGAGAACAAGAAAGGGAACTGACAAGAAGAATTAAGTTACATTCCTTCTGCAGAAGCCATGACACTGTCAAAAAACCAAGTAAGAAATAGGATGTATTTGACAGTATCAGAGAACAATTTAGTACGTGAGTTGATAAATATTATGTGAGAGGTACCGTGGCAGTTATCAGTCAAATCCAATTAGGAAAAGAGAGGTTCTTTCAGGTAGTTCAATAGTGGGAATTTATTTCTGACAACTACTTAAGAGGGTGTTCATTAGAGTACAGAACCAGATATTAGCAATGGTAGGAAGATACACAGGACTGGAGAGGAACCACAGGACAAGTTGACACCACCATAATGTAAAGGTCACCTACCTGGAAGGCATTGGGACCACACTGAAGTTCTTCCCAGGGAAAAGAGGAAGCATGATCCAGGCACTTGCCCTGAAGAAGGCTGGGGCACACTTCTCCTTATTCTCCTCCCTATAGGATTTTACTATTAGCTAAGCTTCATTGGAAAGTAATTAACAAAAGACTGTGAATCAGCTTTTGTGATAAAAAGAAAACAAAAGCAGAGAAAGGAGAAGAAAAAGGGAAAACACACATGGGTGAAGAGATAGCACAAGAATTGTGTGGTTGGAGAGAGGTACAGTGGTTAAAGAGAACCTGCTGTGGGAGGAGAGGACTTGGAATTGACTCTCAAAGCCCACACAGTGGCTCACAAACATCTGTATCTCAGTTCCACGGGATGTAGAACTCTCTTCTAACTCCCTCAGGCACAACAAATACATGTTATATATATATATACACACATATATATATATATATATATATACACACATATATATATGTGTGTATATATATAATATGTATATATATTATATATATAATATATATGTAATATATATATATACACATAAATGTACATATATATATACAATAAAATAAATTGATATTTAAAAACAACACAGTAACTACAGCAATAATTAATACAATGTACAAGAATTTTAGAGCATTTCCTGCCATTTATGTATCTATGTATGCATCTATGCATGTATGTATCTATGCATGTATGTACCTATGTATGTATTTATCTATTATCCATCTAATCTATCATCTATATCTTCTTTTGTTTTTCTCTTTCCCTACCTTGCTTCCATTCTTTTTACTGTCCTTGCTTTTACTCTCTATCTTTACACTGCTTCTCAGACTAAATAAAAGTTGCTCTACTTAAGGAAAAGAAAGCCTCTGGTCAATGGTTATGGTTCATCCCGGATAGTATACTGCATCTATAACCCATGGAAGAAAATGGTATATGGATAATTTATAGTTGTGATTATAAATTATAAAATTATAAATTTATAATTTATGCCTATAGTCCAATGGGCATTTAACAGAGACCTAAGAGGTAACTGGTTGCAATGAGAGAAAGCAACCACTATTCCTAACAATGATCAAAAGTGACCAGGAAAAAGGCATCTGGAATCTCAAAAGAGTGCCCCTGAGGCTTGTGTCTTGCCCCAGCCCTCAGCTAACAGAAGGAGAGCACCTTGCTGTGTCGTGCTTGCAGCACCTCAAGGTAGAACTAAAAACTGAGATTCTATCTGAGAAGCAATAAATCCAAACTGGCATGTCTTCAAAACCTTAGCAATTTGGATTTTTCTTGTCTAGGTTTAGGTCTTCCCATTTGATTATTGAAGCCATTATCTAGGGGTGAAATTGAAGATGAACACAGATCCACATATTTGATTAAGGCTGAAACAGCAGGCAATCGTGGAAGCAGCTTTCAGTGTTCTCTGTGAGTTTTGTAAACCTTGCTGGGTATGATTCATCACTGCTAAATATGGAGTCTATCTTGATTGAATCAACAAGAGAAAATTCCCATAGGTGAGCAGATGCTCCAGTAGGAACTTAGGAAATTGCTTCTCTTTCCTTTTTGCTTATCGAAGTCAGATCCTTGATTTAAGGTTATGCTGTAGCCCCATCCTCCTTCTTAGTCTGACATCACCTCATCAACTTCCACAACACAGATCTTTCTAATGGTATTTTATTTTTTTTCTTTTCTTTCTTTCTTTCTTTCTTTCTTTCTTTCTTTCTTTCTTTCTTT
>NW_026596069.1:6316167-6368925 GCF_907164565.1 Psammomys obesus
TTCTTTCTTTCTTTCTTTCTTTCTTTCTTTCTTTCTTTCTTCTTTTTTGCCTTAGCCATTCTTCTGAAAAAGTCTACTGTACCCTCTTTCTCTATCTCACTGGTATTCAATGCTCTGTGAATTCGGAGGTGGCGTTTCAGTTGGAGTCACACACAGCAGATGCTCTAGAGTTCTAGCTACATGTATTGTGCATGTACCCATGTATCTGTGCACACATGTGTGGGCAGACGGGTGTGTACCTGTGTGGACAAGCGTGTGTGTGAATGCATGCTGTTTCAAGGGATGAAGCCCATCATTTTTTCCAAATAGTGAAATGAGTTTGTGCTGAGGAATACACTGACCATGCCTGCTAGGATAGAAATCACTAAACACAGCGGTAGGTAGCAAGGAAGACGCTGTGTAGAATACAAGAATTATTAGAGATACTGGCCCTCTTTCCTTTCTCTTCTCAGAATTGTAAACTGGTGTCTTTGAGAGTATACTAAGCATTCCTTTTTACTAGTGGTAATAATCATTATTCCCTTTTTCCAACACTTTGCGAGAATGATGTTCTTTTTTGTGCTGTTTGCTCCCGCTGAGCGAGTATGCAATGGAAGCTCTGTCAGCATATCTTGTGCATGTGGCTGTTTTTTGTTTGTTTGTTTTGTTTTTACTCTGAGAACAGAGCAGCCTGTATGTATTTGGATAGATTATTCATGACAGTAATCCTCAGCACCAGAACCTGCCTCTCTGTACTCACCCAGAGTGTTAGCCTTTATTTGTCCACGACTGGTTATAGCAAAATGTACTTTTTATGCCATTATTCATTAGTTTCCTGTTTTGGTTTTTACTTAGGAATGTTCTCTGGAAAGGTAGATTGGATAATTGCCCCAGGCACTGTGTTTCAGCACCAAACATTGCTATAATTTAAGGACATAGTATGGGTAAAAATAAAACTCAAACAGCGAAGAACTCAATGGACACAGTCCTACTTTGTCCTGTCTCCATTTTTGGCACTGTTGAGTCAAAAGACTTCTTTCTCCCATGAGCTCCCACTTTTCCTCTTTCCTCAAATATATCCAGAATGTGTATCATAGGACATTTACATGAGAAACAAAAGGCCCTACACTTTAATATGAGCCTTGGGAAAACAAGCCTGTTATCAAATATATTTCTTTCATGAGTTTTATACACTAGAATACATTTACTTTTGACAAGTAGCCCATATTGGAATCATATCTTAGTTTTGCTTTTTTTTTTGTTATTGTTTTGTTTTCTCAGAAAATGATTGGCTTGCATTCACAAGACTCATAAAATGGCTAAAGCTAGATATAAACTCAGGTCCCCTCCAAATATCTTCCACTTCTCTGTGGTCACAGTACATTCTGTGGATCCATGTCATTGCACAGCAGTATGAGCATATGGGACTGTGCCCAAGAGGCACTGAAGAGCTTTGATGTGTCTCCCCAAGGCTCTTCATATCCTTACCTCTCCTTCTAGAAGAGTCCTGAGTAAGAGGCATGCCCAGCGAGGTCATGGCAGCTGACAGCAATCAGACATACTTTTACTGTCTGGAACAGGGCAAGGCCTTTCTCTGAGTTTTAACACCTTAAGGATAAAACAAAACAAAACAGAAAATTATACCTGTTGTTGAAAGGGATATGCTGACTTAGCCCTTGGAAGCACATGTGACAGTCAAGAGTTGGCAGCAATGGGATAGGTGAGCCCATCATTGTGAGCTAGCACCCAAGATCCTATGCTAAGGGGGCTAAGACCCACCCAGGAACTGTCCCAACAGTCCATTCCAGATCTGAGTCTGTGATTCGGAAATTCACCTTTTTCCTTGGGGCTTCAATTTCGATCTCTCAGTGGTTAGCAATCACCCCTTTCAGTGATTATTTATTTCTTTGAAGTTGTGGTTGAAACCAAAAGAGTGGGAACTGTAGGAGCCCCAGTTCCAAGACAGATTTTGTATAGCCTCGTTTAAGAAAATCGATACAATAGTGTGTGTTCTCAGCAGCCTCAAGGTGCAAGCAAACAGCCACTGGCCTGGCAGTCACTGAGTGATTTGGACTTGTGTATCTCCTTGTTTCTCTGTCAAGGTGAGTGAGAGATTATGCAAATCGGGACATTATAAACAACACAATTAGGTAATACCCAATGCTATACCCAAGAAATAGTGGCTATTGAATGACAATATTTTATCAGATAATTCTGAGAACCCCAAAATCTGATGTTAAAGTTTTAAACATTATCAGCTATTTATTTTGTCACCTCAGCTTGTATTGAGTTTAATTCACATATTTTGCAAATTAAAAAAGCCAGTCTACAACTTCATGGTAAAAGATCCTGCCAAAAGAAAACAGAATCCTAAGGAAGATTCTAAAGTGACTTTTTTTCCTCTCACTGTTTATTATATTTTGACACTATTGACTTTTTGCCCATTCTCACAGAAATAAATAAGTTTAAACAACTTACATATAAGAGACTAAGAATAAATGACCATATACTCTTTACGTTAGCCCAGCACTTCATCCTTTCCATGCCATTTCCTGGGGAGTAGCTGAGAATTTATTCAAAATCATGAAATGCCTAAAATAAGCATTATTCCCTCTCTTATAGGCAGCATTATATTGGGGGCTCTCTCACTTACAGGCATGTCTGTCAAAGGGACCATTTTTCAGGCTCACAGTTCCCAAGACTCTGTCACTTTCTTACTTACAGAGGCCCAAAATGGAAACTATTTTTCTTTTCATTATGAGCTGTCACTTTTTCATCTTGGCACCGCAATGATAGACTTTCATTCATCTTCTATATTACCTTTCCTGAAACCTCTGACACACACTGACACAATGCAAAATGCAGGGATCCTGGCGCAGGCGTTGGCAATTTTGAGGGAAGGCTGAGGCTTGTCCTAATCTGTTATTTTAAATATATATATATATATATATATATATATATATATATATATATATATATTGAAAATGCTGGAATGTGCAAGGTGGTAGATGGGAGGTGATAATGGGCCATGCTCTGTTTTTACATGTCCTTATTAAGCCCAGTCCCCACTCTCCAGTCTTCAGTCAAACTGAAGGATTGACAGGACAGCACAATTCCCAAGCATTTACCCAAGTGGAAGAAGAGTGGAAAGTTTTCTCAAAATCCAAGGAGGAGAGGGAGTTGAGGGTGAAATTGCTACATGTAGAAAGACTTTTTCTGAGACTTTTTTAGGGCAATAGTGAAGCCCATGCATATGGTGAATAATACGATACTATGATAAGTCCTTTGGCGAATCTACTGTACCTAATGAGCCCACATAAAGAGCAGAATTAGAACAGCATTAGGGTACAAGCTTAGTTCTGTCCCTGTTCTCAGTGGGTTTGCCTCAGGAGTTCTTGTGGTAGGAAGCTGGAGGAAGAGGAGGGTGGGATTAAGAAACCCCACTTTCCCTCCTACTACCCTAGCTTCATGCTGCCCCTCTACTCTGCTCATTTGTAGATAGGAACAGCACTGTGTCAACAGTCTCTGTCTCACCTGCATTGTGGAGGACAGCGAACACGAAGTCTGGAGTGCTCTTGGTATGCTTTCTTTCATGGACCCGGAGCTGCTATGAAAAAAGAAAAATCACAGAACAGATAGTTTAGAGCTCCGCACTGTGTTTCCAAGAGAGTCCACCCATTTATTGGATCAGAAGTTTCTTCCTGACAATTTTTTTTTTCACTGAGTCAAGCAGAACATGGGCATTCACAATATTATTACAGTATACAGTGGAGCCAGTCTCTCTCATGGATGGTCTCAAGTTCTAAAATAAAATGATTAGAGATCAGTTACACAAAACCTTATGAAGCAGCATCTCATTGGAGTGCTCCATTTTACCTTTCAGGTGAGCGTGCCATCCTTTAGGCAGACTGTGTTTGTGTAAGTGTGCATGTCTAGAGGCCAGATGACAGCTTGGGGTGCCATTCCTCAGGTGTCTACCACGGACCTAGAACTCTCGAAGTAATCTAGACGAGCTTTCTCCCAAGTTGTGTTCATCCGGTATTACTAAGATTACTGATAGGTACTAACACTGTTGGCTTTTTTGTTTTTTTCAATTCTGTGGGTTGAAGTCATTAATGTCTTCCTCCTTGCAAGGCAGCCTCTTTACCAATCCAGAAACTAGCTTATATTGATTACCATAACACTAGTGTTTGAGAAATTCTTGCTTCATAAGTAACTGCCAACCAAGAGAACGAATGAGAAAAGGACCTGACCTGATTCATTTCCTAGATACTTCACATTCTGAAGTTAAATATAAACATTAATATTGTTTTTCTAAATTGTGAATTGAAATTGTTGACTGGGAATCAGCTTTTCTACTTTTCACGACATTAATATTTCTTCTTCATGTTTGTGATATCGTCTGTTTAACACAGTTAAATTTAGAGTTTGAAATTCTTCAATTATGTCTTGCACTGATTCCATATTTTATGGGCATTTTCTAATCTTTCCATGCTTTTGTATTTGTTTTGAAGACGATGGGCATTTTCTTACTCTGAAGTCATGCTTAAAATAGACCCTATTTCAGTGTACACTCAGGCCAAATGGACACTGTGGCCCATTGTATACAGAGAGAGTTTATTCTCAAAACACTGTAGAAGGGTACAAGTAGTAGAGATATGCAAGGGCAAGAAAAAAAAGAGAAACAAATGCCATATTTTACCTTCTGATGACAGGGGTAGAGGGACAAAATATAAGGCAAAGTGCAGTATACTTAGAGCTTTTTTCCCTATGGCTGACCCCCAGGATGACATGTCTGAGAAAAAGAAAAGCTGTCAGGGGAACAGCACAGAGTCAGATTTTCAGACATGTGAGGGGCCTCCAAAGGAAACCCAAGTGAAGGACAGTTAAGGGGCTCAGGAGAGTGAGTAAAGACCCAGGTTGTGAGTACCCATGTGGGGCAGAGGACACTGTTATATCTGTCCTGGCCTAGATGAATGCTAAAGATGTGACCTTTACAGAAATTTTAACACACTCTTTCTTCCTGACAACAAATCATATTATGGCATTGCTTAGGTATATTGTCCAACCCTCTTCAAGTTATCTATTTAAAAGACATTATGATTAATAATAATTGTATGTGTTTCCCAACTGGTTATCCAGTTCACCAAGAATGAATGGCTCAGACATAATAGTAGGTAGAATTCTTGTGAAATTCTTCTCTGATAGTCCATGTCTTTATTAACAATAGGCTTATTTCATCTTTCCCTACCCTGATCTATGTAGTGGCAAAAGGATTGAGGTGTTTCACACAGATCCCACTTCAAGAAAAAAAAATATGGCTAACAGTCTCCAGGTACAGTTCCTCTTGGTCATACCTCATGGTTTGAACCAAGACTGCTTTTAATAGATCCATGACTATGTATACCAACAGAAGACCCAATCTCCACTGTTTCTGATGGAGCCCAGTACTGGATTGATGGAAGCTCTAGGACTGGTCTGCCTCAGCAGCTGAGCTCCCCTGCTTCCTCTGGTTGCACTGAGTTTCTTTCTGAAGTGTTCTTGTCTGCTTTTGTCAGTGTGGTGGTTTGGATAAGACATGGTCTCCATGGTCTTGTGTGGTTGAACATTTAGTTTCCAGTTAGTGGCTCTGTTTAGAGAAGATGATGGAGCTGTTTGGAGGGATTAATGAACCAAGTGTGTCACTGGAGGCAAGTTTTGAGAGTTTATTACTTAGTTCCATGTTCTGTCCCCCTCTTCTTCTGCTTTCAGTATAGATAAAATATGATCATCGTGCTTCCTGCTCCTGTTGCCATGCTTCCTCATCATGATAGGACCAGTCTTTCTGGAACTGTAGACTAAAACAGACCGTCTCCTCCTTAACATGTTTTTGGTCATGGTAATTTTTCACACAGAGAGAAGAATAGCTAACACATGCTGCAACCTGAAAACGTCGCCTGCCTTTTTAAATTTGGCTAACTGTTAAAGATTACAAACTTGAAAACTGTTCAACTCCTTTATTAGCATACAAAGGCCTCTGATAACTGTCTCCCTTAATCTAACAATTTTGCTCCTTAACTGGAATAATTGGGTCATGAAGTTAGTTAATAGCATAGGAGTTATTAAACTCTAATATTCTCTACATTCTAAAAATAGTGTTACAGTCTTATTTAGCAAGTAATGCTGAGCATGTTACTTGACAATGAATTGTAACAATGGGAAGCAACAGAATATTGACAAACTGGTAGCATTTAGGTTAGTATTCTGTAGGAGAAGGTATATAAGTTTAATTATAAGTTTAATCTATAGGTTAAGAGATATTCTTTGAAATCAGACATTATATATATATATGATGCTTCATGAATATATACACATGTATGATCTATACAAATATGTGATACATGGTGTGCCTTTATAGAATGCACTGTATTTTATTTTCATTATCTATGCATATCAGTTGATTGAAAAATTATTTTATTTTTACCTGCACAGTATGCCACCCAATGGAAAGAAATTTCTATTCTAGGTTTGCCTTGGTTCCACAGAACTGAGATGATATGGTTAAATTAGTACCCATGCTTTTTGTTATGATGAACTTTAAATATTCAACATGTTTTTAAATTTAACACATGCTTTGGCAATTTACAAAAGAACTAGCAAAGACATTTGATTTGCCTCTAGTATTAGTGTCTTCTCTGCATTATCAAAAGCCACTTTGAGATTAGGGATATGCTGAGTGATAGCTTATCTGTTCCCTGACACGCTTTAGGCAGCCAGGATGCTCTTCACTTTCTGTTCTAATCAGAAGAGAATGAACAACGCTAGAGACACCGTGTGATCTGGAATACACCTTAACTACATTCTCTAGTTTCCATGTAGGGAATGGTTTCTCGTCTACGATGCTTACCTGTTTATTCACTTCACACCTCCTTCTTTAAATCTTTTATAATCTTTTCCATACATTTTTTTAAGTTATTGGTTTCTTTGTTTCCCTATCTCTTCCCTCTTTTCCTTCCCCTTCTCTCCCTCCAGTTACACTACTGGTCACTCCGTTCTTTTATCTCTTTCGTTGTACCTTTTTTTATTCCTCCACTCCCACCCTTCTTTTTTCCTTCCATATTCCTTCTTCTTTTGTTCCCTTGTGTATCTCCCCACTTTTTAATCCTTCTCACTCTTATTTACTCTCACTCTCTCTCCTTCCTACTTTCCTTCTGCAGTTCTTCCTTCTTCTCCTTCCCTTTCTTTCCTTTCCTATGCCTGAACTCCCAGTTTTCATAGCATGCAAGCAGCAGAAAGAACTGTGACCATTGCCTGTATAACATGGGGGTGATGGTGGCAGTTGAGTAGCATTTCAACATTTCCTAGTGATTTACTGACTGGATTTTTAATGCTACACCCTCAGCTATCTTTAGCATTCTGTGCATCACTCTGCCACACATATTTGCATAACTTTAAATATTATTACCCACTCTTGTACACACCTGAATCACAGGTGAGCAGCAGAAGGCAATTGCTTGCAGGTGTGTGCGGTGAGTGAGAGTAAATCACTGCCCATCAGTGAGTCAGTGACAGGTTAGGGATAATTTCTGAAAAGAAGTAATTAGCCATCAGGAATCTCGCTGATGTATCTTGGTAGAATAATTCTCTTCCTTTCACTCACCTTCAATAATGCCAGTCCTCATATAAATGTACGCAAAAATTTAAGCTCACATATTCTCAGGGCTTTTCTTTGTGTAATTCTGTTCATTATTCCGGGTCTGCTGACCATAGCTAAATAAAGCTTCACTGGCAGAAATTAAGAGAATCTGTAATTCAAAACAACAGAGGCAAAAACAAACCAATGAACTAGAGCAATAAAGTTCTTATCCACATCCTTGTACAATATGGAAAGGTGGGTGGGGAGAGCCAATGGTGCTGACCTTGAACTGGGATCTTTTGAAGAAGAGCACATCTGTCTTTATTCAGGATGCTTGCCTTGCAGGAAGCTTCAGGTTTAGAAACTGAAGAATGTGTATCCACTACACTGGCAAAATGAATTGAACCACTCCACTATGTTCTCCAGGGTCTATTTTAGCCATTTTGACCAGAGAAATAAGCAACTGGTAACTTAAAAGTCAATCATTTCTGATTTATACAATTCAATAAACATTTTTGGAAGAGTTTGTATGTTTGTCGTGTGCATTGTACTAGCTGGTTTGTGCCTAGGTGGTGGCCAGTACTGTGTCCTCCATAAACCTCCATCACCACAGTGAATGAAATTATGCACACACCTAGAGATTAACACATGACTGGTTTCCATTTAAGTCACTCGCTTTCAGTGTGTTTGATTGAATAGGATGAGGCAACCGGTGATACCTGAAATGAGAGATATCTAAAATGAGATTTATCTGTGGAATATACAAATATTGGCATGTAGTAGTTTCATACAGAAGGCACCTGAACCCAGGCACTGACCACACCCCAGGTATCTGTGGCATAGCAAATCTCAAACAGGATTGAGGCTGTGATTCTAAGGTCTCATGGGATGCATCTGACTCAGGCATCACACACGTAGAATAAAATTGACAAACCTCTCTCATAACCTTCCAAATGATACTGATATCTTATACCTTCTAATACAAAAAAAATATGTTTAATGCTTTTGATGTTCTTTTCATTTAATTGAGAATAAGATATAGGTTTGGGATGAAATCAGCTTGTACAATATTTGTCTTTCTATCATTGGAAACTTGTTCTTTGAGGTCTGAGATCAGAGTGAAAGTGACCGAGAGCTCACAGACTTGTGTGAATATAAATCCTGCTTGCTTGAGGAATGGATGACAAAATGGTATTAACACTCAGACATGGGGACTGTGGGGCACTTCCAACTCTCCTTGAATGAAAATTCTCCACTAACAATAAGGAGTCATTCGTTTTCTCTTACTTAATATATAACAGAATTTATGACCTTATGACTTTTTAACAATGTATTATATTTTTTTCATCAACATTTACATGCATGCAGACAATATACCTTGATTCTATATTTTTTTTTTCCAATTCTCTTCTCTAGTTCCCTGTAAGAATTCCAGCATGGCTCCCTACTAATGTCATGTCTTCTCCTTCTTTTTCCTTTTTCCTTAATCTTTCTTTTCCTAACTTACTTCTATCAATCATGCCTGTTGGAAAATTACTCACCTAATTGGCTTGAGAGCCAGTTGCAAGTTACCATAACTGCAATGAGTTCATAGTGCAGTAGCCATGCCATGGTCAGAGGGACAGAAGGACTCCTCTTGTCCTCTGGTTTTTGCATTTTTTTAGCTTCCTCATCCATGATATTATCTGAGCTCTTGGTAAAGGGAGGGCTTGAATATAGATGTGCCATTTATGCATGAACACTCAACAGTCATTTTTACCAGTTGGGAATCTCTATATTGACTGATACACAAGGGGAAATTTCTCATTTGATATCAAGAAAAAAACGAGCAGGAAAAAGTAGGATCCAGTGGCCATTTGGAAAATAGAGGCAATATAAAGAAAGAACACTTAGATAAAACTAATCTTTAGAATATTAGGGTCATCTAGTCACTTCACCTTGGAGCTTGAGGAACGTATCTTAGTAAACAGGGGTCACCTAGATGCTCTTCTCATGCCATTCAAGTGTTTGGGGGTCTCCGAATTCCACTCTCCAAGAATAAAGACACACTCCTGCTTGTCCCAGCCAAGTTTTTTCTTGACTGCAGAGACAGTGCAAATATATGAGTATGGGGTAGGAAGCCTTAAGTGTGGGCGTTCCACTTTGGAGTGCTTTTTTTTATAAGTGAGTTACAAGTGAGCAACCACCCACAGAGAATGTTAATAAAAGTAGAAAGGTACCAGGTGGTTGGTTCTTTCCAGTTTATCAGAGTTAGAACTTACATGAGAATTGAGCTAATAATCTTCAAGTTCAGCTTACTTTTAGCCCAGTTGTTCTTGCTGTGACTTGAGTCTCAACAACCAACT
Organism: Psammomys obesus; assembly: GCF_907164565.1. Classification (NCBI taxonomy): domain Eukaryota; kingdom Metazoa; phylum Chordata; class Mammalia; order Rodentia; family Muridae; genus Psammomys; species Psammomys obesus. Next base: position 6,326,107 of record NW_026596069.1, read on the forward strand.
CCAGAGCACACACTTTCCCAGCCAGTGTGTGAAACTCGGTCCCTTACAATTTTAAAATATCATAATAATTACACGAGTATTTTAGTGGTGAAAAGTTAGACAGTTTGGTTACATAAAATTTTAATGTTTTTGGATGTCCACATGCAGAAAAATGAAAATAGATCTATATTTATCACCCTGCACAAAACTAAAGTCCAAGTGGATCAAAGACCTCAACATAAAACCAGATACTCTAAATCTGTTAGAAGAAAAAGTGGGGAACAGCCTAGAACTCATTGGCACAGGAGACAACTTCCTGAACAGAACACCAACAGCACAGGCTCTAAGAGCAACAATCAATAAATGGGACCTCATGAAACTGAAAAGCTTCTGTAAAGCAAAGGACACTGTCATCAAAACAAAACGACTGCCTACAGATTGGGAAAGAATCTTAACCAACCCTTTATCTGACAGAGGACTAATATTCAGTATATACAAAGAACTAAAGAAGCTGAAAAGCAGCAAACCAAGTAATCCAATTAAAAAATGAGGAACAGAGCTAAACAGAGAATTCTCTGTAGAGGAATATCGAATGGCAGAGAAACACTTAAAGAAATGCTCATCCTCATTAGCCATCAGGGAAATGTAAATCAAAACGACCCTGAGATATCACCCATCAGAATGGCCAAGATCAAAAACTCAAGGGACAACACATGCTGGAGAGGTTGTGGTGAAAGGGGAACCCTCCTCCACTGCTGGTGGGAATGTAAACTGGTACAACCACTCTGGAAATCTATCTGGCGCTTTCTAAGACAATTAGGAATAGTGCTTCCTCAAGACCCAGCTATACCACTGCTAGGTATATACCCAAAGTTTGCTCAAGTACACAAAAGGGATATTTGCTCAACCATGTTTATAGCAGCTTTATTTGTAATAGCCAGAACCTGGAAACAACCTAGATGTCCATCAATGGAGGAATGGGTACAGAAATTGTGGTATTTTTACACAATGGAATACTACTCAGCAATCAAAAAGGAGGAAATCATGAAATTTGCAGGCAAATGGTGGGATCTAGAAAAGATCATCCTGAGTGAAATATCCCAGAAGGAGAAAGACAAACACGGTATATACTCACTTATATAGACCTATAAAATGTGATAAACATAATGAAATCTGTACACCTAAAAAAGATAATCAAGAGAGCAGACTTGGGGTAAGATGATCAATCCTCGTTTAGAAAGACAGATGGGATGTGCATTGAACGTATGACAGGAGTCTACTGAGCGCATTTGAAAGACTAACTAGCAGTGTTTTCAAAGCAAAGACTCATGACCAAATTTTTGGCAGAGTACAGGGAATCATAAGAAAGAAGGGGAGTTAGTATGATGGGGAAAGGATAGAAGCTCCACAAGGACCAAATATATCTGGGCACAGGGTCTTTTCTGAGAGTGACATTCAACCAAGGACCATGTATGGATATAACCTAGAACCTCTGCTTGGATGTAGCCCATGGTAGCTCAGTAACCAATTGGTTTCCCATAGTAAGGGGAACAAGGACTATTTTTAACAGGAACTCAATGACTGGCTCTTTGGCCTCCCTACCCCCCAAGGGAGGAGCAGTCCTGTTAGGCCACAGAGGAGAGCTTTGCAGCCAGTCCTGAAGATACCTGATAAAACAGGATCAGATGAATGGGGAGGAGGTCCCCCCTATCAGTGGACTTGGCAAGGGGCACGGTGGAGATGAGGGAGGAAGGGAGGGACTGGGAGGGAATGAGGGATTGGGACACGGCTGGGATACAGAGTTAATAAAATGTAACTGATAAGAAAAAAATAAAATTAAATAAAAAAATTTTAATGTTTAATTTACATACTTATGCTTTATTATAATTTTTAGCCATATTGTTGAAAGCTCTTACTAGCAAAAGCTGCCTTTGAATGAGGGTGCTTGTTCTAAAGGTCCGACTTAAAAAAAAAATCACACTGAAAAGCCGTGTAATTATGAACTTGTATGTTCTGAGGCCAAGCTTCCTTATACATTGATTGTTTTACAGTCAGTAAAGCCAGCCATGAATGTAATGTGAAAGAAGCTTTTTGGAGCTTCTGAGAGTAGTTCAAACTGCTCTCAGATCACAGGATCCGAGAGGACAAGGACACTACCCTGGGGCAAGAGAAATGAAACTTCCCCAATGTGGAGAGATGAATTCTGACACCCTAGCACATAGGGAGAGTCGAGCAGAAAGGGCAGCCTGGCTGTGCTGTGGTTCAGCGATGGAGCAGTGTGTATAGTCTATGGGAGACACAGCAAAGATCATCTTGTCATTGTAAATAGGAATCATCCTGTTGCCCAAGGGACCAAGATCACAGTTACAGTGTGGTCAAGCCCAGCATGGGCACCCTGGTGCTGCTATTCATGACAGCATGGGAAGACGGCCATTCTCACTACTGAGGAGGAAAATGCGGCTATGGTGCTGATGTCCAATTACACCAATGAACACGAGATTTGGCTCTGTGTGGCATTTCTGAACATGTTCAGCGCTGGAGTTTAGTGGGTAAAAGATAATAATAAAATCATCTATTTGGTGCCATTTTTCTTTGGTTGTGACCATAAGGATATATTTAAATAAAACATAAAACGTCTCATTGATCATGCAACCCATGTGTATTAAGTTCAGGAACTGAATGGAAGGGACTATTCTCAGGAAGAAAGAAAGGTCACTCAAATATCTATCTTTCTCAGGGTCTAACTTCTCAAACTAGACACTTCAGAACACACAATTTACACCCAAGGGCTAGAGCCAGGGCGAGCAACTGTCAGGGGAGGCAAAGACAGCAGAAGCTGTGTGCACATGTGCGCATTCCTGCAGGACTAATCCTCTCCCTCTTTTGTACAACTCTGACATTCACTTCACTAGGGAAACAATTTTGCCCACAGTAGGAATATTTCAAAAGATGATGCATTTGTAAAGTTCAGGAGCAGCGCTACCTCGTCAGTTAAGAGGCATGTTCTAGGAATAAAAGAGATCGTAGCATGGTAGGTCAAATAATGGCCTTCAAAGATGTTCAAGTATGGGTTTCGGCTAACTAAATCTTTGTTTAGTCATAGTATTTAAAAACTAGCTAACTGCTGGAGTGTCTGGGTAGGCTATTTAACAGAAAAATGGACTTGCATTTGCAGATGAGAGGAGTTCAGAATCTCACAATGAGGCCATCCTGGGTTATCTCAGTAGATATATTACAGTTACAAGGCTACCTAAAATGGGTAAAAAGAAGCAGAAGGGGCAGAGGTGGATGACGGCAATGAGGCCAAGGAAGCTCTGGCGTTCTAAAAGGTCAGAGCAGGAAGGCACAAACTCTTTCTCAAAGCCTCCAGAAGGGAAGTGATCTTGCCCCAGATCCCGATTTTAGTTCAGTGAGTTCTGACTTCCTAGAAGATAGAATAAGTTTGGAGTGGTCAAAATATAGTAATTATCAGTAAATGGGCAATGAATACATACTCACTTATGTGTCTAAGAGGAGCAGCCTACCTTTGATGTTGAAATGTGACATTTCTACAACTGTGGCTGGGTGCATTCATAGATATGCTGGGACTCATGTGGCCTGGTGGCCACGAGTTCAGTACACCCAGTCTAGAACATGTGGCTAGAACAAATGAGCCACTTGGTTACCATGAAGTATGACTCTACAACTCTACTTTAAGGCCCCCCTGTGAACTTGGCATTCTTACTGTTAACTGTGTATACTGCTTCCGCTCTTCTTCTAAGGTAGACAGAGAAACTAAGGAAACCCGGCGAGGGGAAGTTGTGACTCATTTATCCATCTGACCTTCACCCAAAATTCAACCTGTTTTAGTATTAGATACGTTACAGATCGGTGTGTCTGGAGTTACACTGGATGCTGCAAGTCTGACTTAGCAATCAAGGGGAACGTGAGAGAAGCAAGTGTTCTGCAGTACCTTAACTTAAAGTTTGTCATAGTAAGGGTTTTGAGTGCTGCGAAGAGACACCATGACCACAGCCACTCTTAAAAGAAATGTGTTTAAAGAAACTCATTTAATCGGGATAGCTTACAGTTCAGAGGTTTAGTCCATTATAATCACGATGGGAAGATGGCAGCATGAAGGCAGACATGGTGCTGGAGAGGTAGGGAAGAGACAGAAGAGAGACACCGGGCCTGGTTTGAGCGTCTGATACCTGGAAGACTACCCCAGGTGACATATTTTCTCCAAAAAAAGCCACACTTCAGCAAGGCCACACCTCCTAATAGTGGCCCTATTTGAGCCATTTTCATTAAAACCACCAGAAAGTCTATCTTGACCATTGCTTACACAAATGTTTATAAACACAAAACCCCATATGCACATGCACAATCACACATGCATGCATGCACATACATACACACAAATAAACACACACACTCATACACACACACATACACACACATGCACACACACAAACAGGGATTTCCTAGGTGTATCTCATGCTTATCAAACTCTTTCATGTATGTTATATTTTACTCTTACACCATTCTATTTTGTAGATACTGTTTGTCTCTCCATGTTGGATTTAAAAAATCTAGGCTATGATAGCAAGAATGCCATTGCCATGTCCACTTGGTTAGTCAAAGCTGTGATAGGGTTTAGTCCCTGCCCTATCCCTGCATCACAGGATGCAAGTCTTCTAACTCCTACCAGAATGACTGAACATTTCATGATAAACATGAATAGGAATAGGTACTTCCAGACACAGTTGGATTGACGCCTATTTCAAAAATGCCTAGGTGATGTTTCACAAGTGATTTAAAGCACTGGCATTATTTTTGACAAGAAAAACTAACTTCAAAGACAAGGATAAGTTCTGGAGCTTGGCACATTTCAAGTAAGCTGTCATAATTATGAAGGACAGATAACTGGTTTCTTTTCTTCTGACAGTGTGGATGCATCTCAACCATTCCACAGACCTTTCCTTTCTTCCCCTCACTCTTCAGCTAATTGAAGAACAATTTCATGATTATTAGAAGAAGAGATTTTATATATCCTGAAGACCTGCAGGGGTTCTGCTTTCTTCTCCACACATGTCCCATTTGCAGCCATTTGCCTGTCTTCCTTGGAGCCTTCCCATCCCCAGCACAGATGTTGCTAACTGTAGCCATATCATGGCAATGGCCAGCCCTGGAAGGCTGATGACTAGCTGAATATGGCTTGTCCTATTGAATAGTAAAACAAACCACCACACACTATCTTCTCCAGGTGAGAGAAGGTGTTTGACAAACAGCAAGTTCCTTTATTCTGTAATTGAGGATGTAAACACACCAGACAAAAACATTTGACTCTGTTGCATCTCACTGTCTTTTCTTCAGCTCTCTTCACACAGTCTGCTTTAGTGCAAGCTTCCTCCATTAAACTCTCACCAGCTCATTTGGTCATTTAGAAAGCTACCTCCACCCTCCTTCATCCCTTGTCTCTCCTCCCTAGACTGTGTGAACAGACTTAGCCTCTCACTTTAAGGCTCCCGTAAGTGTACTTGTGGCATCTAGCATTTGATAATTTAAATAAACCTTTGAGTCTTTGGGTTGTCTCTAATTCCATGTAGTTAGCTTCTCAGGGAAGGATCCATGATTACTTCATCACCATAGAACCCTCATAGCAACTATAGGCTTGTTGTATCCCAGATGACCAACTGTATTTAATAAATGAGCATTTGTTCAGATGATAATGATGAGAATAATGGCATTGCTAAAGTAGATTTGTAAATGTGAGTGAGTGTGCACTAACATACGGTGATGGATTTAAGGTGTAGTTTATGCAAATCACACAAATTCATATACACACATCACCGCTAAGGCTAAGCAGTCCGTGACTACATACAACATAAACAATGTATCCACATGCCAAAGACAGTTCTTAATGACATTGTTGTTGTCAGCTCTTACCAGCCTCCCCATGGCCTAAAGTCTTTCTGATTATCATGACAATAGCTGCCAATGTGAAAGATGTATGAGCAGAAACCCTGGCTACTCTCTGAGTAAGCCTGGTCTATGTAGGCCCAAAAAATCTGTCTTGAGGGAGTTAGAGCTAGGAAACCTTTTCCATCTTGGCACAACTGAAGTGTGAGTTGGGGAAATGAAGTGGGCATACCCCTCCATGACATAAATCAACCAGTAAATTAAGAGGGAAAACTAGATGGAAAACAACCAGCGAGGCTGTGGGTTTGTACAGCTCCCTGGCCTACATCAGCAGCCTGAGTTATTTTGTTTTGTTTATTCTTCCACAATCAGCAAGGTGGCAGCTTGTCTGCCTCAGCGGAAATAATTTTAGAAGATGAAATCTGTCCCTAAGCCCTGTTCCTGACACTCTTACCACTGAGTAATCAGCAAACACTTCAGGCTCTTGCACAATGTGGACTATCACTCATGTCACCATAATGTCTCCACTTAACCCAGATGGCGATTCATTTTAATACTTTTGTCTGGGAAGAAAAATGGTTTCGATTTTTCTGATCACACATAGGTTCAACCATGTATCAATTTATTTGTAAGTTCAATATTTGTACTCCTGATTTAAATGCAAACATAAAATCAGATAGAGAAAAAAGTATCCAAGCAAAAGAGTGAGTTACAGATGGAGTAGAATAAAAAGTGTATCCTGCAAGCAGCTTGTCTTTAGATTTGGGCAAATAATTTGAGATTATAATGAATAATTAAGTGCTTAAGGCTGTAATATTGATTGTTTTATTGATATTTACATGTCTTTCATTCTTACTGTTGTGTTTTAAAAATTACTTTTTCTTTAAAAAACAAATTTTAAGTGTACTATTAGAAAGAAGAATAATCTTGAGTGAGCAAGTGAGCAAGTTCAGGACTGGAATAGTGGAGCCCATAGCCAAAGAAGGTTATGTTCTTCATTCTGAGTTCCAGAGAGATAAAAAAGAAAGATAATTCTTTCTTTATCTCTCATAGCAGCCAGCCTGTTTGCCCCAGTATTTGCCTGAGGCTTTTTCACTTGTTCCCCAGTTTGTGGTTATATAATGCTTTTGAATATGGTGGAGTATTCCTTTTAAAGTTAATTTTATTTCATTTTTATTGTTCAAGAATTCCATATATGCACACAACGTACTTTAATCGATCCCTCACACACCTCCCTACCAAATCAGTCACTCTTCGATCTATGCTCCAACCATATATTTTTTAAATTTTTTATTTAACTTTTATTAATTACACTTTATTCATTTTGTATCTCCCCCATAAGCCCCTCCCTCCTCCCCTCCCGGTCCCACCCTCCACCCCTTTCTGCATGCATGCCCCTCCCCAAGTCCACTGATAGGGGAGGTCCTCCTCTCCTTCTTTCTGATCTTAATCTATCAGTTGTCATCAGAAGTGGCTGCATTGTCAGGGTTCTAGGTTATCTCCACAGATAGTCCTTGGTTGGAGTATGAGTCTCTGGGAAGTTCCCTGTGTTCAAATTTTCTTGTTCTGTTGCTCTCCTTGTGGAGTTCCTGTCCTCTCCTCTTGATTGTGTCTTTCCCTCTAATTATCTGAAGCTTCACAATGGAGAGTGTAGATTATTCCTTTTATTGAAAAGCAAGTCTGTCTTCAGAATCTGTTTGCAAGTTCCCCTGACCATGTGCATTTCAGTCATTTCCAGATGTTGGTTATCACAAATAAAACTATGATGAGAGCTCATTTGCAAGTGTTTTTATGTGCATATTTCTGCTCAGTTTTATTGGGGTATGAACTGAGGTATGGAAGGAGGAGGTAAGACAGCGCATAGCCCTCTGTTTAGAAAATTAATAAATGTTCATGTCATTTAAAAAGTATAAACAATTACAAATTCTCCCTGTTCGTTATTGCTGCTTGAAATGATTTCTAATAGGGGTGAAATCGTATTTAGTTATAGTCTCAATTTACATTTTAATAATGACTGGTGACATTGAAACTTTTTGTAGTCCTTTTTGCTATTGTTACATTTTTAATTTTTTAAATATTCATTTTACCTGTGTGTGTGTGTATGTGTGCATGTGTACTTTTCTGCAGGTATACATAAACACTACAAGAAGGTGCCATATTACCTAGGGGAGAAGTTACAGGTGTTTGTGAGCCACTGGATATGAGTACTAAAAACCACACTCCTGTTCTCTACAAGACCAGCAAGTACTCTTAGCCACTGAGCTATATGTCCATCACCAACTATTCTCATGTTTTATTTGGCATTAATATTTGATGAAATCAATTGCCTTTTCTGTTTGTTACATTATTTGCTAATGGATTTTGAGAATTGTTTTTTAATTTTATCATTACTATTTATTACAATTTATTAATTTTGTATCCGGGCTATAGTTCCCTCCCTCATCTCTTCTCACTTTGACTTTCCCTCCCTCTTCTCTCCCTGTGCCCTTCACCTAGTCCACTGATAGGGGAGGACCTTCTAGCTGATCTTAGCCTATCAGGTCTTATCTGGACTGGTTGAATCCTCTTCCTCTGTGGGTTGGCAAGGCTGACCCCCAAGGAGGAGGTGAGAGAATTGTTTTTATACTTTTTATTCTTTGAGAATTTCAGGGATGAGTACAATGTATCTTTCATAACATCCATCTCTACTTACCTATCTGGCTTCTTCTACATAGCCCACAAGTCCCGTTCTCAATTTCACATCCTGTTTTCATGAGTTAGGATTCAAACCCTTTATTATGTAAGGTCAAACATTTTCTTTCAATTTATGAAAATACTTTGTCCCAGTTTGTCTTTTCTTTTTCTTAATTGTATTCTGTGAAGAGAAGTTTTGAATTTTGATGAGATAGAATTAATACATTTTTCTTAGATATGAATAGTTAATGATACATGCAAAGAAATCCAATTAGATTAATCCTTCCAGTTTTCTCATGTATTTTTTTCTGGTAGAAATCTGAATTTTATAAATGTGCGGATATATATTTATTTGTTAAAAATTTTGTAGATTATGATGATGATAATGGCGGCGGTGGTGGTGGTGGTGGTGTGTGTGTGTTTGTGTTGTGTATGTAGATACATGCCTGTGGTAGCACATTATGGAAGTCAGAGGACAACATTTGGGATTCAGTTCTAGCCTCTCTTGTGTTTTGGCATTTAAATTCAGGCCATCAGGCTTGCATGGAATGTGCTTATGTTTGCTGATCCAACTTGATGTCTCTTTATTTCATATTCGAAACAAAGTAGTAGCTGACACTGGCCTAGAACTCCCTGTGCTGCTCAGTCTGCCTTTGAACTTGTAGCAATTCTTTGCCACAACCTATGGAATACCATCAAGCCTAAATAGATTTGGTAGTTTTAAGTGTATGTTTTCCTTTTCTTTTTAAATTTTACTAACAGGTCTCCTTTTCTATTTTCCATTTCCTTACTTATTTCCTCTCTTTTCTGTGTTCCTTCTTTTTCTGCCTTTAGGAGTGTTCCTATCCAACTAACTGAGAACAGCTTGTTGAAAGAATTCCAATGAGCTGCTTTCAAGGGTTTGTGAAAGTCAATTACCTACCATGTTTTTGAGGAGGACATTATCCTTTACGCACATGCAACTGGTTAAATGTTTGGATATGTATTTTTCACTTTTGGAATTCATTGCTATCGCTACTCTTTTCTTTCTTGCTTTTAAATGTCATTGACTTTTACAATTTGTTTATTTCAACTGTTAGCTTTTCAGCCATTTCTTTCTATTTCTCAGGTGGTTGATGGTGACTATAATTAGCTTTAGAGTTATTATCTTAGCACTTCAGGTAACATGCAATCACCTCACAGACATGACATGCCAGATTCATGTGCTCTGCTGCTACAATCAAATATTTTACAAGGACACATAGTAAAATCTCCACTACAAACATAACCCCTGGTACCAAGTGGCCATTTGTCTTTTAGAGAAATCAAGGAAAGAGAAAAATATTGCATTTTGTATATACTTGCATATTTACTATTGCTAATGATTTACTGACGTTGAGTTTATTTACTTTATTGTTTAATTGAAAAATTTTCTATACAACATATATTCACACTTTTCTCCCCCCCCCAAACTCCTCTATGCACCAAAATCTGTACACCCTATCTCTCTTTTTCTAGAAAACAAACTGAATTTCTACCTCATTAATTTTAACTTCAAGATGAAGGATTTCTAAAATCCTTCCCATTCAGACATGCTTACAATATAGTATCTCGGCTTTTGTGTTTTTGATGATGATGTGATATCTTACTTGTTTTCAGCGGGTATTTCAACAGATACGAGTTGGTTTCTCTTTTCAAGTACTTTCAATATGTCATTTTGTTGATTTTTAAGTTCTACTGTTTGTCATAACTTGAACTTTATCTTGTGCTATTTTCCTTTTGCATGAAATGTTTCTTCCCACACCTCTAACTAGCTGATTTTCTGTTTATTATTTTCTGCTTCCAGTGTTGGGATTCTTACATTTATGCAAGAAGAGAATTTTATTTTTTTTCTTATTACGAGTCACGTGGAATTTTAGATCTGTAATTTGAGGTCGTTAATCAATTTTGCATCTTTTTTTTCTTCAAATATTTGGATGTACCTTCTGTTACTTTCTTCAGAAACTTAAGTTAAATGTAAGTTAGATCTCTTTATGGTAACTCATGAATCTTTGAGGTTCTGTTAAGAACTGTTCTGTGCTTCTTAGGCTTCCTAATGCTTTTTGATCTACTTTCAAGTTTTCTGACTCTTTTTTATGTAGTCTCCAACATATTGTTAAGCCCATATATGATGGTATTATTTCAAATTTTGTGTTTATCTTTTTAGACTCCTCAGTTGCTTTAATTCACACTTGTTACTATCAATTTAACATGACTATTTCCCTCTTTTAAAATAACATTTTTAAGTCAATAAAATGCTAATGATATTCTGCTATACTCACATATATATACTCATGTCTATCCCCATTGTCAACAGAGAGGCTATACCCAGTGACCCATGGAAATAAATGCATAGACCCACAGCCAAACATTAGGTGGAGCTTGGGGAATCCTGTGGAAGAGGGGAAGGGAGGCTTGTAGGAGCCACAGGAGTCAAGGACACCACAAGAAAACCTACAGAATCAACTAACCTGAGCCCATAGGGACCCACAGAGACTGAACTACCAACCAAGAAGGCTGCATGAAATTGACTTAGGTCCTCTGTACATATGTTACAGTTGTGTAGCTTGATCTTGTAGGACTCCTAACAGTGAGAGCAGGTGTTGTCTCTGGTTCTGTTGCCTGTCTTTGGGACCCCTTCTACCTACTGGGTTGACTCCTCTAGCTTTTAGTCTTAATAGGAAAGAAGGTGCCTGCTCTCACTGCACCTTGAAGAGAAGTGGAGGAGAAGTTTCTGGGGTGGGAGTGGAAGTGGGAAGGGAAGATGAGGACAAAAGAGAGAGGAGACTTCAGTTGGGATGCAATGAATAAATAAGCATATAAAAATAAATAAATAAATAAATAAATAAATAAATAAATAACATTTGGAATATGTATGTAATTGATTCATACTCTGTTTCAGAATGTCTAACTTACAGTCTTTATCCACAGTAGTTGAAAATGAACCCAGAGTCTTGTTCATACAAGGTGTGAGCTTTATCTCTGAGCTATCACTCCAATCCTACCTCTGACTTCTTGGTTTCATTGCACTGTTCTTTATATGTGTGACCATATGTTTATTTTCTGGTATACACTATGAATAATAGCATTTGGAAGCTGGATTGTGTATATAGAAATTACTAATGTGTTCTTTATATTATGCAGACTTGCCTTTATTTGTTAAAGATGGTATTTATTGTTGGCTTAGTCATTAATCCTATATGTTGTCTTTACTCTTACCATGCATTTTCGACTTTTAAGGTGTGGCTTTTCTTCATCATAATTGCATCTCTGAACTCAGGTCTTTTTGATCTCGGGTGGAATAGATATCTAGCTCCTCTTGCCCTCTGTGATGTATGACAACTGCATTTGGTTCTTAGCCCCAGTTCAGGTGATCTTTGCTGTTGAGTGACCTTTACAGAATGCAGCCTATCTAGGTTTATCCAGCCTCTCATGAAGAAGTTCAGAGCCTCCTTCTCTTCTCAGCTACAGTGGCCTCTTTCATCCTTCAAACAGGAAGGGGCAGCTATTTCAGCAGCCCTGAACACAGATGTCTGCCTTCTCAGTTCATAAAAATCATTGCTGTGCCTGGACTATTTCTCCCTGTCTGATCATACTGAAAATTCTTATAGTCAAAAGACTTCATAAACTGGGGTCATAAGTCAGTGGTTCTTCTTCCTTTTGTCTATTGCTCATATACTTTGGTAATTTTTATATTAAGTTATAGAAAGAAGTCACATTCTTATTGTTAAGGGTAGCTTATTGAAAAGACAGAAAAAGGTTGCAATAAACAAGATTTAAATATTTTTTTGAAAGAAAATCTAGGAGAATGTGTTGTAACTACAGAATGTTTTCCTTCGTAGAATTAAGAAGACTATTTTTAAATGGTTGCTGGTTCCATAAAAATACTGTAAATAATTCAATGATTTACTATTCATATTCATGTTTTTAGGTTATAAAGTCTACTGGAGATAAAGATAGAATGGCTTGAATGATGAGAGAAGGAAGCATAAAGGATGCAGGAAGAGAGCAGATGGCTCTTCACTGTAGTCTCTGGGGGTCTAGTAACTCATGATAGAGATGTTGACCTTTCTAAGCCTTGTCTCACAGCTCATGGATATAATTACAATTATGTATTTTTTTCCAGAACATCAAAAGAAACAAAGATAAAATGTATATTCTCAAGTTGTACAAAACTAAATTCTCATCATCAGTATCAACCATGCTTTCAGGAGTCACTGTGTTTATTAATGTTCACCATTGGTTAAAGGTAATAGTCATTGCTATGTAGGACTAATGTCATTTTTTCCTAGCGAACACCTGGTAAACACCAGAGCTATTGGGAGGGCAATGAGTCTACTTATTTCAACATTCTATTTTTGTTCACTGTTTACTTTTTGGTGAAATTTATTTTTGGATATTACAAACTATATCTAAAAAAAGGATTTTCAAACACATATTTACAGAAAAACCAGACCAAACTTTTTTGTGTAGGAAAATTTTTGTAAAACCAAGTTTTTATTGTGCCCTACACAACAAACAGTTCCAAACTGAATGCCCACACAGTTATCAGTTTGATACCTACCCGCTCGCTGATTTAGTCTTAGCAGTTTCTCTGCGTTGTTACGGATTATTTTAACATCTCAAGTATGCTTATCCTAGACAGAAAACCAAAGGGTGATCCATTGGTTTGTGATGTGACCCCATCTTGCTTGAATGATTTCCTGCAGAGAGCCATAATTCTCTTGACTAAGCATGGATGACAAATACTCCAACTTGCCACAGATACTATACTTGTGTAGTACACACATAGAGCATGAGGATCTGACTTATATTTGGTTCTAACAATCTTGAGGGAAAAAATGGTGGGTTTTATTCCTTGTATCTAGAGAAAGAAATACAATAACAGTGACCACTGATTCTTTAGGGAGACATTTATTTCAGACAGGATGAAGATTTCTTTCCTAGATACCATTGATATCTTTTCACTTTGTATATGGTAGATGATTAAATTATATCATTATATTTGATGGTTAAAGGCATTATAATCTTAGGAAACTGCTTGGAATAAATATTGAGTATTTAGCATAAAGCATTTAGTAGGAGTTAAATAAAGAATGTCTAAGTGGCAAGGACCATGACATGCAAATTGCTGTCAAGTTTTTGCATGTAGTGAGAATGCATTTTCCTGTGTAAAGTGGTACTGTGAATATCAGGTTGGCAATAATGGACATTGGTTATACATGGACAGAGCCTCCTCCTTATTACCATTTTTACTCTTGTGCTCAGTCATCTGTTTTCATGAGATGTTCTAACTGAAGGCCTGAGAACGAAGACTGAAGAGGGCAGAGTGGAGAACATTGATTCCTTCATTTTTAGGGACTGCTTTTACAAAAGCTACATGGGACACTGGACAACAGCATAACTGCCTTTGTGTCTGTGTACTGACCAAGGGCAGACTGATCAGGAGGGAGGACATTCTTTCATTGGTATCAAAGGACTGCCTGGCCAAGCGTGGAATAGATTAGATACTGGAGGGCAGAGTGACCTGGAAGCAGGGCTCTGCCAAGGATCCCACTAACTGTGGTGGTCAACAGATCCTGCCTATAAATGCCTGTGACCTTCTATCTAGACTTTAGAAAGAAAGGACAGATGAACATTTTTTTTTCTTAAGAAAAACAGAATGAGACTCTGGAACCATCCAAAATTAGCTGGGAAGTTTTCAAAGACCTTGGAATGTCAGCCAGAGGAAAAATGTAAGAATCTATAGTTCTACAGGTGTGGCTGCATGCCAGGGGAAAAATTTCATCATTAATATTAATGTGACCTCATTTTACCCTCAGGCTGATGAGACAGAAATTTGAGTTCCTCATTGTGCGTTTTCCCAAGTATTTTCAACTAGCATCATATTCTTGTTCTAGAGTCATCCTTGGGACACAGATCAACTCCAAATCTCATCCTTTTATTCCTACTTTCTCAAGAGAAATCAGGTTAAGATGAAGGATATGTAAAATCCTGAGAAGAGTATTTTGTTCAACAGTAATTCTGTGGCAGAGATCTTTCATTTTGTTTGGATAGTGCCAAGAAAGGGGCATAGGTTAGATTTAAGAGTCACAGAGAGCTAAGTCTGGACAACAGCTCCGAGTTATCTCTTGTTCAGAAGGGCTGAATACAATAGAAAAAGTTTTCAGGACACCTACTTTTATAAAAATTTGGAGCCTATTCTACCATAAAATATTGGATATGTATTGTGGACTGAATTCTGTCCCCTCAAACCTCATTTAAAAATCCAAATAAAAAATATTAGATTGTATCTATATTTAACAATAACTCTTAAACAGGTAATTTTGCTAGAATGTGGTACCATTTAGTATATCTAGTGCTGTTGTAGAAGCAGGAATAAATACAACACTAGAAAACTATAAAGAATGGACCCATGTGATGAGGCAGCCAGAAGTTATCACCTACAAACCAAGGAGAGAGGCTTCAGAAGAGCCTCATTAGCCTCTTTATGTCTTTTCAGCCTTTTAAGCATATGCCTTTTTAGCCTTTCATATTCAGAACTGTAGAACTGCATTTCTATTGTTTAGGCATTAGAAACAGTGGGATGCATAGGCATGAGAATGCTTTGCTGACCATCTGATAACTCAGGTTTTTATATCAAGGAAATCCTAATCCCAGTACAAGTGGCTCGAGTTGTTATGACTTTTCTTTTTTTTCTACTTGAAGTAGAAGTTCACATGCAACATGTGAAGTTTCAGTGCAACATGAAAATTGTACACATAAAAATGCAATGAATGCATTGTCCTCCTCTGTGAAGGCTGCTCCACCCTTCCTGGGGCATGGGTCAAAGAGCCAGCCACTGAGTTCATGTCGGAGACAGTCCCTGTTCCCCTTACTAGGGGACCCACTTGTATACTGAGTTGCCATGGGCTACATCTGAGCAGAGGCTCTAGATTATATCCATGAATGGTCCTTGGTTGGAGTATCAGTCTCAGAAAAGACCACTGTGCCCAGATAATTTGGTTCTGTTGCTTTCCTTGTGGAGCTCCTGTCTTCTCCAGGTCTTACTACCTTCCTTTTCTTTCGTAAGATTCCCCACAACCAGTCCTGATTAGACCTGATAAGCTAGGGTCATATGGAAGGGGAGGAGGACCTCCCCTATCAGTGGACTTGGAGAGGAGCACAGGAGGAGAAAAGGGAGGGTGGAATTGGGAGGGAATGAGAGAGGGGGCTACAGCTGGGATACAAAGTGATTAAACTGTAATTAATATAAAAATAAAACAAATTTAACTAAAAATGAATGAACGGCACTCAAATGTCATTGATAACAATTAGCTCTCTGATTGGGCTTAAGGCCCACTCCACAGGAGAGAAATCATGCCTGATACTATAAAACTAGCCAGCTTTCCAGAGCTAGTGAGGTCATGGAGCTTAGAAAAGAATCTCCTATCTTCACTTTGCCAAAACAGCATTTTCCTTATTACATTCTAAATCATATCCTTACACTCTCAGAAAAGAATAGCTACCACCCTTCATCATAAAAATCATCCTTTATAGAAATGGAGGCCAACACAGAAAGGCACAACTGGATATAATGCAAAGCTCATTAGATCATGGGGAGCCCAATCCTAGTATAAAGTCCTCTGTCATAGTTCCTGCATCTATATGGCTCAGGGAACATCATGAAAGAGGAGCTGGCAAAGTTATAAGAGCCCGGATACCAAGAAGTCTATTATGGAACTATCTATTTTAGAATTGGTTGTGTAAGTTTACATTCCCACCAGCAATGGAGGAGGGTTCCCCTCTTTCCACATCCTTTCCAGCATGTATTGCCATTTGAGTTTTTGATCTTAGCCATTCTGATGGGTGTAATGTGAAATCTCAGGGTCTTTTTGATTTATATTTCCCTGATGACTAAGGACGTTGAGAATTCCTTTAAATGTTTCTCCGCCATTCTATATTCATCTACAGAGAATTCTCTGTTTAGCTCTGTATTCCATTTTTAATTGGATTGCTTGATTTGTTGCTTTTTAAATTCTTTAGTTCTTTATATATTCTGGATATTAGCCCTCTATAAGATATAGGGTTGGTGAAGATCCTTTCCCAGTTTGTAGGCTGTTGCTTTGTTCTGATGAGAGTGTCCTTTGCTTTAGAGAAGATTTTCAGTTTCATGAGGTCCCATTTATGGATTGTCGATCTTATAACCAAAACATTCTGGACACAGGGGTCTTTTCTGAGACTGATTCTCCAACCAAGGATCATTCATGGATATTACCTAGAACCCCTGCTCAGATGTAGCCCAGGGCAGCTCAGTATCCAAGGGGAACAGGGACTGTCTCTGATATAAACTCAGTGGCTGGCTCTTTGATCACCTCCCTCTGAGGGGGGTATCATCTTTGCCAGGCCACAGAGGAGGACAATGTAACCAGTCCTGATCAGACCTGATAAGCTAGGGTCAGAGGGAAGGGAAGGAGGACCTCTCTTATCAGTGGACTTGGAGAGGGGCATGGGAGGAGATGAAGGGAGGGAATGTGGGGTAGGAAGAGAAGAAGGGGCTACAGGTGGGATTCAAGATGAATAAACTGTAATTAATATATAAAAAATAAAAATTTAATGAAAAAAAAGAAATGGTTATTTAAACAAGACCCAAACAACAGCAATATGAACAGATACTGCTAATGTGAAAATAGAAAAAAAATTACAGGGTCCAACCACTAGACAAAGAACTATAGGCAATTAGTGACTACTGGAAGAATGAGAATTAACCTCTCCCAAGAATGAGTCCCTTTATTGGTTGTCAAATTCACAGTATCCTTAGAAGCATATAAACACAAACAACAAAAAACAGGCTCTGCAAATTATAGTTATGCATGTAAGTATGAATATACGTATGTATGTGTGTATGTATGTATTTGTGAATACAAATACACACATATAAAACTGTACATATGTACCTGTATAACAATAGTAATCAAGGAAAAAAAGGCTCTTAACTTGAGAGCTGGGTGAACATGGGAGTAGATGAGGAAATCGTATAATTCTATTTCAATTTCATACATAATAAGAATTGATATAACAAAGGATCTTCCATGATCTAACTTCATATACACAGTCCATTAGGCTTCTCTGGCATGAGCCTTCCCTATGGTATGGTCTAGGATTTATTTCCCACAGAGTTCACACTCAACCTGGCTCAGACTCTTCTACCCTTTTTCAGTAACTGTCTGTTAGACCTTGGCTTTATAGATCTTGGTGTCTTTTATGACTATGCCGTTTTTCCTTTGGAATCCTGTTGCATCTGTTACAGTTATTATTCACTCCAGAAAACGGCTTTCACTGCTTACATTAGTAGTTCCTGTAGTCCATAATATCATGTGTAAATATGCAAAATATCTTAACTAACACTCTATGAATAATAAGTAATAGTGTTAGGCTTTGTTGTACTAACCATGATGGAAGTAATGGTACACTCTAAGAATAAGAAATTAGTAGTTTTAGCTTTTGCTAAAGTGTTCTTGATGATGAAGAGAAAAAACAAAGAAACAAACAAAACAAGTGTTCCTGTTGCTATACTGAGCCATGATAAGTTTACCCTGTGGGCAATAAACCAGCTCAAAGCATTTTACTCCATCTATCTCTTGGCCTTTTACAATAGCCAAACAACCTCTTCTCCCTTGAGAAGGCTTATGAAAGAAAGGAATGAAGGGCTTAGTTGGGAAATGGACCTCTGTCTGGCATTAGACTAGCACTGAATATACAAACGAGAGTTTGCAAGCTATTAGGATGATAATTGCTTATGGAATTACTAGAGCATAATGTCTTTTCAGATGAGTCTACCTGAAAAATTCAGCTCCAGCACACTTGAGGAGTGACTGAAATAAATTAAGAGATGGGGAAGATTCTGATCTGCATCAAGCTCAGAGAAGTCAGGGGCAGCAAATAAGATAAATACATTAACACACATACACACACAGTCCTTCTTACACAAGCACATGTGCGCACAGTGACATATAAAGATAACATTTTATGCTCCTTTAAACTGACTGATGAAGGACAGACAAATTAGAAATAGCTGTGGATAAGTTCAAAAACATTTTTTTTTTTTTTTGTGAGTGTGACAAAGTAATCTTAAGGTACAGAGATGGAAAGTCTCCCATGGACCATGAAAAAGCAGGTAATGACAGGATATTGGAAGAAAATAATTATAAATGCTGTCTTTAGGTAATACATATTTTTAAGGGCACTATGAACATAAAAAGAAATATTTAAAACAAAAAAAATCATTTCACTTTTAGATGCTGAGTTAAAGTACAGAGTCTTCCCAATGTAATTCTTCTGGTTTATCATATTATGGAATAAGAATACATGAATCTGAGACATGGCTTAGACCATGAAAATCCTATCATAGATACTCATGTTCACCAGCTCTATATTCAGTTAATATTTCTTTTATCATGGTTAGAGGCTATTAGGAGCCAGTATTTGCAGATAAATTCAGCGTTTATTATTCTTTTAAATGTAGATTATATTAGACCATGGAGGGTTCTGCCATGAAACTTTTCCAACTGATAAAAAAATACAAATTAATCATCTGTCTTTCAATTTTTGTAGATGGAAGTGAGTCCTTGTGTTTCTAAGGGATATTTATTTAAGCTTATCGTGGAAGTATAGGAAACTGAAGAATGAAATGGTGTGATCAGCCATGGAAACATCGGACCAGAACACTGTTTCTTGTGGCAGTCTACATATTAAAGGTGTATTACTATTTGGAAAGCTAATGTGGAAATTCAGATAAGTCATAAGAAGAGAAGAAAAACTACACTGGATAGAGGCCATGAGCATGTCCTTATCACGATCTGCTGCTATGCCCTGACTGCCTGGCTCTTCAAGCTTCATCAGGAATTCAGCTCCAGGGAGGCTCACTGAAGCAGGTATCAGCTGATGAACCTGCAGTTGGTGCATGCATGATGCTGCGTGTCACTGGGAAAGTAAACTACACAGTCAAAGCTGGACAAAGCAGAAATCAGATCCCTTCCACCATTTGCCAGCAGCTTGGATGAAGTAAACAATATAACCCCAGCTATCTCCACATTCACCACTTCAAACACAAGCTTCCAGTTTAGGGAGATGGAATCTTGCCTGAAACTGTTTAAACCTCTCACAGCCAAAATAAATAGTTAGATAAATAAACAATAAAAGGCATATCTGTGATGATCACCTTACTACATCCTGTAAAGCCTGCAATCCATTTTACTTCTTTCCTGTGTGGTCAATATAGGACTTTGTGCTTGGCATTCTAAAATGAGACATTTAAGGAAAATTACATCTCATCCAGACTCTAATCATTTTTGTTGTTGTTTGGTTGTTGATTGTTTATTTTTTGTGTTTTATTTGCTTCATTCTCAGAGCTAAGGTTATCCTTCAACCCTCTACCGTCTCCTGCTACCATTTCTACTTTTTAGAAGGTCCACATCATGGGATTTGGTTTTAGATCTTGCAGTTTGCTTACTGTGGGACATTTATCATATAAAAACTAATAACTGTTTAATATTCTTCCACTTGAGTGTAATATTATGAACCCTGAACTGAAAAATCTTATTTTGGTTTTTATAATCAGGAAGCCTTTTGTTAAGAGTTTACTTTCAGTTGTTACAGTCAGTACATTGCTTGCTGTGCAAGCACGATAGCATGAGTTCAGTTCCCAAGGACACAAGTCAAAAAAACTGTAAATGTGGAAGCATTCACCTATAATAGAACAGCTATACAATCAGAGACATTGGATCTCTGGGGCTTACTGTGCAGGCATCCCTCTCAACTGGTAAGCTTAAAATGAAATGAAAAATCCTGTCTCAGACATTAGAGTTATGAAGAAAGATGTTGTCGCCATTTTTGGCTTCTCTGTGCCTATACTGACATGTGCAGTGTCCTCACGTCTACACAAACATCTACACAACACATAGATACACACAAAACTCCATTATAAAACCAATTAAAATTACTTTTATTTTAAATCTAGGTGATTCCAGCACTTCAATTGTGTGATTTTTTTAAAAGGTTTTTTAGTAGTGCTTAATGCAAAACTCAGAGCATCGCATCTTTTCTTTGTTCACTAATGAACTGTGAATCAAGAGACATTCCACATGCCACATACTCTCCTATTATTGTTACCCATGTAGACCAGAATGTCTGGTCTACAATCCAAACTTAGAAAGTATAGTTCAACATGGCAGGGGTATGAGAAACACCAGGGTGAGTGTGTGTAGTGTGTGTGTGTGTGTGTGTGTGTGTGTGTGTGTGTGTGTGTGTTTTTAAGGAGCTGTGGAATATAAGATGCTAACATTTTACAATATAATAGGCCAGGAGACCTTAAACGGATAACAGAGTGGGCAGGGCCAGATTGGAAGATGCCCTGGCAAATCCTTTCCAAACTCTCGCAGTGGAGGGTGTAAGAGCAAGAGTCAGAGGTTACCAAGCTCACCAGTGACTTTACTGGCTATTTCTGGCTCATTTTCTCACTTGCCATCTTTGACCATGATAGCAATTACTATAAATCCACTTATGCACAAAAAAATTCATCCTCACAGGTCTAATGGAATCATGACCAGAATTATAAGTTCTTTGAAGAACTTGTGTGAGAGAACAGGGACGTTATTCTCAAATCATCTAGTTGGTTGAGTAACTACTGAAGAGTATTCTGACTTTTCTCCACCAGAGTCAATTCAGTAGCAAAAGATCCTTCTGGCTAAAAGAGCTGAAGACACTGAGAAGATACTAGATTCGTAAATTTCACCTTACAATCAAGTGTTGAAGATAGAGACAAGATGGATTAAGGAACAAATAAAAGAACAAAACTCTATACCTGTTAACAGAAATAATAAGCAAATCAACCTCACTGGTTCTCCAATAAAAAGTTAATTTTAAGTTCTCCAAAGCAATAGATTCATTGTTTAGGGCAGATAAGGTATAAAGAATATTTAAGATATTTTGAACAATAAGGATATAGCAATTGCCTTTGAAATAAATCATTTAAAACTTCATAATTATTTGCACTTGACCTCTGGAACAGGTAGATTCAAAGTAGGAGGTTGAAGGAGGGGGTTTTCAGTGGGGTTCATTTTTTCAGAATATGGATGGTGTCACCGGGCAGTACTCATGATTTCAAAGACTTTGAAGCTCAAGGGACATCTAACTCTGATCCAGGGATAAGGAACTGGAACCCGGGCTAGAGAAAATTCAGAAGTGACTGTGCTCAGATGTCATATTAAAGGTTTGGCAACTCTGCCTGAGCAAGAAGCAGATACTGTCTTTTCTCAGCAATAGGTGTTTTACTCCTCAGAGGAGGAAAGTACGATCACACGCTTGTGCGTGGATGGCTTGGGAAGAAGCACAGCTCTCCTTCTGACTCCTGGGATTTGAAATTGTCTCCACTGGGGTTTGCTCATCTCTGGTAAGGTGGAAAGCACTGACTCTATCTCTTACCAGCTCTTTTTGTTTGGTGGTGAAAGAAGCCACGAAATCCAGCTGACACTAGTGTCTTGTAGAGCAATCTTTTTACCAGGAAGTGATTTGTTTTGTAAAGTGTGGAAATCAGCAAATCAAAATCCATATTCCTGAGTGATATTCAAACTGCCAATGCTAGCTTCACATTGTCTATGAAGTAAAAGGCTGAATAACCAAAGAGAGGGACTTTACATCTTAAACATTAGAATTTTCAAAATTACTAACTTGGTTTGAACAGAGCAAAATGAGATTTAACTAGATGCCGGTACAGGCCAGCTACTTGACCACTTCAGCACTACCCCCTCTCTCTCTGTACCACTCTCTTTCTGTCCTGATCTCTCAGTGGGTCCTCCCTGTCTCTGTCTTCTATCTCAGTACTGCCTCCTTCTCTCCCCTTCCCTTCTTATTATAATGTAGTTACTATGTAACTTCTAAGGAAAATGAGAGTTCCATAATGCTCTTTTGCAGAAGTAGGTGTGCAGACACAGTGCTTTCCCGTACACATAACTTCACCCCTTCACTAAATTCTGGGTAGTGCTCTCTTCTGAATGAAAAGAAACATTGTCACATGACAATACATATATTCATATTACAATACAAAATAATAGAAAATGAAGAATAAGAAGCAAATTTTAATATTCTATTCTTAATTTTCCTTATTGCTCAATTTTTTTTTTTTATCTTTGAGACAATTTCCATTCAACATCTAAGAATTTATAGCTGACTGGAAAAGTCTTTGAGTTTAGGCTCCAGAGCTTAACCTGTTTCTCTCCGTATTATTTTTCTTATTTGCAGATCAGTTTACTGTTTGGGTAGCACATAAACACATCCCCTTAGTGGGAGGAGTCAGAGACAGAAACATGGTTTTTGGATGACCCCAGTAAGTGTCACCAAACTTAAATTATTTATATCAACCAGTGCTTAAGTTTGTTTCCCTCAACATATTTTCACAATCTACTGAATCTATCCTATCTTACTTCATTATAGATACTGGTATTGCAACCTTGTTTTCAATGCAGGTTGTAATTTATTCAGGAAAGAGTTCTCCTACAGGGTATAGACTTTTATCTTTATTTTATTTTATTTTTTTGAGATTACGACATAATTATTACAGTTTTTCTTCCTTTCCCTTCCTTCAAACTCTCCCCTCATTGCACTCTTTTGAATTCATGATCCTTTTTCATTGTTATTGCATGTGTATATGTATTTCTATAAACATATATATTCCTGAAATACAATATGCTCAGCCCAAATGCTGTTTCATTTTTTTACATGCCCTCGTAACATCTTCTTGGGTCTTATGAGAATAGTGGAAGTCACAGATACAGACTCAGCTGCCTCTATGAGATAATAGCTGAACGGGTAGTGGCCAGTTGGGTTGGTAGTAGAATATTGTTCCTGTCTTAGTCTTTATCTCTGTTTGTCTGTCTGCTTGTTTGTCTGTCTCATCTCCCTTTCCTGTAACTTACAGTTAATAATCATAATATACAGTTACTATTTATATTTTCATTTAGATAATCAGTGTCATAATTATCTGCAGAAATGGGTTTAAGTGTCTGGAGAGATGGCTCAGCATTTAAAACTACTTGCTGTCCTTGCAGAGGACCACTCTCCATTCCCCAGTTCCCAGGTCATGCTGCTTGTGCTACGTAACTCCAGCTCCAGGGATTAAAACATCTGGATCTCCACACATGCATAACATACATAGAGGCACTTAGACATAAACAAAAGGAACATAATCTCTTTTTAAAATAAATGGTCTGTCTATGCTTTTTCTGTACTATGCATACAACTTTATAAAGCTGTCTGAGGAAGGCCTTAAAATTCCCTCTATTTTATTTCATGCTGTGTCCATCTTAGAATAATAAGTGATAACAAATAGAGATAAAATCATCTCCTAAATGTTTTAATATAAAAACCAAAGGATTTATTTAACTTCACTGTTTTGGATTTCAGTGGTATAGCAGAAGCCTTTTTCACTGACCTCTCATACTAGGCATGTTTTGTTAACACCATTCTTGTCATACTTTATTTGGTTTTTGACTTTCTACTTGAATTCAAACTGTTTGTCAAGTGTGATTATGGGCAGAAAGGCACCACACAGGAAGTTAGTGTTCTTGTCTTTCATGGACTCCCCCTGGATGTAGTTTTCCTAATACTAATGAAACTATGCATTTGACTCACAGGTTCAATAGACCTTCTGGAAGGACAGTTGCGTGATTCTCATGAGCACACCACCTCAGCTGGTAGTTCTCAGAATCTTATTTTTTTATAGGCTTAGGCTCATTTGATGCAAAACCTGGATAAAACCCAGGACTTCTTCATTTCATGGAGCTAACTCTTTCATGTTCTATCTATCTTTGACTTCTTCTACTGCTAAGTGGAGGGGCCAGTGAATGCTGGTGTTGTCAGCGTGACAGGATGTGTACCCAGGTGGGCGATAGGCCTCTGAGCATGCTTGTAGGGGACTATCTTGATTACTTTGATTTTTGGAGACACATTTCAAATACAGGATGGGTCTTTCCCCAAAGAATCTTGGGACATAAAATAGAGAAAATGAGCTGAGAACAAGCATGCCTGAGTTGATGGCTTCCTTCTCCTGATGACAGTTGTAATGTGACTTCCAGCCACAGATGCCTACCTCTGTGACTTCCTGGCTAGGATGGAGCCTACCTAGAACTAAGAGCCAAAAATAAATCCTTTCTTCCTTAAGTTGCTTATGTCAGGACATTTTAACACGGTAACAGAAAAGGAACTATGACAATGTCCCCTGTTGCTAAGTGCCAACATTACTTCAATGTCTGTGGGGTACTGGGCTATGTCAAATACATTCTCTGACAGAATCTCCTAGTGGCTGCTTCTTCTGGCATCCCTCTTCATGGCACTGCCACCAGCCACCTTCATCTCTTCTGTCCATTTCCCTTTTGCAGACTGCCAAGCCTTGTTGAGTGAGAGTGGGTATTCCAGAAGTTAATGGACAACTTTTGAGATGATCACAGATTCGGGGCCCTCCCTGTCAGCACTGTTACAGGCAACCTGTTTGGCCTTGTGCAGGTCATTATGGATCTCTTCACTTCTGCTTTCCCATCTGTTAAAAAGTGGATAATAATATTTGCCTCACTGGGGTATATTTATGCTTAATTACTATAATTGCTTGTAAACAATTTGCTATCCCGAGATAAAACATATGACTGGAGAACAAAAATTAGAGGCGACAATTTAATATCCCTTTATTTATTTTTAAAATTTATTACATGATTGCCTTTGCTCAGCTAGTTTATTTCAACAGTCTTATGGGACAAGCGACTGTGTGATATCATGAAAAACCACCTTGGGCTAAAAGTCAAGTTTCCTTTCTAGTTTCAACTCTAAAATAATGTGAAATCTTTAACCTTGCCCAGACTTTAGAAATTTACTTCAAAATGGGCAGTAATATCTGCTCAGATTATCTTACAAAGGTGAGAAGCATGAGAATTATGTACAACCGATATTCAGAACAATTTGGGAACTTATAAGACTTAACACTAGACACTTTCAACAGGTATCTTTTTTTTTTCTTTTTTTCTTTTTTAATTTTTTATTAATTACACTTTATTCATTTTGTATCCCCCCATAAGCCCCTCCCTCCTCCCCTCCCGATCCCACCCTCCCTCCCCTTTCTGCATGCATGCCACTCCCCAAGTCCACTGATAGGGGAGGTTCTCCTCTCCTTTCTGATCTTAGTCTATCAGTTCTCATCAAAAGTGGCTGCATTGTCCTCTACCGTGGCCTGGTAAGGCTGCTCACCAGGTATCTTAAGATAAAATGATGCTGACACTAAAATTTAATAAGAAAACAAGATCTGAGAAAATGTTCAGCACGATGATAATGAAAACATTTTATGTTTAAAAAAAAAAACATTTCTCTACAATTAGAACAGTGTGTGACACATTTAAAGTACTCAATGAGATCAGCTGTCTTCATTTCTTAGTCACTGAAACTTTATGTGTCTCCCTTGAGTACCAAAGATGCAGGACTGATAAAATTGAAACCCACTAATCATGTACAATTAACCTTACACGCAGAGAGAAATATGAATAGTGATATCAAGAGAGGGTAGTGACATCACTTGGACTCTAAAATTTTCCTATTTACGTTAAATTTTCAATAAATTCCACCATTAGGGATTAGTCCCTGAATCTTTTTACAAAAGGAAAGAGCTCATTGAATTTACTACTGACTTCCAGTATCTTTATTTTAAGATGCAGGAAAGTTTTTGTATGTGTGAACTTTTACAAACCCGTGGGGAAGATGAAGTCACAAGGACTTTACTAAAGAGACAGAAGTCAGAACTGGGGAAAGTAGACTTAGAAGGTATATTGTGATTAAAAAAAGAAACAGCCTGTGGCAGAGCAGAGAGGAGAATCCTATAGGGAAGAGTAATTTAACTCTCCCCATCAATGATGCATGCCTGTAATCCCTACAGTCAGGATGCTGATGTGTGTGGTCAGGGGTCATGGGTTCCAAGCCAACCTGGACAGTATATTAAGACACAGCCTCAAAGGCAAGCAAGCAAGCAAATGCAGAGATCCCAGAACTCTACTGTGAGTACCATATCTCATATACAGTATGAGTGCATACTCATATAAAATATACCCACGGATTGACATAAATACCATGGATTGTGGTACATCCGTTACTAACCCTTGTGAGGGTTCTAATTCAGTGTGTTAGAAGCAGCATGAGTTGACATCATGTTAGACACTCATGAGAAAAGCTCTGTAAGAGTTGCATGTAAGTGCATTACGTCCTCTGCCTTAGCTCTCAGGGGTGGAGGAACTGGGTCATGAAGGGCTCTGCAGTTCTGCAGAACTATTATAGAGAATTCACATTCCATTTTTCTTTCTTTTTTTATTGAAAATAGATTCTTTTCTCATACAATATATCATGATTATGGTTTTCCCTCCTGCCTCTTTCCAGTTCCTCTCCCCCTCTTGTCCCCTCCAAATCCACTTCCTCTCTGTCTCTCCTAGAAAAGAACAGGCTTCTAAGAGATAATAACCAAACATGACAAAATAAAATATAATAAAATGAAGCAAAAATTATCATATCAAAGTTGAACATGGCAACCCATCAGAAGGAAAAGAGTTTCAAGAGCAGGCAAAATAGTCAGAGATTCATTCTTTCTCACAGTCAGGAGCCACATAAAAATGCTGGGCTAATAGCTATAATACAATATAAAAACACAGAAAACCTGGTGTAGGCCCATGTAGGCCCTGTGCTTGTTGCTTAATTCTTTGTAAGATCATATGCATTTTGTACAGTTGATTCAGAGGGCCTTGGTTTTTGTTGTATTCCACTCTGTCTGGCTCTTAAAATCTTTCTGCCTTTTCTCCCAACAAATTCTCTGAGCTGTAAAGGAAGGAATTTACTGGAGAGCTTTAATTTAGATTCTCTTTTTGCATAATGTTTGGCTCTGGGTCTCTGCATCTCTTCCCATTTGCTGACAGAGGAAGACTCTCTGAGCAGAATATCATTGGGAGCCATTTTATTTTATTGATCAGATGTGTTTATGGTTTTAACCTTAGGTTGTTGGGCTATCTAGTCTCTGATTCCTTGTTACTCAAGTAGTGTCAGGTATAGGTTCCTTCTTGTGGAATGGGCCTTAAGTCAAATAAGATATTGTTTGGCTACACCCACAAGTTCTATGTCATTATTTCCCTAGAATATATACATATATAATATATATTATATATTTATACATATTATATAATATATATTTATATATAATATATATTATATATGATATTATATATATATATATATATATTTTTTTTTTGTGAGCAGGACATATTACAGGTCAGAGGTTTTGTGCCTGGCTTGTTGTCTGCATTTCTCATTTCCTGGCCCAGAACCAGAATGATTTAGAACTGTGTCTGTGGAGCGGATTACAGGCCCTTGGACTATGTTTTTCACCAAAGCGGGAAACAGTGCAATACGGAGATAACCAGAGGTCCTCCAAAGATGAGGTCTTTGTGACTACCCAGGGAATGCAGTGTATCTTGGATCTTGAGAGGAAGATAACACCTACAATAATATATGTGGCCCCTGTCTATACAAGGTGTTCAAATGTGTCCCCAGCATTTATCTTTCCATTTTGGACACATGTTGTATGTATGTATTACAGTATGAGATTTCGAGTCAGGAATGAGAAAAGCTAATCTCCTGTGCCCATTATGTGCTTTCTTGTGTGACCCAAGCTCTCAGTAGAACCAGACAAAGCCTTATATTGATTCCCCAACTCATCTTCATGGCTTTGCATGCTCTGCCTGAGACCATTATCTGAAAAACTGTCTGCAATTAATCTTCAAGGCAGGATGTAATCAGCCAAGTGTTACAAGAATGGTTTCAAATAGTCCCAAATGCAGACGGTTGGGACATATGATGGGCAAGACAAGAGAGAAAGTTGGTTAAATAGCCAAGTTTTCTTGGGCAAAGTAGATTATTGCACATGATGAATTGGGCCCTGAAAACAGGAAAACAGAGGGGAATGACTGAATGTATTTCTTTATGATCTCTGTCTCTGGAGGCAGGGAAGGGGAGTGGAAGGGGGATTGGGAGGTGAAAGCATCCAGATGCTGGAGTGCAGCAAAGCATTCCTGGCTGTTAGTTCCAGTAGGTCATTACTGCATTAATTTAGTGTTTAATTAAATGCCTGTGCAACAGACCATTTATTTGTTATCTAATATTAGCCTTAGTTCTTATCAATTAAATGCAAGCTGAGGGCTTGATTCACTTACATTTTATGTCCCTTTTATACTCTGTTCAGAAACAATAGCTAAACCCAACAAGGCCTCACTGTGCTTGCAAGACTTACAAGGAGGAATTCATTGTAGGGAGCATAATATGTTGGTGTTGTTAGGTGAGAAGAAGGGACATAAACAGAAGATGCCACTCTATTTGGTGAAAACAATTACCCAAACACATGATATGTGGTCTCCCCATCCTTTTCTGCTGGTCCTCAGTACAAGGAGGCATATGGAGGGGCCAGGCTAGAGGACTGTGTATCCTACATCCTATAGCTATAGGTTTTTCTCTGCCTGAGACAGTTGCTGCTCCCATCCCCATCCCACCTGCGGCTCTGCTAAACTGCTCATTCCTTTATGTGTTTCTAGGCTACAAGTGAGACAAGTAGCAGCACCGTGAAATATGTAGATCCCCAAGGGTTGTATGCTTACTGTCTTGCCAATCAGTGAACACTTCCATTAAATGTTACTTTGGGCAAAAGGTGGCAAAAGAGCCAAAAGGAGTGCGAGAGAATTCTGGAGCCTAATGGAAATGCTGACATTCACCAGAGTTTGCATCCATTTTCATATAACTCTCCACCATTTCCCATTTCCTGTATCCTGTCTGCTGACATTTTCATCCTCCTATTGATAAAATTACACTCCACACTTAGATGTCATCAGCTCACTCTCCTTAACTCAGAAATGCATCTTTTGGAATCCAGTACAGCTAAGTCTCACGGATTTTTAGGAAAACGCCATCAGCTCTGGCATGCACGTTCTTTGCTAGCAGAGAGAAGCAAGTGGTAGAGAACAGCAGTCCATTTCCAGACTGGGAACTCACCCTGCGTGTCATCAGAGGGACCAGAACGAGGACTGAAAAGGGACTCACCCTGTCGCTACGGAATCCAATTCTATTTGGAAACGTGTGCAACACATAAAATCATCTGCAGCCCTTCACAGTTGAGGAAATGCAGTTCTCAATCACCACAGTACAGTGTTAAATTTATCAGAAGACCTAAAAAAATTCTCAAAGGTGGGATTGGAGAGATGGCTCATTAGGTAAAGTGTTTGTCATGCAGGCGTGAGGACTTGAGTTGAATTCCCAGCATCATGTAAGAGTTGGCACGCTGGTGGATATGTATAACCCCATGGCTGGAAAAGTCTGGGTCCCTGGGACACACTGGCTAGCTGAACCATAGAGATCCAATTTCAGTGAGAGACTGTATCAAAATTTAAATGTGGGCAGTTAGAAAGACCTCCTGCTTCCACACACAAGCATGTACGTGTAACCGCTCACATTGTCATTATATGTGCAACCACACACATTCCCATATGTGCAACAACACATATGTGCACCGCATGTGCAGACGTACACATCAGTAATAATTTTGGATGGTACAACTAGAGGCATTAAAGAGCACACCTTAGCAACGGGATTTCCATTCTGTTTCGGAGACCATGTTAGGTGAAGAGACTCAAACACTGAGGCTATTAATCGCTGGAATTATTTCTCAGGAGGCTCATTATAGTGTACATACATACAAGCATACATATATGTACATATTGTTCTTCCTCTTTCTCTTGCCTTACCAGGTGTGCAGAATACTTACGTACTCTTCCCTCCATCAGTTAGACTTCAGTGCCTTGCAACGTGATCCTTTGGAGGATCATATTCCTTTTAGGTCTTTTTCATGACAAGGTCACACATATCATTAGTGTCAGGAGAATCACAATTATGTGCTTTATTTTGTGCCATGGATGAAATGAAGTGTGGTAGCAAAGATAGTGCCTTTCGTTGAAGAAAAAGTGTTAAACAAAACAGAAGCATGGTGCTACACAGAGAATGTTTCCATCTTTTTATGGTCTGTATGAAGTCTTTACTCTCAGGGAGATGGTATTAGGAGGCAGGGGTTTACGGTTCTATTTAAATCACAAAGATAAAGCCCTAGTGATGCGATTAGTGACTACAGTGGAGACCCCACAAAATACAAAAGCCAGTCAAGTGTGCAAGAGTGTGGTAGATGCTGACTCTGTGAACACTTTGATGTTGGACCTCCATCCTCAGAACTGAACAAGCTAAATGCCTATTGTTCATAAACTGCTAATTCTGTGATATGTATGCTTTAACTTTACAAATATGATAAGACCTAAGAGTGTGCTAACAAGATGGGGCACCACAGTACCAGGCTTAGCCCATCTTTGTTTGCAAGGTTTTTCTCTCACAGCTCCATGACTGTAAACCCTTAATGGTTCTTTTCTCAATTTTTCTTCATTTCTCTCTCATACTCGAAATTACTCAGCAGCACACTGTTCTCCAGACACAGCTGGGATATGAATTATTTTGAAATCAATCTGACATTGGCCTCTTTATCACACAAACAAATTTGCATACCAAAGGCTGAAAGGTCCAGAAAACTACAGGTCAATAAAGCAGACAGATACCTGGGACTCATCTAGGTCCAGTAAGTTTGAGAATGGATTTACTGATGATAGGTAAGGGGAAAAAAAGGATGAAACATGAAAAGCAGTGCAATCTGTAGAAGATATCCATTTCAGAGACTTGATGTGAACAGAGAGATACATACTCATTATAAGTGTTAGACTGTGTGAAGTGATATGGACAAGTTTGTTCAGAGGGGGACAAACCTTAGGAAATCATAGAGAGAAAGCCTCTGCACTGCAGCTTAGAGACTCTTGTGACCAGCTTAGGAGTGGTCTGGAATATTCAGAGTCTTAGTTCTTAGGGAATCAAAGGTGAGAACTTGTGATCAAGATTGATATTTAGTGAGTACAGTGCAGAGTACAACTAAGAAGCAAAAATGAGTTTGAGTCCTGACTAGATACTGGGCAGCATTGTGTGAAGGGAGAAGGAGATATTAAGGCTAAAGAGAAAACAAAACAAAACAACATCTCAAAAAAATAAAAAAACACCACCCGTTATTACACTGTTGTCAATATAGAATTATTATTATGGTTGTCCTAAATGATAAGAGCCTTTAATACAGAAGCTGTGAACACAAAAGAAACACCTTCTAAATACAAAGGGAAAAGGTGAAAGGCATACCCAAGTTAGTGATGGGTTTTTCAGGGAGGCATTTAAAAAGCATGCTAGCCCTACTCACCAACTCCCTATATTTCTTTATAACCTCACATTCAAATACTCCCCTGGTACTGGTCACATAATCTCTTGATGACTTGTCACATGGTTCCCTGGTGGCTCAGCTTGTCTTTCATTCTCTAAATGCTAAAGCTCGCTTGTCTCCTTCTATTCCTTTACTTGCTTCATTCTGAAAATTCAAAATCACTTCAATTCACTGTTCCCTTCTTGCCCTGCTGCAAACATTTGCCTTTCCTTGCACATCTTCAGTGAGAAAACCTCATCACCTATTCCACACACGATCCCTTGGGTTCCACACCACAGCCTAAGCTTTTCCAACTTTCAAGTGTAAGAATATTGTCCCTGTGACTGCACAGAGCCCGACTGTCTTGCAGGATGCTGCTGACCCAAGGAATTATAGGTGGAAAAGTGCTCCATCAGTGTGTTCTATGTGCTTTATAAGCTGAGGATTGTTCTTCCCTTTAGAAACACTTTTCTCCCCCACCGAGTGTATTCGCTTTGCTCTGCCTCTCTGGACATTACCATGAACTGGGTTTGGTAAGGCTCAAAGGGAGTACCCAGCTGCTCCCCCTATAACTACTGACAGCCCCAGCTGCAGTGGTGGTAGCAGGTGGTGTTCTGATAATGTCGGCTCCAGTTTAGGTACAGGAAAACAGAGCAGCTGAAGACTGAAATCACAGAGATAACAGGAAATGAAAAACGAGGCGAAGTCATATCTTCTGTCTCCTCATAAAGGCTCCGTGACAAATGGAATCACGGGCATCACACAAACTGCCTTGCTGAGCTACTGGAGGCATGAGCTATCTTGACGGCAAAATCCGTCCTGCAGTTATCTGTGGGGAAATAATAAGCAAGTGGTGTATGAGAGAGAGGAAGGGAGAGAGGAAGAGATATCACGGTAAATCATCAAATAAAGCTGCTATCTATGGCATGGAAAAATTGCAATCCATACCTCTAAGGCTGAAATTTAAATATTTGTTTAACCAACATCTCTAGTCTTGATAAAGCCATGCTACTAACCAACATATGGGACAACATTTGGAAAGTTGATTTTCTAGAAGAAATACACAATGTAGTATATGGTTTTAACCATCACTGGGCTCATATGTACTCTCATAGTAAAGGCAGACACTCTGAGACGGAAGTGATAATATCTAGCCTTTTGAATAAATGTATGACTGTAGACTCCACTTGTAATTGTAGTTTACAGTAAGTATGAAATTTATACTTTCACCAAATGTATTAATGAAAAAATATATAAGCAAATAGAAGCCAGAAAATAATTTCTTTCTGATCTAGTGAGATCCTAAGTTGTCTGTAGTTGTTTTTAACATAATAACCTGGACATGGACACACACACACACACACACACACACACACACACACACACACATACATGCACACATACATGCAAATTTTATCTTTTTCTTTCTTTTGTGGAGTTAAACAGATAACCACTTTGCAGATGAAAAACACATAACTTACCATAGACAAGATCATAGCTCCATTTTCTTTTTCATGAAAAAAAAATGATTGAGCTCCAAGAAAAAGTATTAGAGAAGTGTTTCTTAGGGATGGTGACATGCATAAAGGTTCTTGAAGACATTTAAAGCATAAACGTCCAGAGTTCTCACTAAAAAAAAAATTCTCAAAAAGGGTTAAGTCAATTAAAATTGTGGGAATAAAACAATAAAATCTTATTCACTAGGCCACCAGGCAAGGGAGGAGGACTACCCCTTTCGATGTAGTAGGGAGGATGTCAGGTGGGGAAGAGGGAGGGGGATGGTACCTGGAGGAGATGAGGGAGGGGGCTACAGTCAGGATATAAAGTGAATAAATTGTAAAAAATCAAGATAAAAAGAAATAGAATAAAAAAATAGAAAAGTGGGAAAAAGGAAAAGAAAATCACCAAAGGACTGTTAACAGTCAGCTGCCAGGCTAAGTGGAGCCTAGACAGAAAACTGTGTAATGGCCATCCAGACATCTGGAGGACAATATGGAGGATGATACCCAGTGAGTTAGGAAAGGAAAGAGCACAGCACAGGAAGGACAGAGTCCAGTGCTCCAGCAGTGACAACCAGTCTTAGCAGAGCACTGGAAATCAGACCAGATGATAGGAGCTGAAGAAAAAAACAACATGGTAAACTATGCTATGACAATCGTGAGTTTTATATCTATTGGCTTTATTTTTATCTAAAGACGTAAGAGGCATCTCAAGATAAAATGTGATTAATTTGTTGAAAAATGAGTTAATAGCTAAGGGCAAAAAGAAAAATGACTGAAAGAGAAGTGGAGGCAAGAAGTGATAGGATGCCTTGGAGAAACTTAGAAAAGGAGAAACGGGCTCGAGAAATGGCTCAGTCATGAAAGGCTGGGCTCACAACCAAAAAAGGAGAAAGGACCAGAGCTGGTTTAAGGAGACTGGATAGGGATAATGCTTAAGAACCCCCTCCAATTTCCTCTGTAAACATGACAGATATAAGTGAGGAAGCATTATCATACTGGGTCACTTAATGCTTTTGAAGTTTTTGATGGCATCTCTGTAATGGAAAGAAAAATTTCTTATTTAATTAATTTATTCTTTAAATTTAATTTTATTTTTAATATTAATTACAGTTTATTCGCTTTATATTCCAGCTGTAGCGCCCCCTCATCCTCTCCCAATCCCACCCTCTCTTCCTCATTTTCTCCCATGCCCCTCCCCAAGTCCACTGATAGGGGAGGTCCTTCTCCCCTTCCCTCTGACCATAGCCTATCAGGTCTCATCAGGACTGGCTGCATTGTCTTTTTCTGTAGCCTGGTAAGGCTGCTCCCCCTTACCAGGGAGGGGAGGAGATGAAACAGCCAGCCACTGAGATCATGTGAGAGACAGTCCCTGTTTCCATTACTAGGGAACCCACTTGGAAACTGAGCTCCCATGGGCTACATCTGTGCAGGGGTTCTAGGTTATCTCCCTCCATGATCCTTGGTTGGAGTATCAGAAGAGGAAAAAACAAAAACAGGGAACAGGAGAGGAGCTTACCACAGAGGGCCTCTGAAAGACTCTACCCAGCATGATATCAAAGCAAATGCTGAGACTCATAGCTAAAATGGGCAGAGTGCAAAGAATCTTATGAAAGAAGGGGGATATAGAAAGAGCTGGAGGGGACAGGAGCTCCACAAGGAGAGCAACAGAAACAAAAAATCTGGGCACAGGGAAAGAAAAAATTTAATCCACTATCAAAACCCCTTTCCCTTCCTCCTACCCTTATACCCTGACTTATTCCCTCCTTTCTGTTTTCCTCTGTCTTCTCACTTTTCTATTCCTCCTTCCTTACCACATTCTAAAGCTCACACACATCTTTGCTCCTTACTGCCAGCCACTGAATAACCAGCCTAAGCTGTTGCTATGCTCCAGTGTCCCCAGAGCCTTTATGTCCAGTCCTCTTTCCCTGCTGAATGAAGTCTGTGTTTTATCGGATTTGCTATTCTTGGCAAAAAGGCCAATGAAGTGTAGATAACAAATCCTAAGTCCCAGTGTGCAAGGAAGCTTCTTCTTGTCAATGAGATTAAAAAATAATGGCTGAGTCTCAGCAACACTGCTGCAGGCAACTTTAGAAACTCTGGATTATGCATTCTGGACTTTTCTTTCTCATTTTGAAGCCACCTGCCCCCTTCTTCTCTTGTCTCATTTTCTACCAGGCCTTGGATATTCCTCATTAAGTTTTATGACTTGGAAATGCCAAGGTGAAAGAAGATTCAGGATTTCTGAACCCGAAGTGTAATCATTGAAGTGTCCCTTTGAGGTCTTCAGTTTACAATTGGATCACACTCCTCATGGGCACATAGAATGTTGAATAGCAGAGTCCAACACCCAGGCTCTGTTCTGGCCTTGGTAGAGGAACATGCACTTGCTTGCCACCTTGTTTTCCCACAGTGATTTTCAATGTTACCACGGTACCACTTCTAAGAACCAGCATTTTCTGCTCAATTGCAAACTCTCTGGATGGGTCAGGGCCATTCTCTGTAGGAAAGACCCATAGTTGTAGCCCTCATTACTATGCAAGATCTCAGAGGGGGCAAAGCCCCAAAAACGTCTCTTCTGGCTGCTCTCCTTCTTTCTTGAAGTGTAATCTCACAGACGTTGAGAATTGCTATTTTCTGTCTTTGTACATGAATCTTGCTGAACTGACTTCAAAGAAAGTAAAAGTAGACCAAAGCTCCATTTTTCTCATTTGGGGCTGGAGATTTTAAAGTCTGTTATTTTCTTAATTCACAATGGCTGAAAATACAGATACATAATCTACATTCTACTCTAAGACTTGATTCCTGATGCTATGTTTGCTTTTCTGTCAACTTGTGGAGCCAGGCAAATATTACAGAGGCCACATGAGAGAAGCAAGAAATGGGGAGGTGACACCAGAAGAGGGAGTAATGGGATCCCAAAATGGCCCAAGAAGATGAGATTTCTGGTTGGTTCTATTGTTCCCAAGCAAAGTGCTCATTCAGTATGCCACCAGTACTCCTAATGTTTTTTTTTTTTAAGTTAAAAATCAATGAGGTTAATTGTACATCTACACAATGGAATATTACTCAGCAATAAAAAACAAGGAAATCATCAAATTTGCATGCAAATGGTGGGAACTGGAAAAGATCATCCGAAGTGAGGTATCCCAGAAGCAGAAAGACACACAGGGCATATACTCACTCATAAGTGTATATTAGATATATAATACAGGATAAAAATACTAAAATCTGTACACCTAAAGAAACTAATCGAGAAGGAGGACTCTGGCTAAGATAGTCAATCCCCATTCATAAAGGCAAAGAGGATGGACATCAGAAGCGAGAGAAAACAGGGAACAGGACAGGAGCCTACCACAGAGGGCTTCTGAAAGGCTCTACCCTGCAGGGTATCAGAACAGATGCTGAGACTTATAGCCAAACTTTGGGCGGAG
This sequence comes from Psammomys obesus, assembly GCF_907164565.1. Lineage (NCBI taxonomy): Eukaryota > Metazoa > Chordata > Mammalia > Rodentia > Muridae > Psammomys > Psammomys obesus. The sequence continues at coordinate 6,362,982 of NW_026596069.1, forward strand.
TTCAGGAAATCTTATGAAGGTTGGGGTTAGTAAGCCCGGGAGAGGACAGGAGCTCCACAAGGATAGCAACAGGACCAAAAAATCTGGGCACAGGGGGCTTTTCTGAGACTGATACTCCAACCAAGGACCATTCATGGAGATAACCTAGAACCCCTGCACAGGTGTAGCCCATGGCAGTTTAGTCCAAGTGGGTTCCATAGTAATGGGAACAGGGACTGCTTCTGAAATGAACTGAGTGGCCTGCTCTTTGATCACCTCCTCCTGAGGCGAGAGCAGCCTTAACAGGCCACAGAGAAAGACAATGCAGCCACTCCTGATGAGACTTAATAGACTAGGATCAGAAGAAAGGGGAGGAGGACCTCCCCCATCAGTGGACTTGAGGAGGGACAAAGGTGGAGAAGGGGAAGGGAGGGTGGGATCGGGAGGGGAGGAGGGAGGGTGCTACAGGGAAGATACAAAGTGAGTAAACTATAATTAATTAAAATTAAAAGAATTTAAAAAATGGAAAGGAGAAAACTCAAAAAAAAATCAATGAGTTTTCAGTTAATAAAGCATTTGCCATGATACACAAGTATAAAGACCTGAGTTTCAGTCCATTGCTCACTGAAAGAGCCAAGCGTTAGTAGCACATGTTTGGAACCACAGATCTGGGGAGAAAGAAACTGGTGGGTTCCTGAAGTTCCCCATAAGACCTAAATGACCAGCCTCTGATTTCATTGTGAGATCTTGTCTTAAAACAAATCAAGCTGTTGTTTAACTTCTTGAGTTCTTTATTATAGTCCTAAAGAAGCTAACAACAAGGAGGACCCTAGGGAAGAGACTGAAACCTTATTCAGAAGGGCAAACAGGATAGACATTGGATGTAGGAGAAGACAGGGAACAGGACAAGACAGGGAACAGGACAGGAGCCTTCCACAGGGGGGATCTGAAAGACTCTACCTATCAGGGTATCAAAACAAATGCTGAGACTCATAGCCAAACTTTGGGCAGAATACAGCAAACCTTATAGAAGAAGGGGGAGAAGGAAAGACCTGAAGGGGACAGGAGCTTCACAAGACCAACAGAGCCAAAAATCTTGGACTCAGGGGGAACTGCAGAGACTGATATTCCAACCAAGAACCATTCACGGAGAGGACCTAGACCACCTGCTCAGATGTAGCCTATAGGCTGCTCAGCTTCCAAGTGGGTGCTCTAGTAAGGGGATCAGGGGCTATTTTTGACATGAACTCAGTGGACGGCTCTTTGATCACCTCTCCCTAGTGAGTGCATCCTTGCCAGGCCACAAAGGAAGATGATGCAGCCAGTCCTAATGAGACCTGATTGACTAGGGTCAGATAGGTTCCTCCCCTATCAGTGGACTAGGAAAGGGAATAGGGGATGAAGAGGGACTGTGGGTGGGATTGGAAAGAGATGAGGGAAGTTACAGCTGGGATACAAAGTGAATAAATTGCAATAAATTAAAAATAAATTAAAAAAATCAAGCTGGATGGCTCTTTGATGTTGACCTTTGGAATCCAGAAGGGCATGGGTATGCATATGAGTGCCTCTTCAAACATTCACCTACCTACCCACATCTACTGACACACAAAGAAGAAGCTCAAATTCTTGATTACTATGTGAAATCTTCTAATTTTTAAACAGTGACCGCAGAAGCCTAACAAACCACACTTGTGGCAAGATGCAAGAAATATGTCTTCTATTTATATTTTCCAGATTGTCCACATATGTTGGTAGCCCAAACATGCTTCTGTCAAAAAGGAACACGGAGTCAGATGCCTTGGGGGATGCTCTGACATGGTCTTAGGGAAAGAATGAAGGATGAAGACAGAGTGTGAAACCTCTGGAATCTGGTCCCTAAGTATTAGCTATTCTAGTAGTATTAAGAGGTTTATCTATACTAACCATTGAGCTTTCTCATTTCATGGGTTTTCAGACTTTTTTGGTCCATCTTTCAGTGTTGTTCAACAAGAAGTCCTTCCAGAGCAGTGGCCAGTGCCTTGGGAAACAACCTGCTACCCAGGGCTCAGCCTGTCAGTGGAAGCAGAGGCAGCTTCATCTAGGAAAGATCCCAGGCCCCAATGATCCAGCCACAGCTTCAAGAGAGGTTGCATGAAGAGCTTTGTGTTTTGGCCATCAGAAACTGGTTACTTACAGAAAATAATTCCCTTGATTCTCTCAAAGAAATGACACTGGAGACAAAACCTTGGGAGTCTCTTCACCTCATTTTATTTTCTGTGTCCACCCAAACCTTATGTTCCACTGGCCAGGGACACATGAAACTCATTTTCCTGGAGTTTTTGTCTGGGTTGTGAGGTGAAGATGAGGTTGTTGTTGATGATGGTGATGGTGGTGGGGTATGCATGTGTGTATGTGTGTGTGTGTTTGTGTGTATGTTTGTGTGTGTGTGTGTGTGCTGTCTTTGTGTCTCTGTGTGCCAGTATTGTGTTTCCTTGTTTCTGTATGTGTGTTTCTGTTTGTATGTGAGTGTGTGTTTGTGTCTCTATGTATGTCTCTGTTGCGTGTCCCTGTGTGTGTGTGTATGTGTCTCTGAGTGTGTCAGAGATTTGTGTGTGTGTGTGTGTCTGTGTGTGAGTGCGATGTGTAGACATAACCACATGCTTGCTTCTGTGCATGCACAAGTGGAGGGCAGAGCAGGACTTTGCATGTCTTTCCTCTCTTCCTCCACTGTATTGTCTGAGCAGAAAGCTCTTCACATCCTCTTCTGTTTACTGTAAGCCTTTACCATGCTTATTCACTAGCCAAACTCCAAAATTCTGAAGCTCCCACTTTTATCTTTATCTCTGCTCTACCCTGTATTATGTTCAGTGGACTTTTCATTTCCCTGGCTAATTTCAAAGCAAAAAACAATGTGATTGCATAATTTTTAACTTATTTTTCAGAGGGAACCTGAATGCAGGGTTTAGAAGAGCTATGCAGCAGGATTAGACAGTCTAAGTTTAGTAGTATCTATGATGCAGGGAAAGATACAGGGACAGTACCTCCTGACTAAAATATCAGAACCAAGAAAGGAACAGCATCTAGATTTTTTAACATCAGTGTGTGGCTACATTTATAGTTTAGCTAGTTTAAGGTAGGGTCAAGTCTAAGAGAAGTATGCCAAGCCATATTTCAGCTCCCAGTCTCAGGAGGAGCAGCTCTACATCCACAGTACCACACATTTTCCCCTGATTGTGTCTCTGATGGGACCACACAGAGTTCCAGAGGAGTCTGTCTAAGGGTGCTGGAGCACATCAGCTGCTCCATGAACAAGCATGTTCACTCTAGGGAACCATTCGTCAACTGTGAACTGATTCTGTTACAGCCTCAAGTGCTTCCTTTTTTCTTTTTATAAAAATAAAATCCAAACTTTTACCCATTACATGTAAAAGCTGCGTATATTAGAACTGTCAGAATTTCAGGGTCTTCTCATGGCTTATTCCTTCACAGACGATGTCAATTCTCAGTTCTGACGTATCCAGTCCCTTGCTGCCTAAGAGTCTCGGTGTGTGGTTCTGTTTGGTCATCTTTGTTCTCTGTTGACACATCTCAAATGGTTTAATCTCATTATATGGGAACAAATCATTGTTATTCCATGTCTTACTTCTATTAATGTGAACTCTGCAGCAATGCAGAAATTCTCAGATTCTTTTGTGTGTTTCTTTGCATCTTTCCCCATAACTTTACTGCAGTACGAACCGTACAGCCACAAGCCTCACATCTGTCTTCTTCACAGTAGTAATTCCCAGGATCTAGCCTAGGTTTTAGTACTAAATATTTTATGAAAGAATAAATGAATGAATAATTTGCTTTCCTTTTATCAGAACCTTAGAAATAAGGCATCTTGTCAGCTGGCAAGTGCAGAGGAACTGTTCTGCTCCCAAACTTTTTTTCATTGCTTATGCTTCTGGCTGGCCTGCCTGTGATACACAAAGACTTATCCAGGGATGCCAGCTTTGTTTAAGAGAACACAGCTAAGCAAAGCAATAACAAAGACCATTTTCCATGAAAAAGAAATTAAAGATGGCGTATAACTAAAATGAATATTTTTGAGGAAATGGTAGCAAATTATCTCAATTTTCAACTTAAACACTGCAGTTCCCTGAAGATCTTCCCCTTCGCAGATGGATTAAGGCTAATGGCCCACTGTAATGTGAATGCAGAAGACTTGTTGGGTGGTAAATATCCAACCTTCTTTTCTAAAAGCACCAGGGGAGGGAAATTGTGCTTTCCAAAGGAGCCTGCAGCCACTCTTGCTGGCTAAGACTTACAAGGGCCATCAGGATTTTTGCTTCAGGGCAGAAACTGGTCACCAGCTGGGCACATAAGAGATTACGACAAGCCCCCTGCCCTGGCATTGCACAATTAGGTACATTTTAGTAAGAACTTCTGCGTTTTTTCCTCACTATTCCTCCCTGGCTACTCTCAGAGGCAAGATCCTGGGCTGGACGGACCATTGGTCTAGTTCCACTGGGGTAGCTCTTTGCTTTGATGGTCTTAAACAACCTTGCTGAGAGATAAATGCGATTCTAAAAGGATTTGGAGATAAATTACCACAGCTATGAAGGCAACAATATTTGACTCTGGTTTTGATGTAAACAGCAGCCCAAATATTTAAAGTCATCTGCTTCATTTACTTTGTCTTATGCTCAGCATATCTGAGGGGACCTCACATGCTTGGCTTGAAAGAGTTTCTTAACTTATTCCATAGGAAATTCTCCCCTGGGTACCTGCAAGCTGAATTATCTGCAGAAGTGACCAGAGTTGGGTGCCTTTCTTTGAATACTTATTTATGATTCTGTTCTTTATGTTAAACTCTATTGTGTATTTTTTAGTTCAGATCTCTTCATCAGGGAGTAATTATCCGTATGCACTATTTATTGTGAAAGCTAGCTTACAAAATCAGCTTTTCCCTAAGGCATTTTTGCGAGACAGTTGAGGTGTAAATGACACCAGAGTTTTAGATAATATGTACAAGATAATCAACTCTGATTAACCCTACTTTGAGATCTTATGTGAATTAACCAAAGTAGGTCAGTATCTGTCACATGCTGGTCAGAAGTATATGCTCCAATGGAGACTGAATGACAACTTGGTTTCAAGAGCTAGCTACCAAATGCTGGATCTCTGCTCAATAGCAACAAAACTAGACATCAATACAAGACATTTACATAAACATTTATAGTAGCATATAGAAGAACAGGAAGAGAAAATGGAGAAAGAGGAGAGAGGAGAGGAAGAGAGATAGAGGATAATCCTAGTGTCAAGCAGGTCTTCATCAGGCAGACAAAGTGTACTCCATCAGTATCTTGGTATTCTATCTGTTAAAACAGAGGAACATACGTTGATATGTGCTACAATGGGATGAACACTGAAAACACTGTTATAGCAAGGCACATTTTATATGACTCTAACTATATTCACTATCTTGAATATTCAAACCCATTGAAATAGGAAGTAAATTACTGACTGTTGGAGTGGCAGGGGGAACTGAGGGGAGCCTTTTGCTAATGGATACAAGGGGTGTTTGGGGGACATATAGTTTTTCTTAAATTAGATGTCATGAACATAATAAGTACAATAAGTTCTACATGTATGGCGTGATGAACTTTGTAGTATGGTGTCTAAATCTATGTCAGTGAAGTCTGAAGAAAACTACCTATCTAGGGGGAAGAGTTTTGTTTGCAGAGTATCAGGTAGTGCAGCAAGCTCTGTTTCCATGAATGGAGAGTGACTTGAAGTCACACTTTTAATTTAAAATGCCAGGGAAGGTCTTTATGCTGGCATGCCATTGAGATGATCCAGGAAAAAGAAGAAGAAGAAGAAGGAGGAGGAGGAGGAGGAGGAGGAGGAGGAGAAGGAGGAGGAGGAGGAGGAGGAGGAGGAGGAGGAGGAGGAGGAGAAGAAGAAGAAGAAGAAGAAGAAGAAGAAGAAGAAGAAGAAGAAG
>NW_026596069.1:6368935-6371072 GCF_907164565.1 Psammomys obesus
AGAAGAAGAAGAAGAAGAAGAAGAAGAAGAAGAAGAAGAAGAAGAAGAAGAAGAAGAAGAAGAAGAAGTAGAAGAAGCCTTGCTTTGCAAAGATTCTGAGCACGATGCATTATGGGATAAGTCTGTAAAATGGTCAGCGTGAACAGGGGCAAGGAATAATTCCATGTTGGTTCAGAGATGCAGACAGAGCCTGTTCCCATGGGACCTTTTAAGATATGGTACATTATAGAGCATTTATTTTATTTTAATGGAAACCACATGGTACTTTTAACCAATGGTGATGGATGCCCTTCTTTTGAAAAGACAGCCATATCAACGGCATAAATCATGATTAAAGGTAGAGTGCACTGAAAAAGTTCACATCAGTGGTGAGGAGGCTGAACCAAGTTGTGGACAGAAAAGAGGTGGGCAGATATTTAATGATGTCCCAGTGAAGCCAACACACTGAAATGATCATGATTCAAAACGCTGAAGGGTGGCATAGCAAAAAGCTAAATGACCGAGTAAATGTCACTTAGCTGAAATGTTCATTACCAAAAGTGTTTGCAATTTTGGAGATGAGAATATGTTACATATCTAGTGAGACATCGTGGGATAGAAACTAAGCCTAAGCACAAAATTCGCTTATATATTATATATATTTATGCACATGGTCCGCAAACAAATGTTATAGAACTTATTGAGAGCAGAGTTGTGTTCTGGCTGTGACTCATGGTTTGGGTAAAGTGGAGTTTTCCATGTGTAGTGTCAAATGTGGTAGCACATGGCCGGTATCACAGTACTAGGGTGACGGAAGAGGGAGAATAATTTGTACAAAGTTAGCGTGGGCTCCATAAGGAGAACTTTGACAATAAACTAAGACGTAAAGGTGTAAAGCAGTGCTAGGATCTTACTCACAGGTACCTTCACAGTCCCAGGCTTGGTGTGTAGCAACACTGAAAGAAGTTTTGGAATTTGAACAATTGAGCTTAAATATTTCAGATTAGGATGGTCACCCTGTATTTATAAAGACATGGACAAAATATCCAGAGGAGTGTTATCACTGACAGCCTCAAGACACTGTCAAAATGTTCACACAGGATGGCGTAGATAAACACTACTGTGTAGTCACACAGTAGAAGGTCATAGCAGTATTGACAGCGGAATACCAGAACAATGGTGAGTGACTCAATACTAAGGGAAAGAAAGAAGGCACCAGCGTTCCTTTAGTATTATTGCACAGATATGGAGTTAAAAAACTGACTGAGAAAGGCCCTCCATCCCACATTACAGGTGAGAAAGTGTTGTACAAAATTTCAGCAGTTTAACTATGATCATCAAACCCAGCCAGTGGTTACTCTCAAGGTTTCACAGCCCCTGTTCTCACATAAAGACTCTGAGGTCTTTCCAATATGTCTTGGAACTCCAGTATCTCCTTGGAAATGAAGAAGATACTGGGTATCTCATGGGTATCTACCACTATACCTACTTTAGATCCATATTCTCTATTAAAAAACATCAAACCTCTGGACACAGTGGCTCAGGTTTCAAATCCCATCTCCTTGTTTGGATAAAGCAGGGGAATCTTAACCCCTAGACCAGCCCAGGCAACCCTATGGGAAATAAAGAATAAAAAGGAGATGGTGTCATATACATGCAGGTTCTAAATTCAATCTCCATTATAATTGTTTTTAAAGAAGAGGTCAACTAGCTAACAAAATTACCAGATGAGATAAAGTGTTATTCTCAGTCCATGCCCAGCTGAAGACATGGATGCAGGAAAAAGCTTAACATCTCTGGATATGCCCAACATGTTAACACCTTCTACATATAATTGCTTCTTGTTTTGAGGGAGCACTATGCACAGGTCTATAATCTCAGCTACTCTAGAGGCTGAGTCTAGAAGGTTACAGGGTTTATTCTTGCCTTGGCTACAGAGAGAATGTAAGGCCAGCTTGGAGAATATAGCAACAACATGTATCAAAAATAAAACAATAAAATAAAGCTAAGTATACAGATCAGTGGCGGAGCACCTGTTTTACATGCAAAAGGCCCACGGTTCAGTCTCCAAGATCATAAAACAAATACAAAATAGATAAACAACAACAACAACACACACACACACAAATACACATACACACAGAGGCACCCAAAGCAA
>NW_026596069.1:6371082-6372176 GCF_907164565.1 Psammomys obesus
CACACACACACAAATACACATACACACAGAGGCACCCAAAGCAAAAGAAACACAATTTGCTTATAGAGGTTAAAAGAGGAGGGAGCTGCAGCAACAGTAATTGGCAGTGTTAAACAGAAGACTGTAGAGAGAAGGTCCTTAACTGCATGGGTATTTATATAACCTTTGGCCTAGAGTTCTGGAGACACAGCCTGCTGAAGGACTCACTTACAAAGCCTTGGGAGTTATGTGTCTATGTGGGCAGACTGTAGAATGATGGTAATGTCAGGATGGAACTCGAGCTTCTGGCTTTTCTCCAAAAGCCAAGACAAGCCCTTGGATTACAAGGGACTGACTTGCAGGTCCAGAATCTCTGCCACCTGCAGAACTGGACTAGAAAGAGATCAGCTTTCAGGGTTCCTAGGTAATCTTCATATCTATGACAAGATACACTAAATGGAACCAGTCAAAGAACTAAAAAAAATTATTCCCTGAACCTTTTAGGTTCCAGTGGAAGGGGCAAAAAGCCATTTCTTTTCCACCCTGACAGCTGAGGCCAGAGATTTATTAACTGTCTGTAAGCTCTTTTTATGAAAGGCTCATGGCACAAATTATGTGAAAATCCATTGAAAGAGCTAAACATTGAACAACAAACTATATTAAGCAGAGAAAAGTGTGTGCTAAGAAAACTTAACATTGTTAGCAGTGGTTTATGGACAAGTTCCATGAGCTCCCAAAGTGCCTATGAACCCCCATTTTTGCCCTTCACTCCTCCACTGTGGGCATACAGGCCCCTGAATCAAGTTTTCAACTTTCTGTCCCTACCTTATTTTATCACCATATGTAGACTATATAGAACAATCTATGCTTTCCACCATAATGTCTCCAAAAAAGGTGTACTGGTTCCAAGGATACAAAAGCAAGTACCCTGAACTCATGGTTATCATGAGCATATACTGTCCTTAGTACAGAAAGGGACTTCACAATGTAAAGAAGCCATGAACCTTTGCCAGCATGTCTCACCAGCCAGAAAATGACAAAACAATCAGTAGAATTGGCTTTTCCTCTTTCTCTTCTCTTCTCTTCTCTTCTCTTCTCTTCTCTTCTCTTCTCTT
>NW_026596069.1:6372186-6418448 GCF_907164565.1 Psammomys obesus
TTCTCTTCTCTTCTCTTCTCTTCTCTTCTCTTCTCTTCTCTTCTCTTCTCTTCTCTTCTCTTCTCTTCTCTTCTCTTCTTTCTCTTCTGCTCTCCCCTCCTCTTCTGCTCTTCTATCCCCTCTCCTCTCCTCCCCTCCCCTCTCCTCTCTTGCTCCCCTTTCCCCTCTCCTCTTCTCCTTCCCCCTCCCCTTTCCTCTCTTCTCCTTTCTCTTCTCTTCTCTCCTCTTTGCTCTGCCCTTTTCCTCTCCTTTCCCCTCCCCTCCCCATTCCCTTACCTCTTCTCTCCCCTCTTTTCTTCTCTGCTTTTCTCCCTCCCCTTCCTTCTCTTTCCCTCCCCTTCTCTATCTTCTTTCCTCACTTCCCCTTCCCCCCCATTTTTCTTTCTCTCTCTTCTTTCTTCAAGCCAGCCTCTGTTTCAGAGCAAAACCTTATCTTACAGTTGAAAGCAAGAAAGATGAGTCCCACCCAACCTTTTCTTCTCTCACTGTGTAAGTGTCCTGGATAATAGACTATTCTATGAGAGACAACAATTGATATTACATAAGAGCCATTTCCTAAATTTGTGGACCTGTCTTTGCTTTGTCAAAATTATTACTGTGAGACAGAACTCTAAAAGCCTTGTGAGTTCAGGGTCCCAAACTTTCATTTCCACATTTTCGGGAGTCACCAGAAAAGATTGTTCTCTCTCAGTTTGGTTAGAGTGACTCACTCTGGTAATAACATAGGTGGATCAAAATTGCATGCTTAGGCTGGCACTTTGCTAGATATTGGAAAGGCTGAAATTATTACGAGCTTGAATGGGACCATTTAACCCATTTCATTCCTTGCAGACAGAATGAACTGAAGTGATCCTAGTTGTCCTTGGGTAATTTCTGCTGAAAAGAAGAGTCTTTCAAGTAAGAACCCAGGAACTGAAAAGGTTTAGGTAAAGAAATGTTCATCATACTCTTCACCACCTTATCCATATTGTCTGCATTCCATAAATATCAGGTCATATTGGAAATGTGCCAGATTAAATTTAGAAGTATTCTGCACTTGTCTCTTGGGGAGTTTTATCTTTCATTGAAAAGCTTCCATGATATAAGACTGATTTTTCTGAAACAGTATTTAATATTGTTGAGTAATTTCAACAGAACAAAATTGAATTCCAAATTTCTGACATTCACTCCTATGTGTGATCTTCAAAAAGTAACTTATTGATTTCTCACCCATAAAAGGGAAACCATTGTGACTACTTCATTGTTGTGTAGAAACAATTAAATTAGTTAATAGGTGTAATATGCTCAGCTGAGAAATTTTCAGCAGCAGTTAGTGAGCAATGACTGTTATCTTAGGGGTTTCCTATTCCTCTGGAAGCCAGGAATGGTTGTTTCTTAATTTCCTTCCTCGTTTATATCAGTAGTCCATGCCACATGCAAATAGGTTTTAGAAACTATAAAACACTCTAATGGTTTATCTTTAAGTCTTCTTTTTCCTTTCTTTAAAAAAAAATATGTGTATGGGTACTTTGCTCCCATGTATGTATGTTCACCATGTCCATGCCAGATGCCCAAAGACAGCAGATGAAGGTATCAGATCCCCGGGAACTGGAATTAGAGATGATTGTCAGTTGCCATGTGGGTACTGGGAATCTCTTCTGGATCCCTTAGAAGAGCATCTAGTGCTCTTATCTGCAACATTGCCTTTCCTGCCTCTTTGGCTTCTCCTTTAAGCATTCACACTTAGCCACATCAAAGGACTTTGTTAGAAATACTGTGTGGTCCCAAGAATAGATAGGTACAGTGGCATTCCAGTCATGAGCATACCCCATGAAAGTTGAATGTACTTTAACATGTTATGACTCTATTCCCGGTGGAATTCAGAGTACTTCAAGGAGTATCAGACTTGTATTCCTAGAAAGAAGGATGACAGCAGAGCATACAAGACAAACAGGAGCCATGAGAAGTTGTTTATATTTTCTGCTTAAATTATGGATGTTGATTCTTGATGTACCATCAAATCCTACTAGCTAAACTCTGGCACTGGAGCAGTAGTTTCCCTCCTTTTTTTTTTTTTTCTCCTTTTGCTTATCCAGCTCATTGAAACCTCTTCATTTGAGACTTAGTGAGGCTCACCAGTACCTTCACAGGAATTAGTTCAATGTACACGGATCATTTTGCAACCTAAGGACTCTGATAGCTGAGTTGTACATGGCACCGTTTTAGGATTGTTCCTTCCAGGACAATCATAGGTAGCCATTCAAAAATGTACTCCGTATGTTAGTGCTCAGCTTTCCTCAGGATGGAAAGAAAATAAGAACAGGGAGCACTCAGTAGAACATTGCTTTGGTGACTTTCCCTGTTACGAATGAGTAAGGTCAAAGTTACATAGTGTGAAAAAGACAAAATTCTCCTGGAAACCCTCCAATGTATTCGGACTCATCACATTCACCCTCAGTCAGAATTCATTTTCTTCCATACTTCCATTTGATTTCAATTAAAAGAAGACAGCTTACTTAATCTTTCTCACAAACTGATATGGTGTACACCTGAGTGAATGGGACAATTTTCCTTATAAATTATGTATAAAATCCTCCACTGCCGACTCTCTCTTAGAGATTCAAACGAGAATTCAATTTCTCTTAGCTTATTTTTTTCATGGTTCTTGGGATATTCATTTCAGATTTCCACTCATTTTTATAAATGTCTTATTTATTCAAGCTCTTCATAGAAAAAAGTAATGCTGTGCTTTGCTGATTTTATTACTCTGGACAGGTTACAATATCTTCTTAGAAGCCAACACACTAATTGATTTTAAAGTTTCTGTAAGTGTTGGGAAGTCTTTTGCCACAGACTTAAGAAGGTGTGTGTGGCATTGTGGGAAGTTCTTGGTCCCACTAAAACACAAGGTGCTCTTATTTGTTTCTCCTTCTTTTACACATGCTGTGGGTATCTCTCAACCTTAACTACCTTCTGCTGCATGGCAACCCTTAAATTTGCTTAGCTGAAACTGTCAAAGTCTCCTTCGACCCTTGGTTCAGCTCTTATCCTAGAAAGTCCTTTAGTGATCACTACAGTACAATTTGTTGTGTGTCATGATTCTACTCATAGTTTGTTTTTTTGTTTTTTTGGGTTTTTTTTTTTTTTGACAGTTACAGTTTTAGTAAGAACAGAGGTCACAGATGTCTGAAATGAGAAAGATGAAGGGCTGGATTCACATGTGTCCTTCAATCATAGTTTGAGATTTTAGGAGACTATGAAGCCAGATAGGAAGACAGGAGCTAGGATTGTGGGAAGGATCCTAGGATGAATATGAATCAATAAAATTTGACTTTTCTTTACTTTGTGGCCATATCTGACTTGTATTTATTTCATTAATATAACACTATCAAGAAGATTAGAATAAGGAGATAATTGCTATGTTAAAGTCCTCTCTGCCTTTCTTTAACAAATGTGTATGTGTGGATATCAATTTTGGAGATTGACCTTTATATAATAATAAGTGAGAGTGTCTGACTTGGCTATTGACAAATTCTTCAGATCTGTGATATGTAATATTGTCAACTTCATAGACTCCAGAATGACCTAGAGATAAGCTTTTGATCATATTTATAAGTGCTAGGTTATCTTCTTGGCATGTCTGTGAAGGAGTATATAGATTAGGTTAATTGAGGCTAGAATCGTCACCTCAAGTGTGAATGGCACCAGTCCAAAAGCTGTGGCCATAAACTGAATAAAAAGGAGGTGAGGAGCTGAGCGTAACCTTCCATCTCTCTCTGTTTCATGGCCGTGGATGAAAAGTGAGCAGCTGCCTCACACTCCTGCTGCCGTGCCTGGTCTGTATCCCCGAACTGTGAGGAAAACAGACCCCTCCTTTCTTCTTTAAATTGTTTTGGTCAGGCGTTTCCACTCAGTGTTAAAGAAAGTAACTGATACAGTTAGTTCTCTTCAAAAACATTCCATTCCACATTTTCATTTCTTCAGGAACATTTATACTTTACCTGAGGTGCTTGGTAAGTGATGCTTGATGCATGCCAACTGGCTTCATGTGTCATGTTATACTTTCTTAGTCTGCAGGTTCCAGCAAATACAAAAACAATTACTGGATAATGAGCAATATATTTCTATGAGGATTTTCTATTATAGTCTGGGCCCTGAAGATATATCTCTCTTTGGACAAGGTACCTTAGGGAATGTAGTACCAGGAAAATATGTCAAGTTAGCATGCAGGTTGGCAGTCATATCAAGTTGAGAAAGTGATATGTCCAAGAAGGGTAATGATGGATCTGGGATCTAAGTAGAAAAAATGTGGTGTGTTTGTTGCTTTGAAACCAATCTAAGCAAACATAATTCAGAAGAACTTAGATGCATCTCAAAGAACTGTTGGATTGTGGTCCATGTGACCTGGACTTCTCTGGATCATGCTGATTTTTTTTCTGATGTTAATTGGCCCATAATTGCCTTTATGTACTGGATAAAGATCCTTTGTGAAAAGGGATATTTGCTCAACCATGTTTATATCAGCTTTATTTGTAATAGCCAGAACCTGGAAACAACCCAGATGTCTATCAACGGAGGAATGGATACAGAAATTGTGATATTTTTACACAATGGAATACTACTCAGCAATTCAAAAGGAGGAAATCATGAAATTTGCAGGCAAATGGTGGGATCTAGAAAAGATCATTCTGAGTGAAATATCCCAGAAGGATAAAGACAAACATGGTATATACTCACTTATATGGACCTATAAGGTATGATAAACATAATGAAATTTATACACCTAAAAAAGATAATCAAGAGAGCGGACATGGAGTAAGATGATCAATCCTTGTTTAGAAAGACAGAAGGGATGTGCATTGAACGTATGACAGGAGTCTACTGAAGGCATCTGAAAGACTCTAACTAGCAGTGTTTTCAAAGCAGATACAAAGACTCATAACTAAACCTTTGGCAGAGTACAGGGAATCATATGAAAGAAGGGGAGTTAGTATGATGGGGAAAGGATAGGAGCTCCACAAGGACCAAATATATCTGGGCACAGGGTCTTTTCTGAGAGTGACATTCAACCAAGGACCATGTATGGATATAACCTAGAACCTCTGCTTGGATGTAGCCCATGGTAGCTCAGTAACCAATTGGTTTCCCATAGTAAGGGGAACAAGGACTATTTCTAACAGGAGCTCAATGGCTGGCTCTTTGACCTCCCCACCCCCTAAGGGAGGAGCAGTCCTGCTAGGCCACAGAAGAGGACTTTGCAGTCAGTCCTGAAGATACCTGATAAAACAGGATCAGATGAATGGGGAGGAGGTCCCCCCCATCAGTGGACTTGGAAAGGAGCACGGTGGAGATGAGGGAGGGAGGGAGGGACTGGGAGGGTATGAAGGAGGGGGATACAGCTGGGATACAGAGTTAATAAAATGTAACTGATAAGAAAAAAATAAAATTAAAAAAAAAAGATCCTTTGTGAGTGGAGGAGAAAAGGAACTTACTAGGGTCAGAGACATTCAACTTACTCCATCACCAGCATACTTCAGAGGGCAAGAGCTGGTCATTGGATACATATCTCAGACATTCCATGGAAGGGTCTTTCCCTCAGAACAGGCTGAAATAGGCCAAGGCAGAACTATTTGCCTTCTGAATGCTAATATTCTCTCCTGCTTTTCCCTTCTGTTTTCTGTATGAATACTCTGCTCTTTTACCCTGTGAATACAGAAGTACTTTTCTATTCTGAGCTATGGTCCAAACAGTCCTGCAAGGGAAACATTATTCCATTTCTTATGCATACAAAAATGAGAAAAAAATGTAAGGTTCAGCACACAGGTAGGTAAAACATATTTTAGGGCATATTTTTCTAACAGTGAGGATTCTAAAGTATAAAATCAGATTTTAAAGGAAAGGCAACAGCAATGTATGATTTATTTGCCCAGAGCAGGTCAGGTGCACACCAGAAGGTCAACATTCAGGTGTTGCGTGACCATTCTCAGGTGTAAGCAACAGCTTCAAAAACCTCAGCTTCTAAAATGTGTTATCAGTATGGGGTCATGTTGTTTCCCTGTTTATGCATTCCAAAATTTTTCTCTTCTGAACTGACACACACATTGTTTTATTCTCTCTCTCTCTCTCTCTCTCTGTATGTGCTTATGTATGTATATAAGCATGTGTGTGGGTACTCATTAATGGAGGTGGATTGCAAGTGTGTGTGTGTGTGTGTGTGTGTGTGTGTGTGTGTAAGCCTGGAGCCTGGGGTTGATATAGGAATTCATCTTTAATCAACTCACTTCTTCTACCTTACTCCATGGGTCAAGGCCTCTCAATAAACCCAGACATCAACAATGTGACTAGCCTTAGTATCCAGCTTGCTCTGGAGACTCTCCTCTTTCTGTCTTCCATGGCTCCAATTACAGAAGAACAGTCATACCCACCCAGTCTGTATGTGGTTTCTGGGGATGTGAACTCTGGTCCACAAGCTTGTGCAGAGAGGGCCTTAACCACTGAGCAATAGCCTCAGTACCAGCAATTTAAAAATATTTGTGGGATGTGAATGCCTAAGATGGGTTTTATCACATTAGACAAACCCACAAATGATATATTCACTTCAAAAAGCAATTGACACTTGTGCTGAGATGCAGCCAAATATAAGTTACAGGGCTGCTGTAGATGGCTTTTTGCTTTTCCATATTCAGGCCATTTCGCCAAACTCCCAATTCTAGTTGAAGAATGCGTTCTGACTGGCACAGGAGGCTCAGCAGTATAATGGTACTAACATTTCCTCTCTGCTTTTAAGTCATAGCTCAGCGGTCTTGTTCTTTCCTCTTTCAAGGATTCGCCTTCTCCATTTGCCCTTAGCTGATTAGAAAGATGCTGGACACAGAAGTCCCTGGTTCATAAACATCACCCAAATTATACAGCATAAGGAGAGCACTGCTGTTAGCTTGGTCCACTGACTTCCGGACTTTTTATTATTATTATTTTTTACAGATTAAAGGATTTGAAAAGATCTAATGCAACCATATTGTTAGGTAAATTCTTAGGGTTAAGTTTTACTCTCCGGACTTCATTTAACTTAGCATAACAAAAGGTGTTCTGGTACATCCAAGGACAGGAATTACCTTTCCATCAGTATCTCCATGTCTTGATGTGGGGGATGAGTCTTGTTTCTCGGCATGCAGGCTTGTTTTCTGTCTCAAAATTTCAAATTATCATGCTCTGCTGTGCAACATGGTTTGCAGAAGGAATTGCTGTGTTCATTGGTGCGCTGTCACATGCTTCCTTCTATGTGGTGATACTTGGAGTGGATGAAATTTAGTGAATCAAGTTTTACATGCCGCCTGTTTTTTTTTTTTTTTTCATGCTTTCTGTATTAGTTTTATTTTATTTTAAGATGGAACAGTTTCTCTCAGAAAGGAAGTTTAAATTCAGGCAGAAACAAAATCTTAGGCATTGGAAGCCAAAGAGAAGGCAGAAGCTTCCATAGAAGTGCTTATCTGCAAGGCCACAGAGCGGGAGAGGCCTCAGGGACAAAGAAACATTGTGCATCAAGGGAATCTGTCCAGAGGGAAACAGTCAAATTTTCCACATTTGGGCTGACCGATAGACCTTATGCTATCAGAAAATAATGTCATCTAAAATTCTGTAAGCTGTTTCTAATTGCAAAATTGCAAATCAAACCATTTAAATTTCCATAGGAAACTTATTTTTGCTACAAAGTCTTTATCTGTAGAAATCCAAAGTAGTCAACTTGCCCCTCCCAGGGAAATCCTATTGCTTTTTACTCTGAGAAAGTTATGTGGTATTTTACAGGATGATCTGTCTGATACTTCATAGAATCCCTCTTCTATATTTCTCCTCCTGTCTTTACTGTTATGACCCATCGTGTTTTACTTGGTACCATAGTAACTGGGGCATTAATTATCAATGATGATAAATACTTATTCAATTTGGTTATAGGAAAAGAAAAGTGCTTTTTTATCAGGAAACACAAAATAAACAAAAACTGCAGTCAAGGAGAGTGATGGAAAAGGAAAATAATGAGTGTGACAAGACTGATGAGTAGTTGTGTTGGGAGATGGCTCAGTCTGTAAAATGCTTGACAGACAAGCATCAGGACCTAACTGTGATCCTAAAACTCCATCTGAAAAGTAGATATGATAGTGTATGCCTGTAATCCCAAAGCAAATGGGTTCCTGGGGCTCATTGGCCAGCCAGCACTGCCTACTAGGTGAATTCTAGGCCATTGTGACAACTTGTCTCAGAAACAAAGATGGACAGCTCCTGAGGCACCACAATCTGAGTTGACTTCTGAGTTTTATATACGCATACACATATACATACCCACCTGCACACATATATACTTATACACACACTCACTCTCTCACATACACAGACACCCAAACACAAATGATAAATAGTTATCTATTGTGTAAATACACTGCAGTGACCTCTTGGACACAAGAAAAGCCATCAAAAGCTAGAATGATCACAGTAAAAGAGCCTAGGAACTGAACAGGGCCTGAACTTGAGAATACTGAAAGAATTTGGAGAGAAGATGTAGGACGTGGTCCCAGATTTAGAGAACTGTCAGACTTACTGAAAGGAATCTTTAAGTATTTAGTAGGTACATAGGGGACCTGAAGAAACTAAAACCAAAACTGAAGAGCATGCAAGTTCCCCAAACGTGTGCATTTTACAGTTGGACACTAAGACTCTTTTTTTTTTTTTTTCTTTTTCGCTATTTATTTTATATCCTGATTGCAGATTGTAGCTCCATGCCTCATCTCCTGGTCCCACCCTTCCTCCTAATTCCTCCCTATCTCCTCTCCCTAGTCCACTGGAAAGGGGAGTTCTCCTCTCCTGCCATCTGACCCTAGCCTATCAAGTCTCATCAGGACTCCCTGTATCCTCCTCCTCTGTGGCCTGGCAAGGCTGCATCACCAGAGAGAAGTGATAAAACAGCAGGCAACTGAGTTCATGACAGAGGCAGCCCCTGCACCCTTAACCAGATACCCGCATGGTCCCAAGTACTTCACACTGAGCTGTCTATCAGCTACCTCTGAGCAGGGGGTCTAGGTCCTCTCCACACAATGGTGAAAAACAAGGAAGAAAGTCTTAGAAGAAACACTATCCTAAATCTTTGTAGTTTCCAAACATTACTGATACTGATCCCCTCCCTCCCACTACATGTGTGGGACTGTTTCCCAAGACATTTTGCAGACTCTGCTAAAGAAAGTCAAAGGTGATCTCTAATTCATCCAAATGTTTAATTTGTGGACCACCAGAGAAAATAGCAGATGTGAAAAATGCCCACTCAAGGTAGACTATTATGATACAGAAAGCATGAGTGATTAAACACTGCAGGTTGTGAAGATTGGGCCAGACAATGGGGTATGGAATTTAGATAATTTGGAATATGTCTAATTTTTGGAAGATTTCACACCAGTCTGGATTGGTGACCAACATGAGGCTTATGACTCTTGTAGATCTATGTATGCTATGCAAATAGCAGGTCTTTGTTGCCATTACTGACTGACCTTCTAGGAATGAATATGCTAGAACTGAAACAAATAGGTTTGGGTGGTGTAGAAGAAGGCTGGCAGCTTAGAGAAAATATGGGAGTCCAGGAAATAGGACATGCAGAGCCTGTGTGTCTGTCTAATCAGGTCTGGTAGTAGGAGGGAATACTCGTAATGAAAATAAGCAGAGTGGCAGTTTTATGCCTTAGGTATTTATATCACCCATTAAAGATATTGCTATAGTCCCTTTTCAGTGATTTGCTGGACAGTTAAATTCAAACTTCAGTTGAGTTTAACACCCCAAAGTGGTTGTTTTACATAATTTATGTCACTAGGAATTCTTTCAAACTACAGTCAGACCTTCAGAGGTTGAGGAAGAGGCCATAGACTAAAGCCCACATGACCCACCAGTACCTAGAAGAAGCTCTCTGGATCTGCCTCCTTCCATTTACCCTTTCATACAGTATTCATTCAGTGGTCTATCTGAATGTTTATTGTCAACGAGTGCCATTGAATATTTATGTCAATGAGCAGTAATTGTTAGAAATTGATGATGTATATTGATTCAGACAGTAATATAAGATTGAAAGGAATTCTAGCAGTGTAAAAAATGGACTAAGAATATAGCTCAGTGCTACAGTGCTTGCTCATTATGTACAAGTCATTGGGTTTTCTCCTCAGACTGAGAGAATAGAGAGAGAAAAACAGACAATGAGAAAGAGTGAGTGAGTGAGAGAGATCAACTAGATCAAAACTGACTGTGGTGATAATTATAGACCTCTATGAAGACAATAAAAGCAACTGACATGTACTTTTTAAGTAGGTGAAGTGATATGTGTTAGTTTCTATAACTACTGCCATAATAAATAATAGGACATACGTTATGATGTTGGTTTTGTAACTGGGTCTCTAGTAGTTCAAGCTAGAACTCATTACGTAATTCACGTTGGCCTTGAACTTCCAATTGTATCCAATCAGCATCCAGAGTACTGAGATGCAAACACATGGCACCATACCCAGCAAGGGAACTTATTTTTTCATCATTCTGGAGATTATAAATTGAGAGTCAAGGTACTCCTAAAGCTGATTCCTTCTGGTTGTCCTTCTTGCCTTGTAGTTGTATATTGTCACACTTTTTTTTTTCTGTAAACATCTGGATTCAAATTTCTCCTTGGAAAGGACACCAGGCATATTGACTTAGAACCTATGTCAGTTAGATCTTTTTGACTTATTCACTTTTTTAAAGACACTGCCTTCCTATGTGATCACATTCTGGGGTGTTGACACTTCGAGCGAGAAGCTTAAAAGAAGGCACAATTATTACTAGGATAGTATGTGAGTTACGTATCAACAGTGCTGAAAAGGAAGGAATGAAGAAAAGAAGGAATAGAAAAATGGAGAAAAGAAGGAAGGGGGATCATCAAATTAAATGGAGAGAAACTTAAATCAATTCCACTGAAATCAGGGACAAGACAAGGTTGCCCACTCTCTTCAATATAGTACTGGAAGTCCTAGCCAGAGCAATAAGACAACTAAAGCAATCAGGGGATTATAAATTGGAAAGGAAGAAGTCAAAGTATTACTATTCACAGATATGATAGTATACATAAGTGACCCCCAAAATTCTACCGGGGAATTCCTAGAGTTGATTTTTAAAAACCCCAGAGTTGATTAAAAAAAAAAAACTTTGGCAAATTAGCTGAATAAAAAATTTACTATATATATATAATATTATATTATGTATAAATATATAATATATATATATATATGAAGCCCTTTTGTATACAAAAGACAAATGGGCTGAGAAAGAAACCAGAGAAACAGCACTCTTCATAATAGCCACACACACACAAAAAAAACATCTTAGTGTTACCCTAAACAACCATATGAAAGATTTATGTGAAAAAGAAAAAAAAACACAACTTCAAGTCTCTGAAGAAAACTAAAGATATCAGAAGATAGAAATATCTCCCATGCTCGTGGATCAGTTGGATTAACATAGGAAAAATGGACATCCTACCAAAAGCAATCTACAGATTCAGTGCTATCCCCATTAAAATACCAACACAGTTCTTTATGGACCTCGAAAGAACAACTCACAACGTCCTATGGAAACAACAACAACAACAACA
The DNA here is from genome assembly GCF_907164565.1 of Psammomys obesus. NCBI lineage: Eukaryota > Metazoa > Chordata > Mammalia > Rodentia > Muridae > Psammomys > Psammomys obesus. The sequence continues at coordinate 6,383,810 of NW_026596069.1, forward strand.
AAACAGAATAGCTAAAACAATTCTATATAGTAAAAGATTTCAGGAAGTGTCTCCATCCCTGATCTCATACTCTACTATAGAGCAACAGTAATAAAAATGCTTGGTACTATCATAGAAACAGACTGGTGGATCAATGAAATAAAAATGAAGACCCAGGAATAAAACCACATACCTTCAGATGCTTAATTTTTAACAAAGGAGCCAAAACCATACAATGGAAAAAAGATAGCATCTTCAACAAATTGTGCTGCTCTAACTGGTTGCCTATATGTAGAAAAATTCAAATAGAGCCATATTTATCACCCTGCATTAAACTAAAGTCCAAATGTATCAAAGATCTCAACATAAAACCAGACACACTAAACCTGTTAGAAAAAAAGTGAGGAAGAGCCTTGAACTCGTTGGCACAGAAAACAACATCCTGAACAGAATACCAACAGTACAGGCTATAAGATCAACAATTAATAAATGGAACCTCATGGAACTGAAAACTTCTGTAAAGCAAAGAACTCTGTCAACAGAACCAAAAGACAGCCTACAGACTAGAAAATGATCATCTCCAACCCTACATACAACAGAGAGCTAATATCCAAAATCTATAAGAATTCAAGAAATTAAACTTCAACAAACCAAATAATCCAATTAAAATGTAAATTGTGAATAAAAAATAAAAAATAGAGTACAGAACTAAACAGAGAGTTCTCAACAGAGGAATATCAAATGACAGAGAAATACTTTTAAAAAATGTTCAACATCATTAGTCATCAGGGAAATGCAAACCAAAACAGCTCTGAGATTTCATCTTATACCCATTAGAATGGCTAAGATCAAAAACTTAGCGAAAACGCATGCTGGAGAGGATGTGGAGAGAAGGGAGCACTCCTACATTGTTGCTGGGATTGCAAACTTGTACAATCACTGTGGAAATAAATCTGGCTCATTTTAGAAAATGGGAAGAGTGCTACTTCAGGACCCATTTATTATACCACTCCTGGCTATATGCTTGAAAGATGCTCCACCAAACAACAAGGACATTTGCTCAACTATATTCATAGTAGCTTTATTTGTAATAGTTGGAATCTGGAAAAAATCTAGATGTCTTTCAGCTGAAGGATGTATACAGAAAATATGGTACATTTACACAATGGAATACTATTCAGGTATTAAAAACAAGGAAATCATGAAAATTACAGGCAATTGGATGGAATTAGAAAAGATGATCATGAGTGAGGTGTTGGTATAATGTTCTTTTAAAATGTATACAACTTACCCTTGTTCATTCAAATGCTGATTTCTGCCCCAAGCCAATTTCTGTTTTCAATCCGGATATTGCATTGTGATACTCATTCTAAGCATGCTGTCTCAACTCTTGTGTAAACAGGACAAAATAAAGCAACTAGACACAATGTTGAGCAGGGAGGAGCCAGAGGACTAGAAAGAGGGGAGGAGCCAGAAGGCAGGAAATGAGTGGGAGGAGAAGGGGGGAGAAGAGAGTAGGAGAGAGAGAGCAGGAGGAGAGATCTTGGAACTACTTGGAGAGATGGACTGGACCTAAGATTTCACTAAAAGCAAGTATAATGTGGGAAATCTAAATGTTAGGAAACTATGAGGAATTGGAGGTTTGAGATGGAGTAAATATTGCCCAGCATTGTGTTTTAGGTTAACTAAATAAGCCCAGTCTCTTTATGGTGATTTGGTTATACAGCTGTTAGACATAACAACAAGCTTTACCAGAAGATATATCAATTTATCAATAGTAAATATTAAACACTACATACAAACAGTGAGGTATCCCAGAAACAGAAAGACACACATGGAATATACTCACTTATAAGTGGATATTAGAAGTATAAAAGTGAATAACGATACTAAAATCCATAGATCTAAAGAAGCTAAATAACAAGGAAGACCCTGGGGAGTATGCTTAATTCTCATTCAGAAGGGCAAATAGAATAGACACCAGAATTGGCTGAAGAGAGGGAACAGGATAGGAGCCTACAGTGAATTTCCTCTGAAAGACTCTACCCAGCAGGGGAAAGAAGCAGATAATAAGACTCACAGCCAAACTTAGGGAAGAGCCCAGGGAGTTTTTTTTTTTTTAATTATTCTAATTGGCTTTCTTTTCTTTTTTATTTTAATTTTTGTATTAATTACAGTTTATTCATTTTGTATCCCCCCATAAGCTCCTTCCTCCTCCCCTCCAAATCTCACCCTCCCTCCCCCTTCTTCATGAATGCCCCTCCCCAAGTCCACTGATAGGGGAGGTCTCCTCTCCTTCCTTCTGATCTTAGTCTATCAGATCACATCAGGAATGGCTGAATTGTCATCTTCTGTTGCCTGGTAATGCTGCTCTCCCCTCAGGGGGAGGGGATCAAAGACCTCAACATAAAACCTGACACATTAAATTGGTTAGAAAAAAAAAGTGGGGAATACCCTTGAATTCATTGGCACAGGAGACAACTTCCTGAACAGAACACCAACAGCATAGGCTCTAAGAGCAACAATCAATAAATGGGACCTCATGAAATTGAAAAGCTTCTGTAAAGCATAGGACACCATCATCAAAACAAAATGACTGCCTACAGACTGGGAAAGAATCTTCACTAACCCTTTATCTGACAGAGGGCTAATATTCAGTATATATAAAGAACTAAAGAAGCTGAAAAACAGAAAACCAAGTAATCCAATTAAAAAATGGGGAACAGAGCCAAACAGAGAATTCTCTGTAGAGGAATATCGAATGACAGAGAAACACTTAAAGAAATGCTCAATGTCATTAGCCATTAGGGACATGCAAATGCAAATTCACCTTACACCCATGAGAATAGCCAAGATGAAAAACTCAAGTGACAACACATAATGAAGAGGTTGTGGAGAAAGGGGAACCCTCCTCCACTGCTGGTGGGAATGTAAACTTGTACAATCTCTCTGGAAATCAATCTGGCACTTTCTCAGACAACTAGGAATAATGTTTCCTCAAGATCCAGCCATACCATTCCTGGGCATATATCCAAAAGGGACTCAAGTACACAATAAAGACATTTGCTCAACCATGTTTGTAGCAGCTTTATTTGTAATAGCCAGAAGCTGGAAACAGCCCAGATGCCCCTCAACTGAAGAATGGATGCAGAAACTGTGGTACATCTACACAATGGAGTACTACTCTACAATGAAAAATAAGGAAATCATGAAATTTGCAGGTAAATGGTGGGACCTGGAAAGGATCATCCTGAGTGAGCTGTCCCAGAAGCAGAAAGACACACATGGTATATACTCACTCATATAGACATATAACATAGGATAAACCTACTAAAAAGAGCCCAGGGAGTCTTAAGAACGAGTGGGGGAATAGGAAGACCTGGAGGGGACAGGAGCTCCATAAGAAGACCAACAGAGCCAACAAATCTGGACCCATGGGGTCCTGCAGAGACTGATCCATCAACCAAGTACCATGCATGAAGAGGACCTAGACCCCGTGCTCTGATGTAACCCACAGGCAACTCAGTTTTCATGTGGGTATCCTAGTAAGGGGCAGGGACTATCTCTGACATAAACTTTGTTGCCCTGCCCTTTAATGGACTTCCCTCTGGTGTGTGTGTGATTGTGTGTGTGTGTGGTGGTGGTGGTGATGGTGGTGTCATTGCCAGGCCACAGAGGAAGAGGATGCAAGCAGTCCTTATGAGATTTGAGGTCAGATGGTAGGGAAGTAGGGCTATCCCTTTATGAGAAATAGGGGAGGGGAATAAGCAGAAAGAAGGAAGGAGGGCAAGACCAGAGGGAAGACCATAAAAGAGCAGGCAACAAAGTCTGTGTCAGAGGCAGTCCCTGCTTCCTTTACCAGGGAGTCCACATGAAGATTGACCTGCCTATGGGCTACATCAAAGCAGAGGGTCTAGATCCTCAACATGCATGGAAATAAAGAAAGAAAAGGAAGAAAGGGCGGGAGGAGAATAAAAGAACAGAAAAAAAGGAAGGAAGGTAAGAAGGGGAAGGAGAGATGGACAAAAATAAGAAAGTTCAGCTAGGTTTCTTGTTAAGACTTGATTCTTTCAGTTAGTGAGTTTTCATGTGAGCAAGACTGTCCATGTCTTCTATTCTATATCAAATGATGACACCAATGCCCTTATATTGTAAGGTTTCTGTGGGAATTAGAGTTAATTGTGTGCTGCTTAGTGTGCTTCTGGCCATATACTATGCATTTAGTGTATATGATCCACGGTTGTTTTAAACAGTAGAAGCAAATCAGGAGTATTTTGTGTTGAACATGGTAATGACTAGAGAAGAGGCATGTTCCTTTCCCAACTTCATAAATGGCATCTTAGGAAGAATATTTTTTAATTTTCAATTTTTTTATTATTATCATTTATTACAACTTATTCAATTTGTGTCCTGGCTATGGCCCCTCCCTTGTCTCCTTCCAACCGCACCCTCCCTCCCTCTTCTCCCCCTACGCCACTCCCCTAGTCCACTGATCGGAGAAGTCCTCCTCCCTTCTGTTTGACCCTAGCTTATCAAGTCTCATCAGGACTGGTTGCACTGTCTTCCTCTGTGGCCTGGCATGGCTGCACCCCCCAGCGGGAGGTGATCCGAAAGCCTGCCACTAAGTTCATGCCAGAGAAAGTCCCTGCTCCCCTTACTAGGGATCACACTTGGATATTGAGTCTATGGGCTACATATGAGATGTGGGTTTTAGGTCCTTTCCATGCATTGTCCTTGGTTGGGGTATCAGTCTCTGCAGGGCCTCCAGGGCATTTTGTTTGTTTGTTTGTTTTTTGTTGTTGTTTTTGTTTGTTTGTTTTTTTGGCTCTGTTGGTCTCCTTTTGGAGCTCCTGCCCCTCTAGGTCTTTCTATCTGCCTTTTCTTTCATAAGATTCCCTTCACTCTGCCCAAAGTTTGGCTATGAGTCTCAGCCTGTGCTTTGATACCTTGATCAGTAGAGTCTTTCAGAGGCCATCTGTCATAAGCTTCTGTCCTGTTCCCTGTCTTCTCCTTATTCTGATATCTATTGAGTTTGTCTTTCTGAATGATGATTGAGCATCTTCCCTATGGTCTTCCTTGTTGTTTGGCTTCTTTAGGAGTATAGATTTTATCATGTTTACCCTATATTATATGGCTAATACCCACTTAGAAATGAGTATATACCACCACGTGTATTTTTCTTCTTCTCGGTTAGCTCACTCAAGATGGTCTTTTCTATTTCCATCCATTTGCCTGAAAATTTCATGTTTTCCTTGTTTTTAATAGCTGAGTAGTATTCCATTATGTAAATGTACAACAATTTCTGTATCTATTCCTGCACTGAGGGACATTTAGGTTGTTTCCAGCTTCTGGCTACTAGGAATAGAGATGCTACAAACATGGTTGAATAAATGTCCTTGTTGTATACTTGAGCATCTTTTGGATATAAGCCTAGGGATGATATAGCCGGATCTTGAGGAAGCGCTATTCCTCATTTTCTGAGAAAGTGCCAGATTGATTATCAAAGTGGTTGTACAAGTTCACATTCCCACCAGCAATGGAGGAGGATTTTCCTTTCTCCACAACCTCTCCAGCATGTGTTGTCACTTGAGTTTTTGATCTTGGCCATTCTAATGGCTAAGATGAAATCTCAGGGTTATTTTGATTTGGAAGCTTACTTTTTAAACTGCAAAAGTTAGAAGACCCAGAATCATTTCAGAACCTCGTGATTTAGAACAACACATTCATCATTCATTTATTTATTCACTCATTCCCGCATTCTTTTTGGAGAGTCTATAGAGGGAAGATCACGCGAGGAGGGGAGGCACTCTACTCCAGTAGAAGTCTTTCTTAACTTATTTACTTGTTCATAGATTTATTAGTATGTCTCTTCAGGTTTCAATGAAAGACTTACCCTGAGCCATCATGCTTTGTAAATGAGAGTGTGAAAAACTGAAACAGTTTGTAATTTTCTGCCTGTGTGCTTGTCAATCAAAATGTAGTTTTCAGTTTCTTTTCATTTTTTGAGATATGTGATCAGGAGCGGGGCTCGCAATCCCACCTAGTCCCAATTCCCGCCCACAGAAATATCAGGAGGATTCATGGGGATGGTGGAACTAAAAGTCTGGAGGCATGAGGCTGATCGATGTTTAAGTTGTTAAGAGCATGCGCTACTTTTGTAGGTGACCAGAACTCAGTTTCAGGACCCGAGTCAGAGAGCTCACAGATCCTAAGGCTGTAGCTTCCCGGGCAACTGTCTCTTCTGACCTGCAAAGGTAACCCACATACATGCACACATATGAAAATAAGAAATCATGATTAAACAAATGCCTGAAGGCACCTGTGGATCTTCCTTCATGGCATCCCCTTCTGTCCCCAATCCCAGGGCAGCACAGTCCGCATTCCCTTCCGTGTCCAGCTTTTCAGTGCTCTGCCTTTTCTCCAGTTCTCAGGCTGGCACAGTACTCATTGCAGAGTAGATGCTACCTCATCCTCTGTTGCAGACCCTGCTACCACCCCAAACCCTCCCAAATCAATCCCAGAGGTAGAGTTTGTTCCTCCTCTTTTCCATGCATCTTTTACAAAAGCTTTCAGCAGAAACCTCTTTTATTTAACTCCAATCCTTATGTAAAAAAAAAAAACACCTTTTACCTTTCTAGGAATTATTCCCCAAATAATTCTCACATACTGAAGTTAAAAGCTTAAGGTTTAAAAAATGTCAATGTTGTGATGGCATGTGCATTAGATTTGACTAAAGGGGCCTAACAGGGCACTTGATTCAGAGAGTTGATGTGCAGACCAAATGAACGAATATTTATGAGACACTGTTTGCTACAAATGAAGTATTCATACAAGGCTTTTATGTTTTACGTGTTGTATCTACAGCTCTTATCTTATGTAGCCATATTTATAAATATTTATATATGGGTGTTGATTCAACTGTGTTTCAGTATCTAATTCTTTATCCAATATTAGTACAGAAGGTAGAGATGCACAAAACCCTGCCCAGCATTTGGGAGCTTACAGCCCAGCAGGGAAAAGAAGAGAAATATCTGTAATATGTGAGGCAGATGTGAAGAGTCTCCATAAATGAGATATACACACACCTATTTGCAACAAAATAGAAAACTATGTCTTGAGCAAAAATAAATCTGCTTATGAGCTGATCCATCCAAACTCACTGCTGTACAGATCACTCCTACGTCTCCTCTAATTTCCTACTATCTGGAGTGTCATCATGGAAGTAATAGGGATGCTAAACCAAACTGTAGGTCTAATGAGATTAGAGATGAAATTATTCTTCAGAGTAAAATAAATAAACTAAAATAAACCCGTTTCCTATACGAGAATGCCCCAGCAGGTAGCTCACTAATGAAATCCATGATTTCCAAGGGGTTGCGCTTTCCAAAGTTTTGGCAAAGTGCTAGTTTCTCAGAGGCTGTTCATCCGAGGAAGCAATTTGACGACTTCAGTCTTCCTTCCCTTGCCCATCTGAAACAGAAAGAAACCATGAGGACAATTACACTCTTCCCCAAAGTGAAAAACTTGGTTGGAGAGTGATAGAAGCCTGACATAACTAATTGGGGCAAATATTCAGCACGAGGCATGGGAAATTAACCTCCAACGTCTCATTAGCATTAATGGGAATTGCACAGCTAATTCCCTCCCCATTGTGCACAATATTTACTTCATAATGTTTATCCTGACAGTCTACAACTTCCAGCAGGAAGCAATGATTTAGACACATGGGGCTGAAAATTCTTCTGGGTACTTTGTGAACCACTTTCAACCCTTGCTCTTAAACTTAGAGACTAACCTCATCCCTTCTGTCTGCATAGTTCCCATATCTTCCCTTAACCCTAAGCTTTCACACTTATGTGTACTGGAAAAAAAAAAAAGTATCAACTTTGTCCTGGTGTTTTTTTAACCCATGTGTCAGAATTCCAAACTCAAGAAACAAGTAGATTAGATGGCAGCCTCGACTGAAGTAAAAGGCACCTGCTGGAGATATAGCTTACTCTGCTTTTCTGTCTTCCTGTTCATTACTGTACTCACTGTTAGCAGACTCCCATATGGCTACAGGCTCAGGCAAGCAGAAAGGACTTTTCCGTTTTCCTGCACTCGTGTTTAGATGACCCACGAAGTCTGCTTCCATGGGGGTTGTCACTGTGTTCGAAAGTGCGAAGTTTTTTAGTCTCTGTGACTCCATTTTCTCCTTCCTGCCTTACAAAGGTGGATAGAAGTATCCATGATGTTTTAGGCCACACCATGGAGTTCCTGGCAACATTGTGATTTTCAGTGCATACCTGTTTGGGGGGGGTGGTGTGGGTTTGTGTATACGCACATGTATGCGAGTACACATGCACTAGAAAGGGGTGGAGGAAGAGAAAAAGAAGAGACCTATGGTCATCCATGCTCTATCCATTTGACAGCTAGAGCGGTGGAAGAAAGACTAGCTATCATTGGTCGGTTTGGCTGATCTCCTTGGCAAATGCTGGATGTGCAAAAAGTCAAACACAAAGGAACACTCTGTGTGATTCTATCTGTGTGAACTTTAGAATAAATATGAAGCCAGATGTATGTTGCTTAGAGGAAAAAGGGAAAAAAAACAAGGAAATACAAAAACAGGTATGTAATCCAAACCAAAACAATGCATACTGAAAGCCAGGGTCACCACTAGGTGGGTTTTCCTGGCACACAAGGTGTTTTTATTCTCACTTAGGATGAAGCATTGCTAACTGAGCCCACCTATAGATGTTGCATGCTTAGCTCACAGCAAAAATTAAATGTGCACACTGGAATAGATGGCTTCAGACCCTCCCTGTCAAGCTCTCTATGATGGCTATGATGTCAGACAACACTCAATGTCACCATGCTTGTTTTTACTGTATGTACTTTTTGCATGGAGAAGGCCTCTCCATTCTTGATTCCCTTTGTATTTCCATGAGTCTTTCCATGAGTCTGTGGTGACTTCTTGTTTGAATGTGTTACCTTTTAAAATGTATGGTCAAATAAGTGGACTGAAACAAAACTAAATAATAACTCTAAATCCACTTTGGAACATTAAAAACACACCAAATGTAGTCCTGCCAAAGAGTGAGGTACCTCTCCTCTCAAAAATAAGGAGTGTTTCATTTTATGGGGGCCTATGATCCTCTATGTCTGTCAAAGATCCCTTCAATGAGAACCACTGGCTGATGCCACCAGAAGACTTATGAAATTGCAACTTAGATAATTATGCCAACACACAGGGAGCTTACATAGTCAAAGCTCATCTTTTTAAAACCTCTTGTTCTCAGACCTTGCTTGGGGGTTTTCTAATGAAAACATGTGGCCTTTCTTCTGTCAAACATGTAATAGGCTGTCCAGAAAGAATTAGAGAAATCATGCCATCAACAGTGTTACTTGGTGAGCACCAAAATGATGGTGATGCTTCTGTCTTAGGCTGATCAGCTGTATCACCTATACAATACCACAGAGCATTCTAAAGTCACCGTGACATCACCGCTGTTCTGGACCACAGGAACAAATGGTTTGTTTACTTCACATTTATGTTTAAGCAACAAAGTGTGGCCAGCAGGCCATATGACATTTTTGACCTTAACTTTCTGGCCTATGTCACACTCTCTTTTCAAGTAACTGGTAAATCATCTTTTCATCAACAATTTGCTGAGTCCACTCTCCTAACCTCCAAATCCTAAATATAGTCACTTCATGATCTGGAATTTAGATTATCAGACAAATCAATTACCCTCAGATGAATGAGAAAACTAGTGTGTGTGTGTGTGTGTGTGTGTGTGTGTGTGTGTGTGTGTGTGTATGTGTGTGTGTGTATAATAGTCTCAAAAAGGCTACAGCTGTGTGTTTCCTGTAGGCAGTTCCTTGTGGGGAAAATAATTTTCTGACCTCAGATTGCTGATCTTTCAGAGAGCACTTAAGCTTCATTCAAACCAATGTGATTTCTTGTAGCTTCCACACAGAACGTTATATTTTATGCTCATAACCTATAGATATCTATACAGAAGAATTGAAAGATGAACTCCATGTATCAGATTTCCAGTTTTCGTTGTCTTTATCTTCCAAACTGAATGTAGACATCTCTAGGTTTGATATTTGAGACATTCAGAGTCATCTGAACCCCTTTCCTCTGTTCAAATACCATCCACAGCTCCTTCACTGTTGACATCTGTCTTCTGTATCCTGGCCGAGATCACTGCTTTATGAGCCACTGAAAGGATCAAAGTGACCCTGAACTCAGGGAAGATTTTTGTTGTTCATGAACTGATGTGATAAAAACTGGGACTAGGTAATTTTACTATTCTGGGTTGACTGTTTCACAGGACATGATTGGACTGTAAGATAATTGTTGACCTCACAGTCAACAATCTCCACCTGTCAGTTACTGTGATGTACATGGAAGGTCCATGTTCATCATCATCTTTTCTGCAGACTCATTTCACACTGCACTGATATCCTCAGTGAGAACTATGTGTGAGTCTCCATTCCTCCAGATCCAGTCTTCAAGTCTCATTGCCAGCTCTTCAACAGAACACCCATGGCAACCTTCTCTGCCCTACTTCCCATCTTCTGTGGATTCTACAGATCCTTCCCTTCTAAACGTTTTCCCCCCAAATTGTTGCTTTCTTCCAGACCACAATCCAGCAGGTACACCTTCTAGGCAAAGGACTTCTTTTCCCAGGGAGGAGAAGGCTAAAACAGGACCCACAACAAGTAGGCTGAAGGCAAACTCATACCACTCCTACTGCTCCTGAGATCCAGCTCTCTCCCCTGCCCAGTCTCATCCCCAGCTCTGTAGGAGGAAACTCCTTCTATTCCCATCTGTAAGGGAGCACAAAGATTTTCTCCAACCTATCTATCTATCCCATTTTCGCAGCCTGCAATACCAGTAGACACTCACTGGGAACACTCCAGTTAAGAAAAACAGGGAAACAGGTTACTCAACTGAAGGCCCTTACCACTCCCTCTTTCTTTCCAAATCCAGTCCCCAGTCTTGTCTCTAATACTACAACAAAACATCAGATTCAGTCTTCCTTCCCCTCTTCCTACATTCCCTATACACCATCTCTTCTAAATGTTTCTTCCCCAACTTGGTTATTGTATACCAGCCACCAACTCCAGCAGGCACACCCAGTTAAAGTACAACCATGCCTGCCAGAAAAACAGATAGGCTGCATGCAAACTTTTTACCTCTATTTTTCCAGATACATCCACCAAATCTCTTTCCTACTATGCAGCAGAATACTCTTGGCAGCTTTCCTTGCCCCCTGCTTCTTAAGATCTGGATCCCACAAATATTCCATTCTCACCTTCCTCTTGTAACTTGATGCTTTGTCCCAGAACCCAAACCCAGCAGGCACCTTTTAATAACCCAAGGACTACTCCTTCCAGGGCAACAGTTAGGCTGAAAATGGATTCATATCTCTCCTACTGTTCCTTAGATACAATCCCCTCAGTCTCATCTCCAGCTCTGTAGCAGGACATCTGCTGTTGCCTCCCTTTTCTCTTTGACTTCATCCCCAACATATATCAAAGACCTTCTCCTCCAACTTTCCTTCCCCCAACTCATCCCAGTATCCCAGCCTCCAATACCAGCAGCTGATTGGGCCAGGAAACCAGGCAACAAACAACCATCACATTCTCCAAAAATGCAGAAAGAAAACAGAATCCAAGAAACAAAGCACCTACCAAACAAAGACAAATCCAGCAATGAGCTCCTAGACCTATCATCATCCCAAACCCACATACCTAGACACTAGAGCACAAATACAATTATTACCATCCAGGGCAATATTTCACCACTAGAGTCCAGATATCTTATCAAAACAGGCCCTGAAAATTCCAACATAGCTGAAGTGTAAGAAAAATACCTAAAAAACAACTATGCAAAGATGATACAGGTCCTAAAAAAGAAAATGAATAAACCCCTTAAAGAAATCCAAGAAAACACAGTTAAAGAAAACAACTAAAACTGTTCAAGACATAAAAATGTAAATAAAATCAATAAAGTAAACACAAACTGAGTGAATTCTGGAAATTAAAAAAAAATTAAGAATTAGAACAGAAGCTACAGTGGCAAGTTTCACCAATATAAGAAATGGAAGAAAGAATCTCAGGGGTTGAGGATGTAGTAGAAGAAATACATATATATGCCAAAGAAAAAGTTACATGTAAAATAATTTCTGACACAAAATATCCAGAAAATCTGGGACAATATGAATAAAACCAAACCGAAGAATAATAAAAATAGAGGAAGAAAAAGAATACCAACTCAAAGACCCAGAAAGTATTTTTTTCTGATCAACACTTTTATTTTGTTTTTATTATTAATTACAGTTTATTCTCTTTGCAGTCTACCTGTAGCTCTCTCCTTCTTCCCCTCCCAATCTCACCCTCCCTCTCTCTTCTCTTCCCATACCACTCCCTCAGTCAACTGATAGGAGAGGTCCTCCTCCCATTCCATCTGATCCCAGTCTATCAGGTCTCATCAGGACTGGCTGCATTGTCTTCCTCTGTGGCCTGGTAAGGGTGTTCTTCCCCGCCCCCCACCAAGGGAAAGGTGATCAAAGAGCAGGCCAATCCGTTCATGTCAGAAACAGTCCCTGTACCCATTATTAGGAAACCCCAATTCCAAAAATATTTTTAACAGGATCATAAAAGAGAATTTTCCTAACCAAAGAAGCAGATGCTTATCAAAGTACAAGAAGCATACAAAAAAAAAAAATAGATTGGACTAAAAAAAAGGAAGTCCCCTTGCTAAATAATAACCATAACACTAAATACACAGAACAAAGAAAGACTATTAAAAGCTGTAAGAGAGAAAGGCCAAGCAACATACAAAGGTAGACCTGTTTGAATTACAACTTATTTTTCAATACAGACTCTAAAAACCAGAAGAGCCTGGACAGATGTGCTGAAAACTCTAAGAGACCACAGATGCCAATCCAGCCTATAATACCCAGTAATGCTTTCAACCACCATGAATGGAGAAAATAAGATATTCCATGATAAAATAAAATTTAAAAAATATCTATCTTCTCTGCCCCTCATGGAACTTTCATTAAAATTGACCTCACAGTCAGATAAAAAACAAATCTAAATAGATACAAGAAAACTTAAATAACTCTCTGCATCCTATCAGACTACAATGGTTTAAAGCTGGATATCAACAACAGAAAAAGCAGAAAGCTTACAAACTCATTGAAATTGAACAACTCTCTACTGAATGAAAAATGGGTCAATACAGAAATTAAGAAAAAGAATTAAAGACTTTGTAGAGCTGATTTAAAATAAAAGCATATACACTCAAGAGACACAATGAAAGATCTCATACTAGCAACTTAATTGCTCACCTGAAAGCTCTAGAACATGAAAAGAAATCACTCCCAGAAGGGGTATACAACAAGAAACAATCAAACTAAGGACTGAAATCAATAAAAGAGAAACAAGAGAACAAGAGCTGATTCTTTGGGAAAAGCACAAGATAGATAAACCCTTATCCAAACTAACTAAAGATGGAGAGAGAATATCCAAATGTACAAAATTAGAAATGACAAGGGAGACATAACAACAGACACCGAGGATATACAGAGAAAAACCTGAACTACACAAAATTGGAAAATCTTAAAAAAAGGATAATTTCCTCAATAGGCATCATTTACCAAAGTTAAATGAAGATCAGATAAACAATTTAAATAGAAAATTTGCCCCTAGTAAAATAGAAGCAGTTATTTTGGTTTTGTTTTTTTTTTTTTTTTTATTTTAATTTTATTTATATATTAATCACAGATTGTTTACTTTGTATCGAAACCAAAGCCCCCTCTCTCATTCCCTCCCAATCCCACCCACCCTCCCTTATCTCCTCCCTGCCCCTTTCCAAGTCCACTGCTAGGGGAGGTCCATGGCAGCCAGTTCTGGAGAAGCAGTTATTAAAAGTCTCCTAACATGCCTCCTAACAAAAAAGAAGCCAAAGCTAGGTGGTTTTATTGCAGAATTTTGCCAAATTTTCAAAGAGTAGTTAATGCTAATACTCCTCAAATTATTTTACAAAATAGAAACAAAAGGAACAAAAGGAATATTGCCCAATTTATTTTGAAGTCATAGTTATCCTGACACCCAAATGACATAAAGACTCAATGAAGATGGACAGTTACAAACCGCCTTTCAGTATGAACATAGATGCAAAAATACTCAATAAAATACTTGCAAACCAAATAAAAATAAAACACATTAATAAGATCACCCACCATAATCAAGTATGCCTCATCGCAGAGATGTAGGGATGACTCAGTTCACAAAGATCAGTCAATGTAATCCACCATATAAACAAACTGAAAGAAATAAAAGCCACATGATATCATTTCATTAGGTCTTTGACAAAATTCAACACCCCTTCGTGATAGAAGTCCTAGAGGGATTAGGAATACAAGCGGCATACCAAAACATAATAAAATCAATTTACAAGCATATAGCTAACATTATATTAAATGGAGAAGCACTCAAAAAAATTCCACTAAAATCAGGAACAAGGACCTTAGGGAGGATGCTTAATTCTCATTCAGAAGGGCAAACAGAATAGAAACCTGATGCTGTTGAAAAAGGGAACAAGATGCTAGTCTTCCATAGATGTCTTCTGGAACACTCCACCCAGCACAGAATCAAAGTAGATACTGAGACTCACAGCCAAACTTTGGGCAGAGTGTAGGGAGTTTTATGGAAGAGTGGGGGTTAGAAGGACCCAGAGAGGACAGGAGCTACACAGGAAGACCAACAGAACCAACAAATTTAGGCCCAGGGGGGCCTGTGGATACTAATGCACCAAGCAAAAATCATGCATGGAAAGGACCAAGCCCCTGTTCAGATGTAGGTAATAGGCAGCTCAGTTTCTAAGTAGGTCATCTAGTAAGGGGACCTGGGGTCGTCTCCGACATGAACTTTGTTGCCTGCGCTTTCATCACTTTCCCTGGATGAGGCAGCCCAGTTAGGCCACAGAGGAAGAGGACACAGGCAGTCCTGAAGAGACTTCATAGCCTGGGACCAGTTAGTAAGGGAGGAAGATTCCTCTTTTCCCCAGTCTAGGGAACAGGATAGGAGGAAGAGAGAGGGAAGATGGGAACAGAGACAAGGGAGGGGGCTACAATCAGGATGTAAAATGAATAAATTAATAATAAAGAAAAGAAAAGGCTGTCCACTCTCTCCATATCTATTCCACATAGCACATGAAGTTCTAACTAGAGCAATAAGACAACTAACAAAGATCAAGGGGATACAAATTGGAAAGGAATAATTTAAAGCATTGCTATTCACAGATGATATGATAGATGTATATATATAATGACCACAAAAAAATCTACCAAGGAACTCCTGATAAATACCTTTAGCAAAGTGGGTGGATACAAAATTAACTAAAAAAAATCAGTAGCCTTTCTGTATACAAATGACAAATGGACTGAGAAGGAAATTAGGGAAATAACACCTTTTACAACAGCCTCAAGTAATATAAAATATCTTAGGGTACTTCTAAGCAAGTGAATGAAAGACCTGTATGATAAAATCTTGAAGTCTTCAAAGGAAGAAATTGAAGAAGATATCAAAAGATGAAAAGATCTTTGATGCTTGTGGATGGGTAGAATTAACATAGTAGAGATGGCTGTTCTACCACTGCAACCTACAGATTCAATGCAATCCCCATCAACACAATTTTTTTACGGACCTTAAAAGAGCAATTTTCAATTTCGTGCAGAAAAACCAAAACTCCAGGATGACTAAAATACTCCTGAACTGCTGGATTATCATTGCCATTTTCAAGTTGTACTCCAGAGCTGTAATAGCGGTAGTAGCGATGGTAGCAGTACAGTTTGGTGTCGGCACTAAAACAGACACATCGAGCAATGGCACTGAACTGAAGATCCAGGCATAAATCCATACACATACGTACACCTGAGTTTTTGTAAAGAAGCCACAAATGCACACTGGAAAAAAGATAGCATCTTCAACAAATGAGAGGGAATAATTTGGATGGCTGCATGTAGAAGAATCCAAATAGATCCATATCTAACACTTTATAAAAAATGTAAGTCAAGTGGATCAAAGACCTCAACATAGAACCAGATACATTGAACCTATAGAAGAGAAACTGGGGGATAGCCTTAACTACAATGGCACAGGAGATAACTTTCTCTACAAAACACTAATTGTGTAGGATCTAAGACAAAAAAAAATGGCACCTCATGAAACTGAAAGTTTCTGTAAGGCAAAGGGCACTGTCAGACAAAACAGTAGCCAACTATTTTTTTCATACTGTATTGGTTTATTGTAACTAGAATGCTTTTTAAAAACCTTTTACAAATTGCATTTTTTAAAAAATTTTATTAATTATTAAAATTTATTTACTTTTTATCCAGGCTGTGGCCCCCTCCCTCATCTCCTCACACTCCTTCCTTCCCTCTTCTCCTCCTATGCCTCTCCCCTAGCCCAATGATAGAGGAGATCCTCCTCCCCTTTTATCTGACCCTAGCCTATCAGGTCTCATCAGGACTAGTTTTAACAACTCCACATCTACTAGAGGATCAATATCCAAAATACATAAAGTAATCAAGAAACTATATATCAAGAAACCAAAATAATCCAATTAAAAATGGGAGTACAGATATAAATAGAGAATTCTCAGTAGAAAAGACTAAAATAGCTGAGAAATATTTTTTTTTTAATGTTCAACATCCTTACCCATTAGGGAAGCTCAAATTAAAAGTGCTTTGTGATTCTACCTTGTACCTGTCAGAAGGAGTGAGATCAATAACATATATGACAGCTCATTCTACAGTGGGGATGTAGGGCAAGGGGGCACTCCTCCATTGCTGATGAGAGTACAAACATACAGCAACTATGAAAATCAATATGGTATTTCCTCAGAAAACTTGGAATCAATCTATCTCAAGATGCAGCTATATCACTCTTGGACATACACCCAAAAGATGCTCTGTTCTACCACAAGGACACTTGTTCAACCATGTTCATTACACCATTATTCAGAAATAGCCAGAAACTAGAAATAATCTAGATAGCTATTAACTTAATGGATAAAGAATATATGATACGTTTATACAATATAGTTTTACTCAAGCTGATAAAATAAATGACATTATGAAATTTGCAGGCAATTGGATGGAACTAGGAAAAAATGTCCTGAGTGTGGTAACCCAAACCCAGAGAGATAACTATGGTGTATATTCACCTTTATAAGTGGATTTTAACCATAAAATACAGGATACCCAACCTACAATCAATAGACCCAGAGAGGTTAGGTAAAGATGAGAGGTCTGGGAAGCTGCATGAATGTTCTGGGATTGGATGGAAAAAGTAGCTGGGGGGAGGGGGCTTACATGGAGGGTAGGGTGAAAGGGGCAAGTGTCGAGAGAGAGAGAGCTGGAGTTATAGGGCTTTGGGAGAAATGTGTGGACACCTATTACAGTGGAAATTTCCTGGAAGCTATGAACGTGATCCTAATGAGAACTTACAAGTAATGGGGAATGTGGATTCTCAACAGGCCTTCTTTCTCTTGTTGCCAGATGGGAGGATTTCCAGTGGGAGGATTTCCAGTGGGAGGACTTCCAGTGGGAGGATAGGGTTACATTCAATTGAGTTGTCAGCCCCATGAAAATCCCCAAATAACCTAGGGTATTGCTAAGACAAAGTGTTGTTCTCCACAAACTGACAGCAGGGCCCTATTGTTGGGGACAACACCCACACAACACTGAATATGGAGAAGTCACACTGGTGACTACATGAAGCCTACACCCCTACTTTCTAGTCTCTTTGGTGACAGAAAGTTCAGTGCAAGCTACTTAAAAAGAAACGTGGAAACCAACTCACCCACAAAACTTTTGATCTACAACCTGTCCTGCCTGCAAATAATACTAGGGCAATGATGGCACAGAACTTGTGGGAGTAACAAACCGATGTCTGATTTAACTTAAGGCCCACTCCACAAGAAGGGACCCATACATGATTAGGTAACTAAGAACCAGAAACTAGATAGCCCAGGGACTAAGGGTAAAATCAAACCCTATTGATATTTTTAAAAAGTGTCAATAAAACGACTCCTAATCTATGCTATAGTCACAAATCTGTACCTTATCCTCTCATCATTGGAGTGACTTTCTCTGTCAGCCGATGAGAACAGATCCAGAGACCCACAGCCAGGCATTATTCAGAGAGATTCATAATTGGAGGTCTCCACCAAATCCCTCCCCTCAGATCTCAGGAAATACTGTGAAGGAGGAGGCAGAAGGATTGTAAGAGCCAGAAGGCGTAGAAGACTTCAGGAGAATAAGGTTCCCCAATCAACCAAGCAAGGCACAGACACTGAAGGAGCAAGCACAGGGCCTACACAGGTCTCTACCAGGTCCTCTGTATTACTATTACAGCGATTAGCTTAGTATCTTTATGGGACTACTGACTATGAGAATGAGTGTCTCTCTGACTCTTTTTTTTTTTTTCCTGCTCTTGAGACTCTTATCTTCCTGTTGGGTTCGTGTGTCTGGCTTTGATATGATAGGTTTTTTTTTTTTTTTTTTTTTTTTTGGCTGCATCTTACTGTATTTTATTTTGTCATATTTAAAAGGAAACTTTGTAGGTTCATGTAAGTATTTAGATAACTGTAAAACAAAACACTTGTTTATGAGTTATCAGAATCTACATTAGAATCAAAAATCTTTACGTTACAAGAAACTTATTTAGTTGAAAATGTTTTTAACTTGTCACTGCTTTAGTGGACACTGTATTAAAGATCGTACTTTTATTTTTATTGAGAGAGATGCACAGAAGATCTGAATAGTTGGTCCTTGTCTAGGAGCTAGGATACCTTCCAACCAACCTTCCTGGCATTTTCCTGAGAGCATCTGAACAAAAAACATCCCAGCTGATTCAGATTATCCCACATATAAACCATGATTTTGGAAAGAGAAAGATCATTTGTTTGCTAGGAAGAGTGCACAGTGGTAATTTCTTACTAATTTCTAACACTTCCCACATCTGCCAGCAGTCCTCAGGTAGGAAACTCACTGGGCATTCTTTCCCATAACCTGTTTTCTGAAATCCTGCTATCTTCTGTGTGTGTGGATATGCAGATCAGGGGCAGAATTTGGCCTCCATTAGCAACACCCCTGAAGAGATCAGTTAGCCAACTGAGAGGCTCTCTAATTGGAGGTTTATGGTAATAGGAATGCTCTCCACCTTCAAGGCAGCTCTTAGCAGTGGAGCCTGCAGGAGGAACGAAAGCCAGGTTGATAGACAGCTAGTCCCTGGCCAGCCTCACCTGTGTTGGAAAGATCCAAGGTCAGTAGCCTAGTGATGCCAGGCTTCAAATCAGTGTCTATTGCAATTAACACTGTTGCCAACTCGCCTATGCTGCTGCATTCTTGGTACTTGGACTCAGGAGTTTTCTCCCAGTAACAAGCTGAAGAGAAAAGAAAATAAAACAAAAAGAAAGGAAAGGTTGGTGTATATAGGACATGAGATGCAGCCTTTGAGATCACATGGGATTTGAGTGTGGGAGGGATTACTTAGGCCTAGAAAAAAGTAAGAGCTAGCAATGTTCAGACACTTGGAAGGAAGCATTTAAGTAAGAGTTCTTAAACCACTCCTGTCACTAAATAGCTGTGAATAAGTCAGGGAGGTTGGGGCCAACTTCTGCAGGGAATGAATACAAAGCAGTCTTTAATTTTCTAAACATTAATATTTCTTTAAGCGCCTCTGTCTCTGCTTCTTTTCTACTATGTAGCAGAATCCACACCTTCACAATCACTTTGTTATTAAAATCAATCCGGGATGCTGGAAAACTCCATTAGTATTCCTGCTTACCTTGCTGTAAGATTTTAACTGAGGCTCTGAGGAATAATATCCCCTTTTCATTGAAGGCATGATTTCAGATTCAGTTCTTGCCCAGCGCTTCTGCCCTCATGTATACTTTAGGTGGAGAGATGCTGTGCAGGGATTAGAGGTGGCTCTCAGAAGACATCCCACGTGTCTCCCTATCAATTATTCTTTGTGTCTTAGAAGATGCGGATCTCAGTCATTAGGACATTTACACATAGATGGTGGATGTGGCTTCCATGGACCAAGATCTAACCCTAACCTTGAAATTCCCGTAATAGAATACCATTGTTCTTTCTGAAATCCGACACTGGTCCATGCCCCATTTAGATCTTAGCTTTGATTTACTTAGACCTCCCTAGACAGCTCTACCAATCCCATCACAATTGTTTTTCCAAATGAGGTAAATGCCCTATTAGCCCTCCTCTAAAGGCCCATGTAGTAAAGGATTGATTGTTAAGTCATCGGGGAGGATGTCCTTACAATGGAAAGTGAGATCCATCTCTTTCTCTTTCCTCTTCATCCTTCCTGTTTCTCTCCATACATATTTCTTCTTCCTCTTTCTGTTCATCTGTCTCCCCATTTCTTCACTCCCTTTCTTTTTTCTTCTCTTCCCTTTTTCTTCTGTCTTGGTTGCTTTCTTTTCCCTTCTTTTTGCCTGTACCATATCCTTTTCTTCTCTCCCTCTTTCTGTCTCTCCTTTCTCTCTGTCTTTTCTATGTGTCAATATATTGTCTTCTTTCTCTGTGTGTTTCTTATCTCTCCTATCTGTTTCTCTCTTTGTCTCTCTTTTCTTTTCTTATCTTTGTCCATTTCCTTCTCTTTTTCATCTACCTCACCTCCTCTTACTTCCTGATGAGATAGGTACTTTGTTTTGCCTCATTCCCTACAACCATTGTCACCCCTCACCAGAGACAATGAACTCATCTGATTTTGGCAAAACCTATGGATCTTATATATATAATATATTTTAATATATTTAATATATATTATTATATAAATGTTAACATATATATATATATATATATATAATCATTTTTACTGAGGCAGAACCTCGCATGCACAATGACCACAATCACACTAGGTAGCATGGAACCCACAAAGCTGGCCCCCAACTTGCAGGTAACATCCTGACTAAGCCTCTCAAGTTGCTAAGGCATGTGACACCATATCTGAGTATTTTTTCTTCTTATGAGTTAATTGCCTCACATATTTTGTTGAGGTAATTGGAATCTCACAGACAAAATCCCTTTCATGATTAGTCTCAGAAAACACTGAGGATTTTTTTTTTAATACTCCAGGGTCAAAAGTGGAATATTACCCTCTACTGCTTCAACCTCTCTTTCCTCTTTTGATTTCTCCTGAATCAAAGAAAATACAGGTATCTGTGCTCACATACACTTTCTGATTCCAGGTTCAATGTGTAACATTCTGCAAGATCCACTTCCTTAATAAACGGCTTTTATTCTGCTGTCCAGAATTACCAGTGTGACCAAATGAGTCCCAAGAAGAACACAGGGCATAGTTTTCATTCATCATCATTTCTGTCCCAGAATTCTAGTGCAGTGGACATGCCTAAGGAATGATAACTGAATCAAGGGCTCATCAGACTATCTTTTTTAGTGTGATGTAAAGGAATTTCCCTGTTATTTTAAAGAAAGACATGAAGACAATGGTTAGGAATATATTATTTTTCTATACTGAAGCAAAGCTGCTACTGTTCAAATTTGGGATCAACAAACTGTGAGGTATGTGGAAGTATGGACAAAAGCTATTCCTAATGCTAGGAAGGAAGACAAATCAAAAGAGAAGGTGCATACATTCGTAAGGATTTCTAGATGTCACACTGAGGCAAGCAATGTTATATAAAATATTAAGCACTCCTAATGCTGGCTGAGAAAATTTATGGAGTCTGAAGTGCCTGTCTTAAATCATATCCACTCTTTAGTCAGGCTTGCATAAGGACTTACTATGCTTTTTTGTTTTCTTGATTTTTGTGCAATGGCTAAAACTATAAAAAAATGAGGATTACCTGAGGTGGAAGGATATTAAACATAGAGAAGATTGCAGCCCTAAGCAGAGGCACACAACTGCTGCCAGTTTGAGGTGTTTGTTTGTATGTCAAGCTTGTTTTATGAAAAGAAATATTTATATTATTGCTTTAGTCATTCATATTCTATTTTTTCATTTATCTTTCCCATGAATATTTTCTTGGCAATTCTTAGGGGAAAGGAAGATGCTAGAAGCCATGAGGAATGCCAATTTTATGATCAATATTTTCCAGCCTTCCAAAAAAATCTTTCTTTGCATTTGGAAAAATATGTCTTATATGTGGACAACTAATATACTAAATTATTGTGATTACAAATGCTTAGTTAATTGACTTAAAGACTCTAGCTGAAAGAGTGAATAGGATGACTTCACTTGTTCATTTATGCATTAACTGAAGAAACATACACTGTAGTCCATCTCCACCCTGCTCTCATCTGGGTTCTGTGAGTGTGTGTGTGTCTCATACACACACAGGTAAGAGATGCATGGGTAAAAGAGGTATAGATAGATAGATAGATAGATAGATAGATAGATAGATAGATAGATAGATAGAACTTTTCCCAGACAGGGTTCTCACCTCATAATTTGTAGGCAAGAACCTACAAATTATTATGTAGCTCAGAACAATCTTTAATGTCTGCTGCACCTACCTCATGCTAAAATTAAGGTATTCACACCTCCACACCCATTTTGCATGACTCGTGGGACTGAATTCAGTTTCACAAATGCAAGCACGCACTATACTCAAGATTTCGTTCTCAGTTACTATTACAGGCAAAGTAATTATTGTTAAATAGCTCTTCTTTAGGCTTTGAGGTTTTATGATTTTCAGAAATTTCATTCCAGGGGAAGTAGTTATTAATGATTTGATGGTTAATTTTAATTGTCAACCTGATGAGAATTAGAATCACCAGGGAAATGGGGCACTGAGGATACCTGTAAGGGATTATCTTGGTTAGATTAGTGAATGTGGAGGGATTTGCTCAGTGTTTGAGGCATGTCAGTCCCTGGAACATTATCATGGCAAAAACTATATAGAAAGGAAGAAGTGTGCCAGCCAGACATTTACCATTGTCTGCACCTTATCTGTCAATGCTGTGTGACCAGCTACCTCAAGCCCCTGCTTCTGTGATTTCCCTGTAACAATGGACTACAACCTTGAACTACAATCTAAAATAAACCTTACTTTCCTGGTAAGGCTGCTCCCCCCTCAGGGGGAGGTGATCAAAGAGCAGGCCAATCAGTTTATGTCAGAGGCAGTCCCTCTTTCCATTACTATGTAACCCACTTGGACACTGAACTGCCATGGGCTATATCTCTGTAGGGGTTCTAGGTTATCTCCATGCATGGTACTTGGTTGGAGTATGAGTCTCTGGAAAGACCCCTTGTTCAAATTTTCTGGTTCTGTTGCTCTCCTTGTGGAGTTCCTGTGCTCAATGCAGCCACTCCTGATGAGATTTGATAGACTAAGATCAGAAGGAAGGAGAGGGGGACCTCCCCTATCAATGGACTTGGGGAGGGGCATGTGTAAAGAAGGGGAAGGGAAGGTGGGATTAGGAGGGGAGAAGACAGGGGTTTATGGGGGGATACGAAGTGAATAAAGTGTAACTAATAAAAGTTAAAAAAAAATAAAAATTAAATTAAAAAAAAAAACCCTTACTTTCAAGTTACTTTTTGCAGGGATCTTTTTTTCATAGCAATGGAAAAGTCGCTAAGGCAAACAGATACAGAATGTTTTGTAGTTTCAATGCTGACAAGGTCATCAAAGAGAGAAACTACACAGATGATGGATGGGTAATTAACATAGAAACGTTATTCTGTAAGGACAGTAGAAAATTCCACTCAGAAGGTGTCTCATCCAAGGGACACATTCCTCACACAGGTCTTTCAAAAGGACAAGGAGGTGGAAGGAACCACCTAGAGTATAGCTTCTGAGGCAGGAGCTCAGTGAAGAGGTCGGCTGGTGGGCCTCAGCTTGCTGAAGGTAAGGCAGGATCTAGCTCAAACTTGCCCGTAGACTAGAGGAAGCAATTGTATTTGATGCCAATGTAATATGACTACAGGGATGGATAACCATCTGTAAACCCTCACTTGACAAGAATCTCAGGGGATGATTGGAGAAAACAAAGTAAAAACAAAACAGAACAAAAAACAGAAAGCTCTCTTTGTAGTTTGGTGAGTAACTGTCAACCCTCTAGAACAGGGAACATGTACAGTTTGCGTGGATTGATTTCAGGTGTTCCTTACAGTGAAGGAAATGTGCTGAATAGACAGTTGTTGAAAGGTCAATATGCAGAGAGAGCTTTTCTAATAAGCCAGCTGGGGTTTGTGTTGTTGGAAAAGAAGCACACATGCACCATATTTTGATTTCTCTCAATTCATAGTGAAATCCACTGGATACCAAAGGATTCCACAGCTAGACCGTTCTCAACTGCAAACACTCACAGATTTGTCAGTAAGACTTAGCGTGTATTGGTTTTATATTGTATGACATGGAAAGGCAATAATCACCTGGTGGGTAAGGCCCTGGTCAGCACTGGGTATTTCAAGGAGACCCAAGGAAAGAAAGAAGAAGAAACAAAGTATGTATAGACTTTTCTTTTCTTGTAAACTGGAGGGACTTTAGCTAATGCTCCACAAAAACTCTCTTAATATACAGCTACTACAAGCACTCAGATTCCTGACAGATTAAGTGCTATTAAATCCCTTCCTGTGATAGTGCTGACAGATCATAAGATGAATTAGTCCAGGCCATCTTCTTCTGGACTTCCACTCCTTTCCCACCTGCCTCCTCCCACCATGAAAAAGAAAGGCGAATAAAAGAATCAGGAATAGAATTATGACTTCTAAATGTGGGATGGTTGTCAAATGGGTTTTTAACAGCTTAAAGGGCGATTTTCTACATTATTTTCCCAGTTTGGTGGACTGTGATACATAATGATGCATATTTCCCTTTAGGAAGATTTTTCCAGTTGGCAGACTAAACAGTTATATCCTGTCTGTCCAAATGTGTAGAAAAAGGGGGTCAGGGCAGGGATGGCGCCTGGACTGGACCAGTATTTCCACATACAGGCACAAGTAGGTTTGCGAATTTCTGCTCTCTCTGTGTGTTTTGATAGGGGAAGCAAACTTCAAGATTTATACAGCACATTGTTACTCTCATAAATGTAGCTTGGAAGATTCCAGTAAAACTGTACAGCTATATCCTACACTGTCCATCTTCCACACTGAGGATGGAGTGGCATAGTGTGTGTGTGTGTGTGTGTGTGTGTGTGTGTGTGTGTCTCCTGCAGATAAAGAGTGGTAGGGCAGCACTGGTGATGTAATTTTGAAATAGTCGTGGTAATTTTTTCCTGCTTTTTTTTTTTTTTTTTTTTTTTACTTTGTGTGAATAATGTATTTATTGAAAAAAAAATCTCACGTAGGAAAAGATGAAAGCTAGTCTGAGAAAATGGAAATATTATCTTCTACTATGACAATTTTGGTTTTTTTTCCCTACACAGGTAAGAATGACACACAATTCTAGGTTTCTTGCAGTCCACAGACTAACTTTGTGTGAGTCCCAGAGGGGCCTCCTAACGCCCGGGTAACGGCTTGGCTATAGCTGTACCAAATGAGTGGTAGCCCCAGGCCCACTTCAGCCTTGCAGATCTGGCCCAATATTGTTCTTCTTTCTTCCATGTCAGTGTTCATCATTCAGAAAGCTGCATGAACATACTTGTAAACATTAAAATCCACACGAGAGAACGTTGAAAACTGCTTCTTATGGTTCATGTTTGTTCTTTCTTAAAATACTGAAGTGTCAGTGGCTATGGTTTGCTTTTTCAACATTAGACCCATGTAGAATTGGATGGGTAGCCTGGTCTTGCACTCAGATTTCCAATACATGGCTCTGTATCAGAGAGATGGCAGAGCAAGTTTTAACTACATATTTCTTTCACCATCCTCTGCCCTGTGTTGGTCAGTGTTAGCTGTTCCTATGCCAGAGTTTTCAGAATCGCACAAGCCAAACCCAGGGATAGAGTGCCAGTGGCAACTGTTTCTGAAGTCTATTCTCCCTGGCACATTTTTCTATCAGACACAGAGAGACCGTGGAGAGTCTATTCATATCTTGGATATGCTTGTGTCTGGTCTGTAACTGTGCATGCATGGTACCAGGTGATCACACTGAAACTTTGCCAGCAGGACAAGGCCCCACCAGACAGGTAAAAGACAGTCGTGAAGTAGATGAATGAAGATCCTTAGTCAACAGCTTAGAAGAGCTAAGTGACTTGAGGATATTGACTGAAAGCAATAATCTAGGACCTGAATCCTTTCCTTCTCATTCTTCGATCACACTCAGATGAACTGGTGATCCACTTTCTGAGAATTTGTTTCATTCTTCTAAGCATTCATAAAGCATCTGTTTCTCTGGCATTACAGAAAGTCGTTATAAAATTGGCAGTCTTATTTCAGTTCTAGAAGTTTTATCCACAAAAATAAGAGATGAGATTATTTGAAGTTATCTCTTTAAGGAAAAAACAAGTACTAATTGTCCATGAAGCTTAACTGTCTGAGTCACACTTCTTTCCTGTAGAGTATGGCTTTAGACTGTTCCTGAAGACATAATCAAGAAGTGTGCCTAATTTACTCTTGGACTTTAAACAGAAAACAAAACAAATTTACTTACCCATAGTTACATCAACCAACCCTTAGCTACATCTCAGATCCAATAAATAAACTGGAGGTAAGATGAAATAACTATGAAATTATAGAGATGTGTGCTGTAACAGAGAAAGTCTAGGTCCTGGTTGTGAGTCCCTAGAGACATCATGACTTTCTGATTTGACCTCAGATGTGCTTTGAGCACCAACTCCATGGAACTCAAGCAAATGTGATTAAATGTACGCTCTAGAGGACATGTTGGATCAGCCTCCCTGAGATTAAGGTTGGGTAAAGACTTCCAATGACCCAATAGTTACGCTACCAGCTTCAAGGTCCATGAACATCTGCTCTCAAGCACCCTGGTGGGTAAATTAGAGTTAGGGCCTGTGGTCCAGCGAGATGATGTTTTCCTTGGGATACATAAAGTACTCACTCTGCGGCAATACTTCACAGTTGTCCTTTTTTACATCCCGAGGCTGAATAAGCAGGTCACTGCTATGTTCTATGGACAGTTCTTTCTACAAGGTGGGGCTTCTGCTTTACACATACATGCCTCTCCTCTTTCATTTCTCAGCTTATACATTCAGAAATATTGCATCCTTGGACCTTTTCAAAACTCCTACAGGGGCTTGAAATCTGGCAA
Source organism: Psammomys obesus (assembly GCF_907164565.1). Classification (NCBI taxonomy): domain Eukaryota; kingdom Metazoa; phylum Chordata; class Mammalia; order Rodentia; family Muridae; genus Psammomys; species Psammomys obesus. The sequence continues at coordinate 6,410,997 of NW_026596069.1, forward strand.
TCTCTCAGAAGCATCAACATCAAACCATTTCCTGGGTAGTTCCTGATGTCCACCTCCTTAACAGACCTTTCTGTCTGTAAACATGGCAGTCTTACAGCCTAGGATGCCCTCCCTCTCTCTTCCTCCTCTATCCTCCCACCTCCTTCTTCCTCCCTCCCTTTCTCCCTGTCTTCCTATTTCTTCTTCTTTGCTCTCTTCCCTCTCTTTCTCACTTTCTCACCTTCCTCTCTGTCTGCAAGACTTCTTTCTTTCTTTTACTTTTATTCTTTAGTGTTGGAGGTTGAACTCAGGGCATTTTGTGAATTCTAGGCAGACACTTTGTCACTAATATTCTTGGAAAAAGCACTCAATCTTTGGTTAGAAAATAGGCAGGAAGATTATATTATTTACGTGGCAGTAGCATATTGTAGAAGGGAGATTATAATATATTTAAGGTCCAATTGGTCAGATTTTATAACCTTGAGAGCTCACATTATTACCTAAGTGAAAAATACTTTCTCATATGCAAACTCATCTAAGATTTCATTTTTATTAGTCCCGTCCCTTGAATACTACTTCCAAGTCCAATCTTTCTTTAAATCCTGTTTATTTACCTTCTTCCAAACTCTTCCATCATCATACGCTTATTTATCCAAAGACTATTTACATATAACATTCACTTAAAACTGTTCTTTCATTGAAATGTTTTTTCTCCCCATTTGTACTCTAAACATCCATGGAGTAATGAGTATTATGCATGAAACCTACCAATGTGTCTTCATCGTAACAGAAATGAAATAAATGTTTGTTTGGCTTAGAGCTACTTTTTACCTTAGATTAACATCTCATGTTCAGTTCCCTATAGTTTCTTTCTAATAGACAACACCCCTCCATTTCCACCTACAGCCCCTCTCTCCACAGAGAGAATAAGTTGTGCCTTACTTCCTCTAAAAATACTTAGTGTTTTTTTTCCAAATACACAAAATCTAATGACTAACAAACTTTTTACCTTATGTTTTTATTTCATGTGTCACATAGCACAATGCTCAAATCAATTAGTTTACAACAACAACATGAGAAAGGCAAATGTCTGGAGTAAATACTGTGACTCAGTGTTCCACTCTGGGTCTGATGTTATTATGTAAACTTGTAGGCCAACAGGAAACAGATCATTCTTAGACTCACTCCCCTTGAAAAGCATAATATGATCCTAGTTTACAATCTCAAGTGTCCCGGTTAACAAATGTACGCTTTCAGCTGAGTGTATGTCATGCTCTGGAACTTTAAACATCTAAATATTTAACAGGATTGCTTTATACGCCTTTTGCTGATGTTGCCAATATATGATTTGGCTTTTGTCCAGTGAGTCCCTGGATTTTCATCATCTGGTGTACATATTGGTTTCAGAGAGCCTGGGTAGCAAGAATAGTGGGGTTGCTGAGGCGTCGAATGCAATCAGAATGCTATTTAGAAAAGCTGGCTGAGCAATCGAGTCTCACACATATCTCTTATTACACTGCATGGTTGTGATGCACTATTTTTGCTTCACAAGGTCACCAAACCCTGTGGAGAGACTTGTGGTCCACTGATAGCAGAGCTGAATGATCGCTCATGCAAGGGTTATGGTTGGTTCCAGAGAATGAGTCTCCAAGAGTCCAGGTGGTCAAGTGTGAGTCTTGGTGTCCTTCTGTGTTCTTCCTCTCTTTCCTGTTATTGGTGTATGAAGTTAGAAAACACAGCAGATAGTTTTACCAGAAGCTTCTTTCTGTTATGAGGGAAGCATGGTTGACAAGTAAGTCCTGAGAAAGAGTTAATATTCATTATAATTTCTACCACGATTCTGTCTGGGTTCTCATCCATATTCTGTCCATCATCTCATCCAAGGCTTCTTCCATGTCTGGTTCACATTCTTCTGACTGTTTCTCCCCGTGGCTGGCTCTTTCATACACTCCAAATCTCACTTTGAAAGAGTTACTTGTTATTGCTGCTTGATCCCCTGCCTAAATGGATGAAGAATATGTTTTTTTGTTTTGGGTTTTTTGTTTGTTTGTTATCAATTTACCCTGATTTTACTTATCCAATTCTGTTATGCCCTGGGCACCCTTTATGATTGTTAATAGGAAATTATATACCAGATACACATACTATTTATACCTATATGCATAGATGAGGAGAGAGAATCCAGAAAATAAAGCAAACACGGAACATGATGTTAGATCATGATGGATTCTGTGATGCAAACTAGTTTAAACTGAAGATGGTTTAGGATGAAGGGGAGGAAAGGATCCCTTTGAAGGAACATGAACGGAAGACCTGGCTAAAACTGTGTCAGAACAATGAAGGTCAAAACAATGACAGGCACGGGAATAGGCTGAAGACACAGGGAGCTTGCTCTGCTTCTGGAAGTTGGAGCCCACTGGATTGGGGTGCAGCCTGAGACCCTGCTCACCTTCCTAGAGTAGGACCACATGTAGGTTGCTTTGCTCACATGCAGCAGAAATCTTCTGAGGGAATTTTAGGTACTCAGATGACACACTGATAAATATTACTTAAAATATGACTGGGCTGGCAAAATGGCTCACTGGGCAAAGGTACTTGCTTTTGACCTGAGTTCAATTCCTAAAATTCTCATGGTGGCAGGAGAAAAGTGCTACCATCAAGTTGTTTTCTGACTTCCACTTGTGTGTCTTGGCAGTCACACACATATACACGCAAAAAATAGTAAAAATTAAATTAAAATTACTTTTCGTATTTATTTTTCTTTTAATATCCCATCTGCCTCCTCGTCACCAAACAATATACTTTATTTGAACTTGTGTGAGTGGAACTGAGGGAGTGTTTTAATACCTTACCACTTGTGTTCAACAGTAAGTTCTTGAAAAGAAAGAGGTGAGATGCTCCAAAAGTCAGGAATGAAATTCAACTTTGTTAGGAGAAAAAAGGGTAAAAGGAGATTTTTAAGGGCTGAGAAGGGCATATTTCTTACCTGGTGTCATAGGCATAAGTCATAGGCACTTTCTACTGTTAAGTATTGTCTTAGTTAATGTTCTATTATGTGATGAGAAGCTATGACCACAAAAACTCTTATAAAGAAAAGCATTTATTTGATACCTACTTACATTTCTGAGGGGTAGTCCATTATATTCATGGTGGGAAGCATGATGGTATGCAGGAGGCCATGATGTTGGAGAAGTTGAGAGTTTTACATCTAGATCTACAGACAACAGGTAAAGAGAGAGAGAGAGAGAGAGAGAGAAAGACAGCTACTGAGCTTGGCTTGGGCTTCTGAAAACCTAAAGCCACCCCCAAGGACACACTTTCTCCAAGGCCACACCTACTTAAACAAGACCACACCTCCTAATCTCTGTCAAGGAACACCACTCTCTAATTCAAATATATGAGATTATTGGGGCATTCTTATTCAGACCACCACATTCCACTCCCTGGTCCTCATAGGCTTGTAGCCATATCATAATGCAAAAACACATTCAGTCCAACTTGAGAAGTTTCCATAGTCTATCAGTATCAATCAATACTCATTAATGGTCCAAAGTTCAAGCTATCTTTAGAGTCCCAAGGAAATTTTTTAATTGTAATCCCTTGTAAAGGCAAACCCAAAAATTGAAACACATACTTTCAGTGTACAATGACACAGAACATACATTATTGATACCCTAAAAAAGAAGCGGGAAGATATTTAGGAAATACTGGACCAAAGCAAGAACAAAAACCAGTTGAGCAAACTCCAAATTCTGCATCTTCATACCTAATATCAAAGCACTTTTCATATTTACAGTTCCTTTCAGCTTTCTTGACTGCAACCTACTTCTCTTTCTTGAGCTGGTTCAACATTCTGTTAGCAGCTTTTCTTGACAGGTATCCCATGCCTCTGGCATTTGTAACATCTTGGGGTCTGCAACAAAATCCAGGCTTCACTTTCACGGTGTCATGCAATGGCCTCTCTGAGTCTTCATGCTGGGACACCCCTGACATATGACTAGCCTCAGTAGCTTTCATTAGCCAAGGAGGGGATTACACATCCCTTTGTTGTATCCTTGATTCTAAATACAAAACTACCTGGCCAAAGCTGCCAAGCTCTTCTGCTTTCTGGTGCTGTAACATGGCTCTCTTGTTCAATTACATTTTCACCAACTTTCTTGTTTTGTTAGTTTCCTTTTTACCTAAACTTGGCTGTCCTGGCTATGCTGGTTTTGAACTCAAAAACCCACCTGCCTCTGCCTCCTGGGTTCTCATATTAAAGGTAAGTGTCACCAAGCCCAGTCCTAAACTTTTCTTGAATTCTTTTCACAAGTTGGAAGCTTATATGGGTGGGGTCTTGACCTGAGGTCACCAATTCCTTTATTCCATTTAGGATCAGTATTTTTTTTTAGTTATTTATCTCCTTGAGCACAGGAGATTAAAACAAAACAAAACAAAACAAAAATAGGATATGTCTATTACACTTCCTAGTCCTCCTTTTCCTCTCAAACTGCACATTTTTGTCATTCCTCAACTTGCTCCTTTTCATCATAGATCTGCATAAGACTGGTCACTAATAACCTTTCAACACAGCCAATGCTAGGCTGTTTTGGAATATCTTTTGCCAACACTGTAAATCCAAAACTCTTCAATTGAGCTTCATGCATATTTTTTGGACAAGGGCAGAAAACAGTCACATTCTTCATCAAACTATCACAAGAACAGCTACATCTGGGCAGGGGGCATCTAAGCCCTCTCTATGTATGGTCTTTTGTTGATGCAACAGTCCCTGCAATCCCCCCAGGCCCAGGTTTTTTGGGTTTGCTGGTCTCCTTGTAGGGTTCCTGTTGCCTCTGGGTCCCTCTCTACCCCCATTCTTCCCTAAGTTTCCCTATGCTTAGTCCAAAGTTTGGCTGTGAGAATCTGTGTCTGCTTCGATCCCTTGCTATGTGAAGTCTTTTAGAAGACTTCTATGGTAGGCTCCCATCCTGTTTCCTCTCTTCTACTGCTTCCGGTATCTATCCTGTTGTCCCTTCTGAATGAGAATTAAGCATATTCTCCAGGGTCCTCCTTGTTGTTTAGTTTCTTTAAGTCTGTAGAATGTTTATATTATATGGCTAATATCCACTTGTAAGTGAGTATATAGCATGTGTCTCTTTCCACACCTAGGTTAACTCACTCAGGATGATCTTTTCTTGTTCTATCCATTTGCCTGAAATTTTCATGATATTCTTGTTTTTAATAGCTGAGTGGATTCCATTGTGTGAATGTACCACAATTTCTGTATCCATTCTTAGGTTGAGGCACATCAAGGTTGTTTCCAGATTCTGGCTACTATGAATAAAGCTGCTATGAACATAGTTGAGCAAATGTGCTTGCTGTATGGTTAAGCATCTTTTGGATATATGCCCAGAAGGGGTATAGCTGGGTCTAGAGTTAGCACTATTGCAAGTTTTCTGAGAATGTGCCAGGTTGATTTCCAAAGTGGTTGTACAACTTTATATTACCATCAGCAAAGGAGGAGGGTTCTCTCTTCTCCATATCCTCTTCTGTACATGTTGTCACTTGAGTTTTTGATCTTAGCCATTCTGATGGGTATAAGACGGAATCTCAGAGTTTTGATTTTCATTTCCCTGGTGACTAAGGTCATCGAGCATTTCTTTAAGTGTTTCTCTGCCATTTGATATTTCTCTGTTGAAAATTCTGTTAAGCTCTATATCCCATTTTTAATTGGATTTTTGGTTTGTTGGTGTTTAATTTCTTGAGTTCTTTATATATTTTATATTAGCCGTCTATCAAATGTAGGGTTGGTGAAGATATTTTCTCAGTCTGTAAGTGCATTCAGTCTCTTCCCCCACATTTTCTTCTAAAATATTTAGTGTGTCTGGTTTTATGTTGAGGTCTTTGATCCGTTTGGAATTACTTTTGTGCAGGGTAATAAGTATGGATCTATTTGCATTTTTCTACATGTAGACATGCAGTTAGGCCAATATCATTGGTTGAAGATACTATCTTTTTTCCTTATTTTTACTTTTAATTGTTTGCATTGTGGAGGCTTGTTGAAGGAAGTATGTCACTGGGGGTGAGTTTTAGGTTTTCAGAAGCCCAAGCCAGTCCCAATGGGCCAGTTTCTTCTAGCTGCTTATAGATCCAGATTTAATTTTCTTAACAACCTCTCCAGTACTATGTCTGTTTGTGTGCCACCGTGCTTCCTGATGTGACAATAATGAACTAAACATCTGAACTGTAAGCCAGCTGTAAGCCAAATAAATGCTTTCCTTTATGAGCATTGTCATGGTCATGGTGTCTCTTCATAGCAACAGACTATTGACTAAGACAAGAACAAAAATGGAGCAGATATGAAAGTGAATATTCCTGAATTTATACTGCAAATAAAAATTCCCAAAAGCAGTGCATTTATCATTCAATTGTAAATTAAATTAACTAAAAACAATTTTTTTTATTTTTTTACACTTTATTCACTTTGTATCCCCCCATAAGCCCCTCCCCCCTCCCCTTCCGATTCCACCCTTCCTTTTCCTTCTTCATGCATGCCCCTCCCCAAGTCCACTGATAGGAGAGGTCCTCCTCACCTTCCTTCTGAACTTAGTCTATCAGATCACATCCGGAATGGCTGCTTTCTCATCTTTTGTGGCCTGGTAAGACTGCTCTTCCCTCAGGGGGAGGTGATCAAATAACAGTCCTATCAGATTGTGTCGGAGGCAGTCCCTCTTCCCATTACTATGTAACCCACTTACACACTAAACTGCCATCGATTATATCTGGAGAGGACAGGAACTCCACAAGGAGAGCAACAGAACCAGAAGATTTGAACACAGGGGTCTTCCCAGAGACCCATACTCCAACCAAATACCAGGCATGGAGATAACCTAGAACCCCTGCACAGATGTAAAAACAATTTTTTTAGGAGGGGCTAATCATCTTTTTTAAATCAGGTCACTTGGGGAAGAAAAAAACAATCAATGTAGGACCCTCATTGAAGAGTGATGGAAGCACAGAAAGTTGGTGTGTGTGCTGGGGACACAGGTAGGCACTTGGTGCCATTCATACTAAGAGAAAAGGAGAGCTTGCACTCAGTCTCAGCTTATTCACTTCATGCTGAATTTTCAGTGAGTCCTGTCTGCACCCGGAACTTAGTTTCAGCTTCTGAGGTAAGAGATAATCTGCCACATTGCTTGGCAAGTACTTGAAATTCAATACATTTGTCTAGCTGAGTATTTTGATTCTCATTGACCCTTTCACTAAACTGCACCCCCCATCCTCTGAGTTGAGACTTTTCCATTCAGATACCAATCTGGGTCAGTCTCTTCTAGAGCACCATGTGAAAAGGAAAAACAGTTACCACAGTCTGATTGTACAAGCCTATAATGTCCCTGGGGCCAGGACATGTATTCACTTGTCTTCGCAAATAATTTTTAATTCAAGGCTTTCTTTCTTTCTTTCTTTCTTTCTTTCTTTCTTTCTTTCTTTCTT
>NW_026596069.1:6418458-6475860 GCF_907164565.1 Psammomys obesus
CTTTCTTTCTTTCTTTCTTTCTTTCTTTCTTTCTTTCTTTCTTTCTTTCTTTCTTTCTTTTATTCTTTCTTTTTTTAAGTGAGGATTCTATTAAGTCAACTGAAAAAAAGAATAAATATTACTAGTGCATTCTTTTTCTCACATGTAGATTTAAACATCCTTTAGAGAGACAGAAAGCTGAGTTCAAATCTTGGCTCTGAGCAGCACGGGGTTAACTCAATTTTTTATGTTTATCTTTTCTCAGTTGTATAGATAGAATGTTAGTGATTTCTTAGAGCTTTGGGACAATTAATGCCTTCAACTCAATGGGAGACACATAGTACCACCACACATTATTCTTTTCCAGTTCTGTTTTTTTTTTGTTTGTTTGTTTTTTTCCAAATGCCTCCTCAAATCAAGTCAGGAGTTAAGAGCTGAAGTATACAAGTATTCTTACTGGCAGACCATTTTCATCATCAGTATTATTGTGAAAAACCGAAATGCTATTTGCACTGGGATGTCTGATGCCCAAAGATAGTCAATGTATAAGAGTATAATAGCACTACTTTCCTTTTGGAAAAGAAATTTGGTTATTTCAGAGTTATTTTATTCCATTATTAGCACTAGGCTGAAAAATGACAGTCTATTTTTTTCCAGATTTTTTTTTTCTGACCAAGTCAGTGCATTCCATCAGGCAGCACTCCTCTGTTGACAGCTAGAGGAGGAAAAGGGAGGAATTATGCAGGCATGTGGCAGTGTAGATGTTAGAGAGACTCAGCAGTATGTGTATTTGGGAGAGTTCAGCAGCTTCATTTAGCACAACTCATGAGTAAAATGACATTTTCCCTTAACCATTATGCTAATGGTAGGAACAAGGGTATCTCTGGACCCAAATGGAGGATAGTTGAAGAGGTTTCTGGGCTCAGATCTTACTGACATCTTCATCTCCCGCTGTGATCTTGGGCATATTGATGAAGTTCACTATACTTTAGTTCTGTCTCTCCACCTACAACCCCAGGCAAATAATAGTCACCTCGCTGTAGGGGAGGTACAAAGATTAATGAGTTAATGAGCACCGAATGTGCAGTGTGAGAAGGCAGGCTGAGGAGACAGAATTACTTCCCCAAATCTCTGACTTGCACCATGGAGCCTGCCACAGAAGCTTTTCTGAGTGTCCTGCTTACTGCCCTCTTCTTTAATGATAAGGAACTGTCCAGCTTCTGTTTCTTTGAGATGTGGATGCTCTTCTCCAAAAAGTGATGAGTTGTTCTGTGCCCCCACCCTCAAGCCAAGGTGCAGTGCTACAATGATACCAAACAGAGCCAGCCCCATAGACTGTTGGAAGAGATGCCAGAGAACCTTATCTTACATTGAGACCACCTTAATGATTTTTCATAGATAATTAAACAGGGAGATAATTAAACAAGAAGTAGGAATATCACCCCAAATGAATATCCCACCATCAAATGTGCAATAACTTAAATGTTGGAGACAAGCCCTGAGAAACTTCTGACCTTTTCTCATTCCCCCCACCCTACTGCACCTGGTTGACCAACATCCTGCTTGACAGTTGCAGAAAGGTGCTAACTGTACCATGACTTCCCGAAATAACTGCAAAGTGGTCCAGGCCCCAGGCCAAGAAGATTTTGTAACTTCCACCCTGTCCCTCCCTGAGTTCAGAAGCTCTAGATTGGGCTTTTCCAACCTACCCCTCCCTGAGTAAAAAGGATTCTACACTGTGCTCCTCTCTTGCCCCACCCCCATCTAAGGTTGGCCTTAAAAGCCTGCTCAGGTTCAATAAAATTTGACTCTTGACAAGTGCCCATTTGCTTGAGTCTGTTCTTCTCTCTCGCCCGTTTTTCTTTCAGGTTTGGTCCTCTTCGGAGACCCCACGAACTACTAGTCCCACAGGCGGGTACACTTAAACACAAAATTGTAAGTTTTATTCATTATATAACAAGAGTCAGTATTTTGCCATGTGTAGTAGGAAGTAGTACAAAGTCTTCATTTACATGAGTGTTCTGCCTGTCTTTCTTGCTCTAGAGAATGTCAGACTCAGGGAAAGGGAAAAACAAACTAACAGCACACTTAATATCATGTGCAGTCAAAACTATCAACTGCTCAATCTAATATGATAGAAAGCTGAAAATACAAAAAATAAATGACCACCAAACAAAAGACCATCACGTGAAAGAAATCTATTGAACAATGGGGAAATAAAACATAAGTAATTACTTTATATGTACCATCTCATTTTTTGGTTTGAAAGTTGGAGAGTCAATGCATCAGTCTATATTTTCAAATTAGAGGTTCTGAGGGGGCATAGACGCACATTAATAATTCACTGTATAGCCTGATGATAGCGGTAGTGGTGACATGTCATAATCTATATTGCAATTGCTCCCCCCCCCAATTCTATCTAGACCAGGATTGGTTTGTTGAAAAAAAATTTCATCCAACAGATTCTGTGTTTAACCCCAGTGTCAAAAACATACACTTGTTTGTGTTATTGTTCACCAAATATTTCACAAGCAGTGATATCACAATATGGCTGCCTGCAGGGCTGATGAGTCTAGCAAAGAGCAAAAGTAATCAGGATGTCTTAAACAAGCAAAGTTGAGCTTTGACCCTATAACTGTGGGCATTTACCCATTCTCTTTGGCTGTTTATATGCTATCTAGAACCGGGAGGCTTTGATCCTAGACAGCAAAGATTTCAGTAAAATCCAGTCTTACCTATAAATGCTAAGATACTCTTTGAGGTATAATATAGATTTTTAAATTTGTTATCATTTTTTATCAATACTAGAAGAAGTTTAAATATTTTAATCCAATAGAAGAAATGTATAGGGATCTAGTTTACTCATATCCTAACTGCAAAACACACTGGCTACATTTTTCTTTATCCACACTGAAATATCTTTTTTTAACTATCTTTTTTGAAATTAACTTATTTTTTATTAATTGCAGTTTATTTCCTTTGTATCTCAGCTGTAGCCTCCTCCATTGTCCCCTCCCAATCATACTCTCCTTCATCTCCTCCTATGCTCCTCCCCAAGTCCACTGATAGGGGAGGTCCTCCTCCCCCTCCTTCTGACCCCAACCTATCAGGTCTCATGAGGAGCTCCACAAAAAGAACAGCAGAACCAAAGTATCTCGGCAGAGGGGTCTTTTCTGAGACTGATGTTCCAACTGGGGACCATTCATGGAGTTAACCTAGAACCCCTGCAAAAATGTGGCCCATGGCAGCTCAGTCTCCAAATAGGTACTCTGGTGATGGGAGCAGGGATTTTCTTTGACAAGGACTCAGTGGCTGGCTGTTTGATCACCTCTCCCTGAAATGGGGGAGCAGCCTTGCTGGGCCACAGAGGAGAACAATGCAGCCATACCTGATGACACACTGAGATATGTTATACCTGAAGCCATTTTTTTTCTGTGTTAAGAAATAGAACAATTCCCACCAGCAATGAAGGAGGGTTTCCCTTTCTCCACAACCTCTCCAGAATGTGTTGTCATTTGAGTTTTTGATCTTGGCCATTCTGATGGGTGTAAGGTGACATCTCAGGGTCATTTTGATTTGCATTTCTCTAATGGCTAATGATGTTGAACATTTCTTTGTTTGATATTCCTTTGTCAAGAATTTCTCTGTTTAGCTCTGTTCCCCATTTTTAAAATTGGATTACTTGCTTTGTTGCTTTTCAGATTCTTTAGTTCTTTACATATACTGGATATTATTAGCCCTCTGTCAGATAAAGGGTTGGTGAAGATTCTTTACCAATCTGTAGGCAGTCGTTTTGTTTTGATGACGGTGTCCTTTGCTTTACAGAAGCTTTTCAGTTTCATGAGGTCCCATTTATTAATTGTTGCTCTTAGAGCCTGTGCTGTTGGTGTTCTGTTCAGGAAGTTGTCTCCTGTACCAATGAGTTCTAGGATCTTCCCCACTTTTTCTTCCAACTGATTTAATGTGTCTGGTTTTCTGTTAAGGTCATTGATCCACTTGGATTATAGTTTTGTGCAGGGTGATGTATGGATCTATTTGCATTTTTCTACATGTAGATATCCAGTTCATTGTTGGTGGGAATGTAAACTTGTACAAGCACTCTGGAAATCAATCTGGCACTTTATCAGACAACTAGGAATAACGCTTCCTCAAGATCCAGCCATACCACTCCTAGGCATATATGCAAAAGAGGCTCAAGTACACAGTAAGGACATTTGCTCAACCATGTTTGTAGCAGCTTTATTTGTAATAGCCAGAAGCTGGCAACAACACAGATGTTCCTCAACTGAAAATGGATACAGAAATTGTGGTACATCTACACAATGGAATATTACTCAGCAATGAAAAACAAGGAAATCATGAAATTTGCAGGTAAATGGTGGGACCTGGAAAGGATCATCCTGAGTGAGCTGTCTCAGAAGCAGAAAGACACACACGGTATATGCTCACTCATATAGACATATAATATAGGATAACCTACTAAAATCTGTACATCTAAAGATACTATTCAGGAGGGAGGACCCTGAATAAAATGTTAATCCCCATCCCAAAAGGCAAAGAGGATGGACATAAGAAGAAAAAAAATGGAAACAAGTGAGGAACCTGCCACAGAGGGCCTCTGAAAGGCTCTGCCCTGCAGACTATCAAAGCAAATGCTGAGACTTATGGCCAATTTTTGGGCAGAGTGCATGGAATCTTATGAAAGAAGTGGGAAATAGTAAGATCTGGAGAGGACAGGAACTCCACAAGGAGAGCAACAGAACCAGAAAATTTGAACAAGGGGTCTTTCCAGAGACTCATACTCCAACCAAGTAGCATGCATGGAGATAACCTAGAACCCCTGCACAGATATAGCCCATGGCAGTTCAGCGTCCAAGTGGGTTCCATAGTAATGGGAAGAGGGACTGACTCTGACATGAACTGATTGGCCTGCTCTTTGATCACCTTCTCCTGAGGGGGGAGCAGCCTTACCAGGCCACTGAAGATGACAATGCAGCCACTCCTGATGGGATCTGATTGACTAAGATCAAAAGGAAGGAGAGGAGGACCTCCCCTATCAGTGGACTTGGGGAGGGGCCTGTGTGAAGAAGGGGGAAGGATGGTGGGATTAGGAGGCGAGGAGTGAGGAGTTTATGGGAGCATACAAAGTGAATAAAGGGTAATTAATAGAAGTTAATAAAAAAGAAATAGCACAATTCAAGAGGTAATTCCTATGCCCCATGTTTTCAAAACATAAGCTTTGTGCCCAATGTCTAATGTGGCAACATTTGTCATTTGGGATGATCACAGGGTTCATGTGGGCTTGGTAGAATAAAGGCAATGGTGTTCTGTAGCTTTATGATATTTGAGGTTGAATAAAGGTCAAGAAATCCAAGCAGCCCTGACACTCTCAAATGATAGTTGACACACTAAAATCTCTTTCTAAGCATAATGGTAAATGCTTGTAATTCTAGCACTTAAGAGGAATGAGGCAGGAAGACTTCTGTGAGTTTAAGGTAAGCCTGAGTTGGATAGTGAGTTTGTTTAAGTCTACCAGATAGGAAGACCTCTTCTTATTCTTAAATGTTATCAGTGTAGAACAGTTGGTTGAGCACTCTTCTATGTTGAATTATAACATGTCTTGGGTACTCTACTTATCTGGCACTGAATTGGGTATGTTATGCATATTTGTACTTGTTTTGTTTTGGATAAGAGCAGCCTACCAACACAAGTTGAAGGTTAACTTTAACAAGGTTTAGAGGAGTCTGGGCCATGACTTCAGTAAAAACTGGAGGAAAAACTCTACAACTCTGTGTGAAAAGAAACATTTGTCCTTGAATCTGATTTTCTCTAGTATATTTTCATAGTGAAAGAAATCTGAGAAACACAGAAAGTTGATACTAGCAAGGTAGGGTCATAGCTAGACGGTGTCTGTGAATCTATTGTACCATGTGGCTCAGCAGTTTACAGAATGGGCTTACTGGAAGAACCTGGAAAGTTGGGAAACAGCCTGAGGAAGTTTAGGGTATTCAAGGAGCTGAATGCATGATTTTGTGGGGAGCTCAATGTGTCATTTTGGGAGATCGCAAAGTAAGTTTTGGGGTGGGGAGCTCAGAAGACCAGCTGCCCTGGGATGTGAACAGTAAGAACTCTGCTTGGAAGACTTGCAGGTGGGAATAAAAATTCTCTTGGGAACTGGAGTAAACACTGGCCATGTTACAGTCTGGCAAAGAATGTGTCTATACTTTGTGCATGCTCTGAGACTTTGTTTGAAGCTGAGTTTGAAAATGTTAGCCTGTTTGAGGAACTTTCACGACAGGGAGGCAATCAGGCTGGGACATGACTCTTTCTAGTGTCAGAAACCTGAATAACACAGAGCCTTCCCTTTTTGGTACTGTAGTTTTCAATATTTCACTAATCCTTTCCCTGTTATGCAATTTATTGTACCTTTGTCTTATATAATGAAGCATGTTATGTAGTTATTATATTTTAGATTTTGTATTATGTGTTTTTGTTCCTCTTCAGTCCCACCTGTACTATGAATCTAGTGAGTGGAAAGCCTTAACCACATTGACTCATTATTTCATGCCATTGATATATCTCCTTGGTGTTAAGGAGTAGCATAATGTCAACTCCTGCTGTTGCAGGGTTTTTATTAGCATGTTTTTTTTTTCCCTTCCATCATAGATCTAGTTAAACATAACATTAAAACCTGGTCATTACTGAAGTCAACTATGAACAAAATTCAGATAATTTGTTTAGCATATTCAGTGAAATTTATAGAGATCTGTTAATTCACTTATTCATTTAACTATTCTTTAACAAATTATTTAGTTTTTCCAAAAGTGTGTAGGATTCGTGCTGGATATATAAATAGATAGAAGAGACAGAAAGATGCATCAGACAGAGACACTTCTCTCCTTCCTCCCCTCTAATGGAGTTAAGGTTTGTTCCAGCAACAGAGGCTAGCACTAAACATGATAAAATCCATAAACAGGATCATTCCATGTACGAAAATGGAAAATGTCTGAGGGACTGGAAAGTCAATGATGGTTGCTCCTAACAAGGTTCATTTACACTGAGATGTGAAGGACAAGGCATCCATCAAACACTGATCCAAGGAAAATCAATGCCTGAATTCCAAAGAGGTAAGGAGCAAAGGGCAGATGTCTCAAAGCATACTTCACACAGTGTGTATTCTCACAATATGAGTTGGCCAAAGCCAGCAGGAATTGGGACATGTGTGTCTTAAGGAGATAGGGAGATATTTTCAAAGTAAAAGCAGGAGATGGCCTATACAAAAGTCTATTTAAAGAAAAGAAATGACATATCTTCAAATGATATGTCTGGCTGCTGTTTCCATGGGTCATTCATTCTAAATTATGTTATAATAACTAATGGGTATACAGAAAATTTTTCTCTAAGTTCAGGTTTATTAGTGTGATCTTTGCAAAATGTCAGAGGTGCTTATCAAAGACAGCAGCAATCTTAAGCTCACAGCAGCCTGTATTCCAGATGAAGAAGCTGTGAATTTGTCTGTAGTCTACACATGCCAATGTTTGAATTTCTGCCTGCTACAAACTCGCTCAGTCTTAAAGATGAAGAAGTTTGAAGGAGATAATTTCTAATATCTATTTCAGTTCTAATATTTTATGACCATGAAATTAACAAATTAGAAACTGATTAAAATCTAAGATACTATGAAATAACCCTGCATCTCAATCTTGTGAATGAAATGAATCCGTTTCACCATTCCTGATAATCATCATTATGCTACGTTTTATTGTCTACCTAGGATAGATCACTCAGCCCAGCGAAATCACAAAATGCCAACAAGCGAATGCTCATATTATCACCATTTTTATAAAAAACAGATGTGATATTTGGTGGAATTTGTTTCATAAAAAAAAAAAAAAACCTTGTTCTTAAGTCAAGCAACAAGGAGAGTGCAGAAACTTTCTGCATGGCCAAACTGATAACATTTAATTTCATGTTGTCTTTGATGCTCTTGATACCAGTATAGGCTTGTTTTAAAATTACCCTTCAACCTCTTGAGCAATTACACTTGTTTTATTTCTTTGCTATTTATGAACAACTATTTGGAAGGATCTTTAGGTGAGAAAGTCTGCATTTTATTACAGCTGAAAATTGGAGAAATGAGGACAAAAGAGCTTACTCCACATCAAAGCTGGAAGTCTTATCCACACTGAGGAAATTATGTAATAGCCACATGCTATGGTTTGCTCTGAAGAAAAGTCACATTTTAGTTTAGAAAACACGAATCTCTGTATTTTGTTTTGCTTGGTTTTGATTTTCCAGGATGTCTGCATTCTACCTGCTTATATTTCTTGGTACCTGCATACAGACACATCTCTCCAATTCCACCACTCCACCATTACAAACTTCGTCAGCCCTCGTGCTTGAAGGACACCAATGTCTATCTTGTCTGTGGAGGAGAGTCTATTAGCTGAGATTGGAAAAGCTTTCAAAATATTTTTCTGTCCCATCTTGCCACTCCTTCCTTCCAGGCATGCATTTCAAACTTGCCTACGTTGCTTAGATGCTCTTTGTATATTAACATAAGCTTTTGGTTATAAAAATGCAAAATTGTTTTTAATCATGTAGCTCATTATATATTTATATTTATAGCTGTGATGGACTCAAACTTTCAGAAGCCTAGCAACTTTATAGAAAAATCACACGAATATTGAGTCCAAATTCTCTTAGAATTACCGAGCAATGATTGGCAGTAGAAATGTTTCAAACATAAAACCTGTAGGATTGGCTTAATTCTGACAGCCTTCCTGAAACTCCAGCAGTCTCTTTCCCTTCCTGTCACTCCTCTCTTCCTTTATGTCAGGCTGTTCCATGTTTAAAATTCCTGAGCCTACCATGCATGTGCTGTCTTTGTACATGCATGCATCTCTCCCGAGGAAAGATTTCAGCCTTGTGGCAAAACTGAAGAAAGCATGTCAGAATGCTGTCGGAGAGAGAACCTTCTTTTCTACAACTGTTTTTGGATACCAGCCAAAATTTCCCTCTCTGGTTTTTTTCCCTCTTGACACTATCTCCCTGTGGAATAGCAGGATATTTTAGCAACTGGCAGGATTTAGCCATGCCCTTCAATGCTGCATGGGCACTGCTGAATTCAAAAGCACTACTCTGTCTTCCTGTCGATATTAAATGAGCATGCCGTTTTAAGACAACGCAGGGCAACTTTTCTTTTGAGGCTCCAGGGAGATTTTTTATTTTATAAAGGGTTTTATATAAGACATCAAATAGTTATGAGGAACGTGGCTGTGCTTTTTATAACACGAGAAAGGTTAAGAGCAGAAATTTTTATAGACACCGTAAGAACTTTCAAGGGACTAAAAAGCTCAGTGGAATCTGAAGACAGAATTCACCTTCAGGAAGAGGATTCAAGTTCAACCAAGGAATGAATAAGTACAAGGGTTGGGAAACCAGGCATGGTCCCGGGTGTGTGGTGAGTACCACCACTGCAATCTACTTTGCAGCTAATTGAAGGAGGATTGTTTCCTGTGGGGGAAAAACTGTGACAACGTAATGTGCAGAAGGCTGGTGTTTGGGAATGGCTAAACAGTACAGATTTGCTGAAAACAATATTACTATTTTTGGCTTTTTCAGGGCCCAGATATGATACTGCTGTATATACAGAGAGGTTACTTTGAAAAAAGCATTTCCCATGTCCAGATAAGTTTTACACTAGTATAGGCAAGGTCCTCTCAGTGTTGTCTTTGCAGTGTGGGTTTCATTTAAGAGATACATAATGGCAAACGAAATTTCCTGAAACATATGGGAGACCTAGGTGTAAAGAGGAAACTATTTCCAGGAAAATCTCAGTTTAGAATGAAAGGGAAGGTGGGTGTGGTGCACAGTCTTGTAATCTCAGCACTCTAGGGGGCAGAGGCAAGCAGATCACTGTGAGTGCAAGGCCAGCCTGTTCTACAAAGTGAGCCAAGTATAGCTAAGACTACACAGGGAACCTTTGTCTCATAAAAACACAGAGAGAGGTGTGTTGGGAGGGGGAGGTATAGAATGAATCAAGAGGAAATGTAAACAAAAAAATGCAACATGGACAGCAGCCTACCACAGAGGACCTCTGAAATGCTCTACCCTGCAGGGTATCAAGGCAGATGTTGAGACTCATAGGCAAACTTTAGGCAGAGTACAAGGAATCTTATGAAAGAAGGGGGAGATAGTAATACCTGGAGAGGACAGGAGCTCCACAAGGACAGTGACAGATCCTAAAATTCTTGGCACAGGGGTCTTTTCTGAAACTGATACTCCAGCCAAGGACCATTCATGGATATAACCTAAAACCCCTGCACAGAGGTAGCCCATAGCAATTCAGTGTCCAAGTGGTCTCCATAGTAATGGGGACAGGGACTGTCTCTGACATGAACTGATTAGCCTGCCCTTTGATCACCTTCCCCTGAGGGGGGAGCAGCCTTACCAGGCCATAGAAGAAGACCATGCAGCCACTCGTGATGAGACCTGCTAGACTAGGGTCAGAGGGAAGGGGAAGAGGACCTCCCTTTTCAATGGACTGGGAGAGGGATACAGGTGGGGAAGAGGGAGGTGGGATGAGGAGGGGAGGAGAAAGGGAGGTACAGGGGGGATACAAAGTGAATAAACTGTAATTAATAAAATAAAAATAATTAAAAATAAAAAATGCAACATGAAACAAAAGTCAGTAATGTTTTCAATAAATCAAGTGGTATATAGTTAGATGGATGGCTTTATTCAATAGCCATATATTTTAAGAACATAAATTAAAAGTGATAATAAATACAACATGGTCTCAGCTTTTCTTTTGCAGCAACTGTTCAGTCATAAGGGCTAGTTAGTTTCAGACTTTAGCTAAATGAATCATCTGATTTGTCCAAAATCCATGCAAAGGATGAGTTAAATTCCCAAGAGGAAAGTATTTCTTATTCTGTTTTCAGAATTCTTATTGCAGAGGAGAATCCAATTAATTTTTAGAAAACAACGTGCAACAACTGTAGCTATGTTCTTATAGTGCTTGTATACAATTTGCTACTGAATGTAGTACGCGAATAAGTGTATAACTTTAACTGGGAAGCATTCTTTTACTTTTTAAATTAATTATTTATTTACCTTAAGTTCAGATAGCAACTTCCCCTCCCTCTTCTCCTCCAATCCTTCCCTCCCCCCACATCCTTCCTTCCTTTCTTTCTTTTCAAAAAAGTGGTACTCCCATGGATATTAACTAGCCTTAGCATATCAAGTTACAGTAAGACTAGGTACAAGTTACAGTAAGACCTTCTCCTATTGAGTTTAAATAAGGGAGCCCTACTAGAAGAAAGGGATCCTAAGACAGGCAATAGAGGAGTCAGAGACAGCCCTTGCTCCCACTGTTAGGAATCCCGCATGAAGACACAGCTACACAACAGATACATATGTGCAGAGGGCCGAGGTCCATCCCATGCATGCTCTCTGGTTGGCAGTTCAGTCTCTATGACATGAGCCCCTAAGGGCCAGTTAGTTGATTCTGTAGGTTTTCTTATGGTGTCTTGGACCTCTCTGGTATGGTGGAGGATCTTTTGAGTAGCCCAGGGGTGGTATTGAGATATTAAGGGTCTTGAGGAAGATCTATTCCAGAATTTCTGAGAAACCAGCAACTTGTTCCAAAGTTGTCATACAAGTTTGCACTCCCACCAGCAATGGAGGAGTGCTTTCCTTGCTCTACATCCTCCCCAGCATGAGTTTTCTCTTGAGTTTTGATCTTAGCCATTCAGACAGGTATAAGAGGTCATCTCAGAGTCATCTTGATTTGCATTTTGCTAATGATTAAACATGTTAAACATATCTTTTAAGTGCTTCCCGGCCATTAGAGAGTCCTCTATAGAGAATTCTCTGATTAGATGTGTACTGCATTTTTTAAACTGGGTTATTTGGTTTGTTGATGTCTAATTTCATGAGTCCTTTATATATTTTGGATATGAGTTCTCTGTAGAATTTAGGGTTGGTGAAGGTCTTTTCCTATTCTATAAGCTACTGATTTGTCCTGTTGAAGTTGTGTGTCCTTTGCTTTATAGAAAATTTTCAGTTTCATGAGGTCCCATTTAGTAATTGTTGATTTCAGTTCCTGTGCTGTTGGTGTTCTCTTCAGAAAGTTGTCTCTTGTGCCAGTGCATTTAAGGTTCTTCTCCACTTTCTCTTCTATCAGGTTTAGTGTATCTGGTTTTATGTTGAGGTCTTTGATGCACTTGAACTTGAGTTTTGGGCCCACTGATAGAATGTATGTATTTTCATACTTCTACATGCAGACATCCAGTTAGACGTGTGCCATTTGTTGAAGATGCTTTTTTTTTTTTTATCTGTTTGTATATTTTTACCTTCTTTGTAAAAAATAAAGTGTCCATATGTGTGTGGGTTTACTTCTGGATCTTCTATTAAATACCATCTATCTGCTTTTATGCCGACACCATGTGGTTTTTATTATGATTGCTATGTAGTACAGCTTGAAGTCAGCGATGGTGATACCTCCAGAGATTCTTTTATTGTACAGTATTGTTTTAGCCAGCATGGGTTTTTTGTTTTTCTATATGAAGTTGAGAATTTTTGTTTCAAAGTCTGTAAAGAATTGTGTGGAGTTTTGATGGAATCTGTAGATTGCTTTTAGAATGATGGCCATTTTTACTATGTTAATCCTACAGATCCGTGGGCATGGAAAATTTTTCCATCTTGTGATATCTTCTTCAGTTTCTTTCTTCAAAGACTTGAAGTTCTTGTTATACAGGCTTTTCACTTGCTTGGTTAAGTTACACTAAGTTACACTAATATTTTATATTATTAGTGGTTATTATGAAGGGTGTTGTTTCTCAGCCCATTTATCACTTGTATAAAGGAGGGCTACTGATTTTTTTAGTCAACTTTGTATCCAGCCACTTTGCTTAAGTGTTTATCAGTTTTAGGAGTTCTCTGGTAGTTCTATATTATACATAATATTATAGCATATTCTGTATACTATACTATCATCTGTGAATAGCAGTACTTTGGCTTCTTCTTTTCCAATTTGTATCCCCTTGATCTCTTTTAGTTATATTATTGCTTTAGCTAGAACAATAGACTAGATAGACAGAGAGTGGGCAGCCTTGTCTTGTGCCTGATTGTAGTAGAATGGCTTTAAGTTTCTCTCCATTTAATTTAATATTGGATTTTGGCTTGCCATATATTGCCTTTATTGTGTTTAGGTGTGTGCCTTATGTCCCTGATCTCTCTAAGACTTTCATCATAAAGGGGTGTTAGATTTTGTCAAAGGCTTTTTCTTTCTTTCAATTTGTTTATATTGTGGATTATATTGATGGATTTTTTTTTTTCTATGTTGAAGCATCCTTGAATCTGTGGGATGAAGCCTACTTAATCTTGGTGGATGATGTTTTTGATGTGTTCTTGGATTTAGTTTTTGAGTATTTTTATTGAGTATTTTTGCATCAATGTTCGTAAGGAAGATTGATCTGAAACTCTCTTAGTTGAGTCTTTGTGTAGTTGAAATATCAGGTGGCAGTGGCCTCATAAAATGAATTTGGCAGTGTTCCTTTTGTTTCTGTTTTGTGGAATAATTCAGGGAATATCGGTAGTAGCTCTTCTTTGAAAGTATAGTTGACTTCTGTACTAAAACCATCTTGGGCTTTTATTGGTTGGAAAACTTCTAATGATGCTTTTATTTCCTTAGGGGTTATAGGTCTATTTAGATTGTTTACCTGATCTTGATTTACACATTGGTAAGCGGTATATATGAAGAAAATTGTCCATTTTGTTTAGATTTTCCAATTTTGTGGAGTACAGGTTTTTTAAGTAAAACGTAATGTTTCTTTGGATTTTTTCAGTGTCTATGTCTCCATTTTCAATCCTTATTTTGTTAATTTGGATACTATCTCTCTGCCTTTTAGTTAGTTTGGCTAAGAGTTTGCCTACCTTGTTGGTTATCTCAAATAACCAACTTTTTTTTTTCATTGATTTTTTTTGTCTTGTTTTTGTTTCTGTTTTATTGATTTCTTTCCATACTTTGATTATTTCCTGCTGTTTATTCCTTTTGGGAATGTTTGGTTCTTTTTTTCTAGAGCTTTCAAGAGTGTTAGTATCCTAGTATGAGATTTCAGTAATTTCCATATGAAGACACTTGTGCTATGAATTTTCCTTCTAGCGTTGCTTTCATTGTGTCCCATAATTTTGGATATGTTGTGTATTCATTTTCATTGAATTCTAGAAAAAGTCTATAATTTCTTTCTTTATTTTGTCCTTGGTCACTGATCATTGAATACAGAGTTTTTTGGTTTCCATGTGGTTATTGAACTGAAGGTTTAATCCACGGTAGTTTAAAAGATGCAGACACATTTCAATTTTCTTGCTATCAGTTAAGGCTTTGTGACTAAGGATATGGTCAATTTTGGAGAAGGTTCTGTAATTGCTGAGAAGAAGGTATATTCTTTTGTGTGTGGGTGAAGTGTTCTGTAGATATCTGTCAGGCCCATTTGAGTCACAACCTCTGTTACTTTTATTATCTCTCTATTTCGTTTCTGTCTGGATAACCTGTCTATTGGTGAGAATGGAGTGTTGAAGCCTTCTGTGATTAATGTGTGGTGTTCAATGTATGGTTTAAGCTTTAGTAATGTTTTACAAATGTGGGTCCCCTTGTATTTGGGGCATAGATAATCAGAATTGAGAAGTCATCTTGGTGGAATTTTTTTCTTTGATGAGTATGAAGTGTCCCTTCCAGTCTCTTTTGATTAATTTTGTTTGAGAGTCTATTTCATTAGATATTACAATGGCTATTTCAGCTTGTTTTTAGGTCAGTTTTCTTGGAAAAACTTTTTCTAGCCCTTTACTCTGAAGTAATTTCTATTTTTGTTGCAGCAGAATTATGGATCTTGTTTTCACATGCTTTCTTTTCTGTTAGCCTGTGTCTTTTTATTAAGAAATTGTATTCACTGATATTGTGAGATATTAATTTCCAATGATTGTTAATTCCTGTTATTTTGATGTTGGTTGGTGTAGTGTGTGTGTGTGTGTGTGTGTGTGTGTGTGTGTGTGTTTCTTCTTTTGGGTTTGCTGGTGAGAAATTATTTCCTGTGTTTTCTTGTGTGTAGTTAACCTCCTTAAGTTGGTGTTTTTCTTCTAGTATCTTCTGTAGGGTGGATTTGTGGATAGATATTGTTTAAATTTGGTTTTGTCATAGAATATCTTGTTTTCTCCATTAATGGTGATTGAAAGTTTTGCTGGGGATAGAAGTCTGGGCTGGCATCTGTGATCTCTTAGAGACTGCAAGACATCTTCCCAGGCCCTTTGGGCTATTAGAACCTCTGTTGAGAAGTCAGGTATAATTCTGATAGGTCTGCTTGTATAGCTTATTTGACCTTTTTTTCCTTTCACCTTTTTTTTTTAATTTTTTATTAATTACACTTTATTCATTTTGCATCCCCCATAAGCCCCTCCCTCCTCCCCTGCCAAACCCGCCCTCCCTCCCCTTTCTGCATGCATGCCACTCCCCAAGTCCACTGATAGGGGAGGTTCTCCTCTTCTTTCTGATCTTAGTCTATCAGTTCTCATCACAAGTGGCTGCATTGTCCTCTACTGTGGCCTGTTTTTTTTTTTTTTTTCTTTGAGAAAGGATTTCCCTTTGTAGATTTTATTGTCCTGGACCCACCCACTTTTTAGACCAAGCTGACTTCTAAGTCACAGAGATCCACCTGTCTCCTCCTCCCCAAGTGCGGAGATTACAGGTCCCTTGCAGCTTTTAATAATCTTTCTTTGTTCTGTACATTTAGTGTTTTGATTATTATGTGGTGGGATGATTTTCCCTTTTGGTCAAATCTATTTTGTGTTCTGTAAGCTTCTTGTATGTTTATAGGCATCTCTTTAGGTTAGGAAAAATTTCTTCTATGAATCTGTTGAAAATATTTTCTGGACTTTTGACCTGGGAATCTTCTCCTTCTTCTATTCCTATTTTTCCTGGGTTTGGTCTTTACATAGCATCAAGGATTTCATGGATGTTTTGTGTTAGAAACCTTTTAGATTTAACATTTTCTTTGACTTATGTATCAATTTCTTGTGATATGATTCCTACACCTGAGATTCTTTCTCTTTCTCTCGTATTCTGATAGTGAAGCTTCATATTTAGTTTTTGCACTCTTACCTAAGTTTTCCACTTCCAATTTATATTTTCTTCATTGCTTCTATTTCCATTTTCATGTCTTGAACACTTTTATTCCTTTCATTCACCTGTTTGCTTGTATTTTCTTTAAGGAATTTATTCATTTCCTATTTAATAAACATCCTATAATCTTCATAAAATTGGATTTGATATCAATTGCTTGAACTTCAGCTCTATTTTATAGTGAGTAGCTGGGCTCTGGTGGTGCCATGTCACCCTGGCTGTTGTCAATTGTGTTTTTATAATGGCCTCTAGTCATCTGGGTTTTGTGTTTATTACATGTTTAGGTGATGTTTTCCCCTTGGTTTCTATTTCCTCTCAGTTTTCTGGCCTGCTTGCTCTGGGTTATGGCGACTAGCCAGTCTTCAGGTCTTGTAGGGTGTCTTTGCTGGGATACTGTTGCCTTGTTTTGGATGTTACCCTTTCTTTTGGGGTCCCTAGTACCAGCATGGCTGGGGGTACCTAGTGTCAGAGTGGCCTCTAGGAAGAAAGGTGGATTTGTGGCCTAGAAAATGGAGTCCAGGGGTGGGGTGCTATTTACTGCTGTTGGGTGTGTTTTAAGGTGTCTGAGCTGGCAAAGGTTGAGGCAGGGTTTTAATTTGGTGTTGACAGGACTCCAGGAGAGCAGGCAGAGCTGTGGACCAGAATATAGAGCCCAAAGAATGGGGTGCATCCATTTGATTATTTTTTTGTCTCCATGAATAGAGGCCTTATATGTTCTGTGGATGTCACATCTCTGTCCTGCTTTTTATCAAGAATCTATCAGTTATTTTATAGAATAAGTGCCTAATATTAAAATTTTGTTAATCAATGATTAAAAAATAGTCAGTGATTAAAAAAGGCCAGGCAGTGGTGATGCATGACTTTAATCCCAACACTCAGATGGCAGAGGCAGGTGAATCTCTGTTAGTTCAAAGCCAGCCTGGTTCACAGAGTTAATTCCAAGACAGCCAATGCTACAAAAGAGAAACCATGTAATATATGCAATTATGCTATATTCATTAAACATTCTTAATAAATTATATATATATATAATTTATTAAAAGTACATATACATTTCATCTTATTCATTATGTGTGTATTTGTAACTGTATATTCATGTAAGGATATGTGAATGAAAAGCCTGTGGAGGTCGGAAGAGGGTGTGGGTTTCCAGGACTGGAGTTACATACAGATGGTGGTGAGGTCCCTCCTTTGAAATGGCTGTATGTGCTCTTAACTTCTGGGCTATCTCTCCAGCCCTAAATGCACATGCTTAACAGACATACATTCTTATAATTGTAGATGAATTTGTAGTCCGTTTCTAAATTTAGAGTTAGATAAATACTTGTTAACTGAGGCTTTCTTCAACCTATCACACACTGAAAACATGTCAATAAATACTCTGGGGCATGTGGTTATGCATTTATTGTTTTCTCATTATTACATAGGTTACACATTTTGTTTGTTCTTCCAGCACATATAATTTTATGAAAATTAATTTCTGTCCTGCAGATGGTTGCGGTACATGGACAGACTGAACTTAGTTTTATTTTATGAAAATCAATGGTTCAATTGAGTTTATTTAAATGCTGCCTGGCCAGTGTTTATGAGTACCCTTCACCTATTGTTCTCATGTATTCCTTGATAAAACATCTATGAAGACTTTTATTCTCTTTTAAAATTTTTACTAACATTTATGTAATTTTTCTGCCAATTTTAGTTCGCCAATTTTACTGTCAATTTACAACCAAATTTTGGTTAATTTGGATCATGATATTTTGAAGCTCAGAAGTACCTTATTTTATAGAAAATGACGATTTTTTTTCAACACTCACACATAGTGACTTCCTTTCATAAACTTGATGTTTAGAAAAACAATCTTATCCTGAAAGTTCACTGATTTTCTTTAGACTCCTTCTTCATTATTAAGAAAGAACTGAACATTTGTTACATGTAGAGTTTTTCTCAAATGACTTGTCCAAACAGTTCATTCTTATGGCAATTAATTTACAATGTTACCTTAATAAATTTTTTTTCATTTATTGGCACCTTCATCTTTGTAGAGTTTTGTGGTTGTTTGTTTTTGTTTGTTTGTTTTGCTTTGTTTGCCTGAGGAAGAAATTTAGCCTGTGAAGCAGGCTAGTTTCCAATAAAAGGTACGGGTGTTGCCATTGGAGCTGCTGTACCCCTGTTGCCATTGACCTTTCTTCTGCTACCTGTATCAAGGGCGATGGTCACCTCTGGATCCTAAAGTTCAGCCTCATCACGCAGGCAGTAGCTGCTTCAGTTCTCTTAATAGACATTTCTTCCTCTAAGGCTTATGTTCTTTCTAACCCCTTGTCTCATTGGTCATTACAGGTATAAAATCTGCTTAGGAAAAGCTGGACACTCTCATCCTTTTTATTTAAAAAAAAAAATCTTAGGGAAGATGCTTAATCCTCATTCAGAAGGGCAAACAGGATAGACATCGGAAGTAGGAGAAGGCAAGGAACAGGTAGGAGCCTTTCACAGAGGACCTCTGAAAGACTCTACCCACCAAGGATAGAGGAGACAAAGGAGACACTGAGACTCATAGCCAAACTCTGGGCCGAGTGCCGAAATCCTTATGGAAGAAGAGGGAGATAGAAAGACCTGGAGGAGACAAGAACTCCACAAGGAGAAAAACAGAGCCAAAATTCCTGGGCCCAGGGGGTCCTGCAGACACCTATACTCTAACCAAGCACCATGCAAGGAGAGAACCTAGATGCTCTGTTCAAAAGAAGCCCATTGGCTGCTCAGTTTCCAAGTGGGTCTTCTAGGAAGGGGTACAGGGGCTGTCCCTGAGATGAACTCATTGGCTGGCTCTTTGATCTCCTCCCTTTGGGGGATGCAGCCTTGCTAGACTACAGAGGAAGATGATGCAGCCAGCCTTGATGAGACCTGATAGGCTAGGGTTAGCTAGAAGGAGAGGAGGTCCTCCCCTATCAGGGGACTAGGGAAAGGGCATATGGGGAGAAGAGGCAGGGTGGGTGGGACTGGGAGGAGAAGAGGGAGGGGGCTACAGCTGGGATACACAGTGAATAAATTATAACAAATATATAAATTAAATTAAATTTAAAAGTCTTTGATGTGTGTTTGTGTATGCATGTGGATATGGGGAGGAGCGTGTATTGCCATGGTGCATGCGTTGAGGTCAAAGGGGCCAGAGGACAGCCCAAGTGCAGCGTCCGTCCTCCCCCCCCCCCCCGGGTTCGAATCAAGGCCTCTTGTTTTGCTGTTGTGTGAACCAAGCTAGCCCGTGCATGATTTGTGTGAACCAAGCTAGCCCGTGCATGATTTCTGGAGACTCTCCAGTTTCGCCGTGGGAGGGCTGGGACTGCAGACGTCTACTCTTAGTCTGGGATTGGGTGGGTTCTGGGAATTTAAAGTCAGGTCCACACTCTTGTAGAGCAAATGCTTCACCCCTGGAGTCAACTCCTCAGACCACCATCTCCTTCCCTAAGCTAGCTCTTCCACACCAACAGGTCATCTGATTGCTCTCCTTTTGAATGTCGTTTACTTGGGTCTGCACACATCCTTAAAATGCGTACTGGGGCTCTGCCGGTCTCCCTTAGAATTGATCTCTGCTTAGTTTAAGTCTTTTAGTAACAACAAAGACCAATAATAGGAACAAAGGTTCTTCTGAAAGCACTCACTGTAGTTCTTTTCTTGTACTTCATGGTACCCATTAGCTCAATGTGGCTGTGGAAATGTGGGTAATCTGCAGTGCGATGTGTTTTAAGTGTAAATGCCTGTTATATTTCTGTAAAATGCAAAATATCTCATTAAACTTTTATATCATACTTTGAAATGATCATGTTTTTAGATGTGCAAGCTTAATAAAAGTATATGTTTAAAATTAGTGCTATTGGTTTCTTTTTATTTTTAATATGCTAACTGCAAAATTTTTAAATCCATATGTGACTTACATTTTGGATGACAGTCTCTCTCTCTCTCTCTCTCTCTTTCTCTCAAGAGAGCAATGTGCAGAAGTTTCCCTATGTTCATTTTAAGTACCATGACTGTGTCCTCACAATTAGAAAAACATCTTTCCATGTTCTGAAAACAGGTTGTCTGCTAATTTTCAGTTCCCTCATATGAGCATATGTCCTGAATATTTAGAAACCGATGCTCACTATAAACTGGCTTTTCTCAAATATGTTGTCTTTAGTGCTGATTTCTGTTTTATTGGTTAAACAAAGTGATTATTTGTCACTACGCTTATCAAATTTTAACCTAGAGCTTAACTCTGCTTGCATATGTATGTGTTTCTCTGTCTCTCTGTCCCGGTCTGTCTCTGATCCCAGGCCTCCATCTCTCTCTCTCTCTCTCTCTCTCTCTCTGTGTGCCTTTCTGCATTCTTCCAACTTAATTTGGCAATGCAGATAAAGATGCATTTTAAAATCCTTTCAGTTGGATATCAACCATTTGTGTAAAGATGTTGATCTCCCCACCTGACATCATCTACTGTGAAAAAAGTATGTATTTTTATTTTCTACATCCCCTAGAGAGTATGTCTCAGATCCTGACAGACAGCCAGTCCTGATCCCAAGCGTGACACATTTGAGCTTTGTGGTCACTGTAAAAAGTTATTTGTTTTGTCTGAGACTCAGTTAGTTAGTCGACCTCACATAGGCAACAGTGATTTTATTAAAGAATTCTATCTTTCCTACCACTATTAGCTTAGATCTGTGCCTTCTTCTCCTTTCCATTAATTTTCCGTACTTAAATCCACTGGCACAAGACCAGTTGTCACCAAGTAGGATTAGGGATATGATGCAGTCAGGGCATGGTGGTGGGGCAACTTGCTAAGCATGAATACTCTAATGCCTGTTAAAACAGACCTGATTCCAAATGCAACTGTCAGAATTTTACATATTTTTATGCAGTAGATTACAGAGAATAACAACTGAGCCTGCCAACCTTGGCATCAGGATGCCTTCTGCCTTGAGGGTGATGCAATCCCTTTAGAAAATACTAGGGATGGATTTGCCTTAAGCTTCTCTCTTGAAAGAGGCCAAGAAATTTCAAAGCCTTAAATTTTTTGCCAAATAGAGAAGTGATGCTGAGTTTCTTACATGCCCACATGGAAAATAAGATTTCAGCTTGGCATTTGACAAATTATCATAAATGTGAGAGCAATAACTGCTTTAAACAGGAACTGCAGATTGGCTGCCAAGGGTACAATGTGTATGGGCCTGATTGTGGGCAGGTGGTGGCTGCTGTCAAGGCTGGAGTCTTTCTGGACAGAGTAAGAACTTAGGAATGTAAAATGCTCTGATGTGGCGAGGAGGGGTGCAGCCCCCCACAAGGTGTAATATTCTTCTTGCCTATCTGAAACTCTTTACTTCATGTCTTTCTGAGCATGTCTGCAAAGCTGTAACCTGACCATTTAGGTCCTTTATTCATGTTTGTCCAGTTACATAAAGTCCAAAATAGAAATAGTGGAACAGAAGGGAACATTGTTCTTTTTCTTGGATTGAGAACTCAAAACTCCTGTTTTGAGTTCTAAAAACCTTCTTATTAAAAAAAAAAAAAAAAAAAAAAAAACAAAGACCAGACCTTTCAGTGTTGGGTGATGGCAGGCAAGTGAAGGGGATTGGTCATGGGGGACCATTTATGTTTTTTCTTATTCAACATGTTTACATTTATTTAATTACTATTTCTTGCTTTCTTTTTCCATGTTTCAACTGTGTACTTTCAAGATTAAATTGATGGAGTCTAAAGTTTAAGGTATTTGCACAGGAAGATAAGCCATTATGTAGTCTAGGACATTTACATACATAAATTTTTTACAGTCCAGAAGCATCAGGATGCAGAAGAAGGGAAACATTCAAAGGGTGGAAACTGAGTTATGCTATAAGAAAGCATGAGGTGTTTTAAATTACATGGATTATCATATTTAATATATGTAACATACTAGTGGACTTGTCACATGTACATGCACACAAATGTACCTGTGTATAGGAAGCCTGTGACACCTTTCTAGTCCTAGGTATAAACTTGCTTAGCCTATCTGTACACATTCCAGCTTATATACATGCTAAAAAACATAAGCTAGGGCTCATGGGAGAGAGAACGTTTTTGTCTTTCTGAATCTGAGTTATCGGGATTACTATAATACTCCACATGGTTTTTATTTTTCTGAAAATTTCATCTATTTACAACTGGATAAAATTCTATTGCATATAGATGTCATTTTAAAATTATCTATTCACTTGTTGGTTTGCTTCAAGGCTGTTTCCATTTCCTTTCTATATAGGAGATCAAGAGAAGGAAACAGATGAGCTAAGGAAGAGGCTAGAGGGAAATAGGGCATATGAGATGTCAAGGTGGAAAAGAGGCTGTGTGGAAGAGGGTACTAAGGAGAACAGGAAGATGGAGGGAAGGGGTTCTACTGAAACAGATTTTGTTAGCAAATGACAGAATGAAACTTAATGCTCTGCGTTGTGATTTTTCTTTTAAAAACTTAATAAAATAATAAAGTGACATATGCAATTCCTAATTCTGTTTGAGTGGAAGACTCCTGAAGCTGGCCTACTCTTCCCACATACTAGCCTCTGCTCATGTTGGTTTAATCATGCTTTGATTATAAAGCAGGATTTCTGTGCATCTATTAGCAGGGTGAAAGTGAACCTCAGTTAGCTCTCCTATAAATGGGGAAAACAACCAACCTGGCAAGTTTGAGTTTAAACAATTCATTGAGTGTGCTATGCCTACCATATGGTACCAGGTTTAAAAAAAGAAAGTAGTTTATGGGCTGTTTACACTGATAA
Organism: Psammomys obesus; assembly: GCF_907164565.1. Classification (NCBI taxonomy): domain Eukaryota; kingdom Metazoa; phylum Chordata; class Mammalia; order Rodentia; family Muridae; genus Psammomys; species Psammomys obesus. Next base: position 6,441,391 of record NW_026596069.1, read on the forward strand.
ATTGTAAACAGCACTGAACGGGTCCATTGAGCCCTGCCAGTCATTTGCCATATGTGAATAGATGTATTCAGTTCCTTCTGCCTTCTGTGTTGCTGAGCCTGAGCGTGTCCATGTGAAAAGAAGGACAAAGGACATCAGCACACACATCCTTATGACAGCAGGCCTAAGAAGGACACACAGAGGTGAACAAGGGTTCTGGTCTCTACATATCAGTATGACAATCTTCCATTGGATGCTTAATTTCTGTGTGTGAGCCCACTCATTTCAGAAACAGTTCCTTGTACTTGTGGCTGATACAGAATCACTTGGGAAGGAGATAATGGCTCTCTCTGTTTTTGCCCTGTGCCCTTACTAATACTTTATGCTATCTTACTTACCTGAAAAAAAATTACATTTCCTTTTCTTTCCACCAGCTTTCTGGGTAAGTAAAATCTGAGGCTTTTATTTGTGTTTTTTTTTTTTCCTCAACAGTTGTAAAAAATTTGTATTTTATAAAATGTGGTCTTGGGTGAGAAAGATAGCTCAGTTTGTAAAACACTTGCCTTGCAAACAGGCGAAGCTTCCTTAGGTTCCTAGCAACCTCCTACAAGCTTGCCTTTAAAGAAGACAATGCAGCCACTCCTGATGAGACCTAATAGACTAGGATAAGAAGGAAGGAAAAGAAGACCTCCCCTATCAGTGGACTGGGGGAGGGGCATGCTTGAAGAGGTGGGGAGGAAGGGAGGGATTGGGATGGGAGGAGAGAGGAAACCACAGGGTGGATACACAGAGAATAAAGTGTAATTAATAAAGAATTAAATAAAAGATGTCCCCCAAAGACCATTATTAAGTAGGTGATGGCTATGAGCAGCCAGCCTATAGCCTATATGGCAAGCTCCAGGCCATGGACAGAGCTTGTCTGAAACAATACCATGTGTGACTCTGAGGAGTAAACGCTCTGGGTCTGCTGGTTGCTATATGCATACATGCATGTGAACCTGTGCTTGTACCTGCACATGCACCTGTCCAATACACACACACACACACAAACACACACACACACACACACAAACACACACACACACACACACACAGAGAGAGAGAGAGAGAGAGAGAGAGAGAGAGAGAGAGAGAGAACAGATACTATTCTTGAGAAACCCAGAGAAAAATACCCTTTCATAGAGAATCCAGACATTTGGTTTGAACAGACTTTAATGGCTTGAAGATGCTTCCATATCTTTACTTCTGACAACACACATGACACTATCATATTTTAAGAGCTTTGGCATGTTCATGATTATTTGAAGAAAATTCTCATATTGTGCTGTATGCAGAAAAAGAATGCATGAAACACAGAGGAGCATGTCTAAGGTAATGAGATTCTTGAATATGCACAAATGGAATTACTAGGCAGAAAGGAGAGGCATTTATAATAAGGACATCAGGTCATTCTGGAAGAGATGAGATGTGTGGTACAGTTTAAAGGGAAGCTGAAGCAAAGAGTACTTATTTTTTCATTGCTGTGATAGTATATTAAAAAAAAGCAAGCTAGAAAAACGGGTTTGTTTCAGCTTACTGTTCTGGGGTGTGTGAGTAGAAATGGTTATAGTCTTTTACGACAGAGAAGGTTTGGAAATTTGGGAATAAAATCAGTCTGACAAAAAGTCAAGAGACATCATTTCATCTACAAACAGGTAGTAGAGAAAGAGCAGGAAGTGGGGACAGTATACCAAACTTGAAAGTATACCAAGACAGTACACCAAACTTGTCTCTTCTGAGAGTCAAGGCACAATAGATTTGAATTGTGGGCGATTCAAATTGTTTTGCAGCTAGAAACAAGGATCAACCAACCCATGGTCTTGTAAATGCTAACCAATCCCATCTCAGCCCAACTGTAAAATTTTGGTGACACACATCCAATTCTGTTGTCACTGTCACTTCCCAAGTATATAGACTGACTGAGGACATTATTTGTGCCTTATGCAAATGGTCTTTAGCTACATAAACCTACTTTCTTAATGCTCATCTTTTCCAAGGTTTCTAAAAAATGCATCTTAAATGCCATTTTCATTCAAGATATGTGTTTATCCATTTCAGAAGTTAGTTTTAAAACAATGTTTGAAAGCTCCTGTCATCTCTAGCTGTTCATTCCTCAAGATTATTTCTTTTTAACTCATTCAACTTATTTTTTTTCTCTCTTATGTTTAGAGACATTTACTTTTTTTCTAATATTTGTAAAGTAAAATTCTAGATAAATAGATGATGGTCTCTTTCAGGCATGTTTTTGATTTTCATGGTTTCAATTTTCTATGGTCAACTGTGACCTTAAAATATTATATGGAAAATTGCAGAAATGATGAATCCATTTTAAGTTGAATGCTGCTCAGAGCAGCACAGTAAGAGGCTCACCCTGCCCAGCTGCCCCTGTCCAGCTTCTGCATTGTATGCCCAGCCTCTCTTCAGGCCATTGCAGTTGTCTCACTTATACTGTTGATTGCCTCTGTTCAAGCTATTCTTATTTTAGTTTACAATGACCTCAATATGCAAAAGCAGTGATGCTAGCAATACAGATATGCAAAAGAGAATCAAATTGTGCATTAACTAAGAAGTGAAAGTTCTCAGGGAGGACAGAAGAAAAAAAGCACATGCTGAAGTTGCTGATATTTCTGTTAAGAGCAACTCTTTTACTCATAAAAATGTGAATGAGGGCAGAAAAATTGTTTCTAGTTTTTCTGTCATGCTTCAAATTGCACAAGTTACTGTCAGTGTTTGATAAGTGCTTGGTTAAGATGAAAAGGAATTGAACTTTAGTACGCTTAAAAAAGTTACAGTGTATGTATATTTCAATATCACTATGGTTTTGGAATCCCAAAATTCAAGGAATATAAACCTTGATGTCGAGGAGAGAGGCAATCTTGTGATGGCTAATGTTGATCATCAGCTTGACAAAATCTATAGTCACCTGAGAGATGGGCCTCCACATAGATGATGATCTTGGTTGCATTAATTAAGGAAAGCAATTCCACTGGCCTTTACAAAAAGAAAAGAAGAAAGAAAAAAATAACAGAAATAAAAATGCTTATTTCTATGAAATAATAGGTGAGATCCTGAGCTCTGTAAGAGAAGGGATAAACAGCGGCCCCACTCATTGCTCTGTATCTTGAGAATGGATGCAATGTGACAAGGTAACTCCACTTTCGCTGCTGTGACCTGTGTGCTAGGACTGAACATACTCTTGAACTGTAAGCCAGAACAAACACTTTCATTCACACATTGTTTTCATCAGAGTGTTTTCTCATAGGACCAGGAAAAGAAAGTAAGACAAATCTCCTCAGATTCCTCATTTGCAAATTAATTTAAGTCTGTTACATGCTTGCACACAGCAGCTGCTCAGCTATCCATCTCTACTGTCCGTACATAACTGGGCCATAGTTCTGAGATTAAAATGTAATGTTCAATTCATTGCATAATCATTGCTCACAGCTGAGCTGTGTAAGATAATGTTGTCCTACTTTCTTCAACATTTTATTTTGCTTTATAGTTTATTTGCATTACATAATTTCTTACATCCAATGTCTATGACCTTTTTGTGTATTAAACAAGCAAAAATAATTTCCAAATCATTTAACTAAAAATCTCCTCAGTTTATTCAAATGAATCAGCTAGTTTTTTTTTCTGTTCCTCCTCCCTAACTTTCAGAAAACTCTCTTGTCATCCTCTGTCCCACTGAATCTTTTTTAAAAAATTATTTATTTATTGTTTATTTTTACAATTTATTCATTATATATCCTGATCGTAGCCCCTCCTGGAAATCTCACCCTTCCTCCTTCCCTCCCTCTTTCCTCCTATCTTCTTTCCCTAATCCACTGAAAGGGGGAGTTCTCCTCCTCTGCCATCTGACCCTAGCTTATCAAGTCTCATCAGTACTGCCTAAATTCTCTTCCACTGTGGCCTGGCAAGATCACATTACCAGGGGCAAGTGATCAAGGAGGAGGCATCTGAGCTCATGACAAAGGCAGTCCCTGCTCCCCTTACTCAAGGAACCTGCATGGAGATTGAGCTACCTATAGGCTACAGCTGAGCAGGGGGTCTAGATCCTCCCCATGCATTGTCCTTGGTTGGTGCATCAGTCTCTTCAGGACCCTCAAATTTTAGCCTACAGAATGGGAAAATATCATCACCAACCCTACGTATGACAGAGGGCTATTATCCAGAATATATAAAGAACTCAAAAAATAGACACCAACAACCAAATAATCCAAATAAACCATGGGGTACAGAGTTCAACAGAATTCTCAGCAAAGGAATATCAAATGGTGGAAAAACACTTAAAAAATGTTCAGCATCCTTAGTCATCAGGGAAATGCAAATCAAAACAACCCTAAGATTTCACCTTACACCCATCAGAATCAAAAATTTGAGTGACAATAAACGCTGGAGAGGATGTGGAGAAGGGCGAACCCTCATTCATTGCTAGTGGGAATGTAAACTTATAGAATCATATTGGAATCAATCTGGCACTTTCTCAGACAATTAGGACTTGTGCTACCTCAAGATCCAGATATACCACTCCTGGGCAAATATCCAAAAGATGCTCCACCATTAAATGAGGACTTTTACTCAACCAAGCTTATAGCATATTTATTTGTAATAGCCAGAAACTGGAAACAATCTAGATATCCCTCAATGGAGGAATGAATACACACAATGGAATACTGCTCATATATTAAAAGCAAGGAAATCATAAAATTTGCAGGCAATGTGTAGAACTACAGAAGATCATCCTAAGTGAGGTAACCCAGAACCAGAAAGACATGCATGGTACATCACTTATAAGTAGATATTAGCCATATATATAGGATAACCACACTAAAACCAATAGACCTAAATTAGATAAACAACAAGGAGGAACCTAGGGAAGATGCTTAAATCTTATTCAGAATAGCAAGCAGAATAGACACCAGAAGTGGTGGAAAAGAGGAAACAAGATGGGAGCTTACTATAGAGCTATAGAGCATCCTCTGAAAGGCTTCACCCAACAGAGGATTGCAGCAGATGTTGAGGCTCACAGCCAAACATTGGGCAGAGCTGGGAATGTTATGGAAGAAATGGAGAGATAGAAGGAGCCAGAGGGGACATGAACCCCACACCGAGACCAACAAACCCACTGCATCCTTAGGACATATGGTGCAATATGCTTGCTGCCATTTTGGTAAATTCATAGGAACTCCTAAGTTTGAAACCACTTTTCTTTTCCTTCTCATATTTGATCAATCATTTTTCCCAGAAAAAGAATTATCCACTTATTAGGTTAGCAAAAAATATTTCCGGGAAGATGGCTTCTGTTCTGACTACTGAAATTATTTTATTTGTCTTACTATAGAGTAAGTGAGGGCCATCATTGTCCACTTTTTATTATTTTCTAGAAACAAGTATGTTTTTTTCTACTGTTATTTAAAATGTTTTAAGCATAATTATTTATCTTCAGAATTTTGTTTGTATATTTTTGCTTTTGAATTAACTAAATTCTAAATATATTATTTTTTCATTTAAAAATATTTTTATATTAATTACAGTTTGTTCACTTTGTATCCCAGCTGTAGCCCCTCCCTTCCCAATCCCACCCTCCCTCACTCTTCTTTTCCTATGCCCCTCCCCCAGTCCAATGATAGGGGAGGTCCTCCTCCCCTTCCATCTGACCCTAGCCTATCAGGTCTCCTCAGGACTGACTTCATTGTCTTCCTCTGTGTATTGGTAAGGCTGCTCCCTCCTCAGGTGGAGGTGATCAAAGAGCCAGTCCATGAGTTCATGTCAGAGACAGTCCCTGTTCCTATTTTTGGAGAACCCTCTTAGACACTGAGCTGCCATGGGCTACTTCTATGCAGGGGTTCTAGGTTATCTCCATGCTCCTTGTTTGGAGTATCAGTTTCAGAAAAGACCTCTGGGCCTAGATTTCATGGTTCTGTTGCTCTCCTTGTGGAGCTCCTGTTCCCTCCAGGTCTTTCTATCTTCTCCTTCTTTCATAAGATTCCCTGCACTCTGCATAAAGTTTGGCTATGAGTCTCAGCATATGTTTTGATACACTGCTAGGTAGAGTCTTTCAGAGGCCCTCTGTGATAAGCCCCTGACCTGTTCCCTCTTTTCTCCCTCTTCCGAAATTTCTGTCTCGTTTGTCTTTCTGAATGAAGATTGGTCATCTTACTGAGGGTCCTCCTTCTTGATTAGCTTTCTTAGGTATACAGTTTTATTACGATTATCCTATATTATATATCTAATCTCCACTTATAAGTGAGTATATAACATGTGTGTCTTTCTGTTTCTGGGATACCTCACTCAGGATAATCTTTTTTATATCCCACCATTTGCCTGCAAATTTCATGATTTCCTTGTTTTTAGCCAAATGGCTGGATACAAAATCAACTCAAAAAAAAAAAATCAGTAGCCCTCATGTATACAAAAAACAAAAAAGCTGAGAAAGAAATCATGGCAACAACACCCTTCAAAATAGCCACAAAGGACATAAAGTACCTTGGTGTAACTCTAACCAAGCAAGTCAAAGACTTGTATGAAAAAAATTTCCAGTCTCTGAAGAAAGAAATAGAAGAAGATATCAGAAGATGGAAAGTTCTCTCATGCTCATGGCTTGGCAGTATTAATGTAGTAAAAATGGCCGTCTTACCAAAAGCAATCTACAGATTCAATGCAATTCCCATCAAATTACCAATACAACTCTTTACAGACCTTGAAAGAAAAACTTTCAAGTTCATATGGAATAACAAGAAACCCAGAATAGCTATAGTCCTCTATAAAAACAGTCCTCTATAATAAAAGATCTTCTGGAGGTATCTCCATCCCTGACCTCAAGCTGTACTGTTGATAAACAGTAATAAAAACTGCATGGTACTGGCATAGAAACAGAATGGTGGATCAATGGAATCGAACAGAAGACCCAGAAATAAACCCACACACTTAAAGACACCTGATTTTTGACAAAGATGCCAAAACCATACAATGGAAAAAAGATAGCATCTTCAACAAATGGCGTTGGTCTAACTGGATGTCTACATGTAGAAAAATACAAATAGATCCATACTTATCACCCTGCACAAAACTAAAATTCAAGTGGATCAAAGACCTCAATATAAAGATGGACACACTAAACCTGTTAGAAGAAAGCACGGGGAAGAGCCTTGAACTCATTGGCACAGGAGACAACTCCCTGAACAGAACACCAACAGCACTGGCTCTAAGATCAACAATCAATAAATGGGACCTCATGAAACTGAAAAGCTTCTGTAAAGCAAAGGACACTGTCATCAGAAAAAATCGACAGCCTACAGATTGGAAAACTAACCTTCACCAACCCAATATCTGACAGAGGGCTAATATCCAGAATATATAAAGAACTTAAACAGCAACAAATCAAGTAACCTAATTAAAAAATGGGGTACAGAGCTAAACAGAATTCTCAATAGAGGAACATCAAATGGCAGAGAAACACTTAAAGAAATGCTCAACCTCATTAGCCATTAGGGAAATGCAAATCAAAATGACCCTGAGATTCCACCTTACAACCATCAAAATGGCCAAGATCAAAAACTCAAGTGACAACACATGCTGGAGAGGTTGTGGAGAAAGAGGAACTCTATCCATTGCTACTGGGAATGTAAACTTGTACAACCATTTTGGAAATCAATCTGGCACTTTCCCAGGCAATTAGGAATAATGCTACCTCAAGATTCAGCTATACCACTCCTAGCTTATATCCCAATTATGTTCAAGTATACAACAAGGACATTAAATCAACCATGTTCATAGTAGCTTTATTTGTAATAGGCAGAAGCTGAAAACAACCCAAAATATCCCTCGGTTGAGGCATGGATACAGAAATTGTACATTTACACAGTGGAATACTACTCAGCAATTAAAAACAATGAAATTTGCAGCCTAAATTTGTTATTAAACTTAGAATTATAAAGTCTGTGTTTTTGATTGCTCTATAATACCTTTCAATAAGCTGATTTTTGTATTTAATACTAGAAAGCCCTAGTACTCTGCATATGGTGCCATCAGGAAATCATCCATGAAGAAGCTAAACTGTAAGCAAAGCCTTTACAGAACTGAGGGCATGAACCTATAGAAGAAGTAAATGCCAATGATTCAGAGGTGTGTGTGAATGTGGGCTAGGCTAGCTGTGTAAGTCTTCCTATTCAATAATATCAAATATTCTGGTCAAATATGTTCTTAAACTTTGGGGGAGGTGTTTTTCAATATTTTATTTTATTCTTGAGAATTTCATACAAGTGTATAATACAATATAATCAGCTACTCCATTATTCCTTCAACAAGCTCTTTTCTTTCTATTTTTCTTTCTTTCTCTTTCTTTCTTTCTTTCTTTCTTTCTTTCTTTCTTTCTTTCTTTCTTTCTTTCCTTCTTGGCTGTCTGTCTGTCTGTCTTATTTCATATTTGAGCTGTGAAGAGACACCATGATCACAGAAGAAAGCATTTAATTGGGGCATTGTTTACAGTTTCAGAGATTTAGTCCATTGTCAGCATGGCAGCACGCAGGCAGACATGGTGCTGGAGAAGTAGCTGAGAGGTCTACATCCAGGTTCACAGGCAGCAGGAAGAGACAGACACTGGGACCCATCGGGCAAGTTTGATGTTATGCAGGTATTATGCAGATACCACAGAGACTGTGAGATTATGGGTGTGAATAGCTAAGTCATTTCCAACAGATGGCATTTTACTATATCCTTCCTTATCCTCTGGATTCAGCCATGTTTCCTGAATCTTCTAAGTGGTAATCCATGAAGTGATACAAGTTTCCCTTGTGGGGCTGAACATCCATTCAACATTGTCAGCAATTTTTTTTATATTTTATTTTATTTTACTAATTATATTTTATTCGCTTTGTATCCCCCCCATGAGCCCCTCCCTTCTCCCCTCCCAGTCCCACTCTCTCTCCCCCTTCTTCACGCATGCCCCTCCCCAAGTCTATTGATAGGGGAGGTCCTCCTCTCCTTCCTTCTGATCTTAGTCTATCAGATCACATCAGGAGTGGCTGCATTGTCATCTTCTGTGGCCCGGTAAGGCTGCTCCCCCCTCAGGGAGAGGTGATCAAAGAGCAGTCCAATCAGATTATGTCAGAGGCAGTCCCTCTTCCCATTACTATGGAACCTGAACACTGAACTGAACTGCCATGGACTACATCTGTGTAGGGGTTCTAGGTTATCTCCATGCCTGGTACTTGGTTGGAGTATGACTCTCTGGGAAGACCCCTGTGTTCAAATTTTCTTGTTCTGTTGCTCTCCTTGTGGAGTTCCTATCATCTCCAGATCTTACTATTTCCCACTTCTTACATAAGATTCCATGCACTCTGCCCAACAGTTGGCCATAAGTCTCAGTGTCTGCTTTGATAGTCTTCAGGGCAGAGCCTTTCAGAGGCCCTTTGTGGCAAGTTCCTAACTTGTTTCCTGTTTTCTTCTTCTTCTGATGTCCATCCTCTTTGCCTTTTGGGATGGGGATTGAGCGTTTTAGCCAGAGTCCTCTCTCTTGATTAGTTTCTTTAGATGTACACATTTTAGTAGGTTTATCCTATATTAAATGTCTATATGAGTTTGACTACCTACACATCTCTCCATGGACTGTTATCAATTACAAAAGGAGGATTCTGTGACCAAGGCTGAGAGTGATGCAAATCTACAGCTATAAACATAGATATTGAGAAGGCAACTTGACAGCATGACTACTAAGCAAAATAACAAAAGCAGGTTCTACCCTATAGCCAACGACCATCACAGACATGGGCACTTTTGATTAGGATTACAATACCAGTAATAAAACTCACTCCTGTGAAACAAACTTCAAATAAATCCAGAACTAGTTAGTCACCCTCAGAATAGTCATGTACTACATACCAGTGGGCAAGTTACCTTACAGGTCAGTATTGACACATAAATTGAGAAATTAACATGAAGGAATGAAACTACAGTCTTGAAATCGCTATCTCTCTTTCTCTTTCACATACACACACACACATTCTCACACACACACACACACACACACACACACACACACACACACACACACTTAAACCGAATGGCTTTGGATAATTAGAACAGTTCAAATCTTGAAATGTAGATATATAAGAAGAGCTTGGAAGATCTCATTATGTCAAAAATCCAAGGGACTGCCAATGGTTCTCAGATTATGTCAAAACTGCTCAAAGTTTAGTCCACCTGAAGAGGGTTGAGCATCAATAAAAGTAACAATGGAAAAATACTGCAATGCATCTCTGACATGCAATTTTTTAAATTTATAATGATATTTGCAGAGAATTAACCTCACTGATTTAATTTGGAGGATGCTAGAGAAATGACTCACTGTGACAGTAAAACTGAAATTCTATCAGTCTTTCTCACATAAGTGTATCACATGGAGATTGAATGAATGATAAAAGTAAGTTTTATTAATGGATTACAGCCAGTAAAAGAAAGAAAAATCATGGTATTGAGGCATTTCATAAGGATAAGCAAACAATAATTGCTACACATCAAAAACACCATAAATGGTCTCAACTAGGCAGTACATTTCACCCCATTACAGCCCATATCAAATGGAACATAATTTAATACAAACTAAGTTTTTCTGAACCTCTAAATAGAATTGCTTGCTGAAGGAATTAGCAATAACACAGACACAGATTAGGAGATATCTACAGTTGAAAAACAAAGACTAAAATATCTACAAGAAACTGAGCACATGTTCAAATACAAATTTTATGGGTAACAAATGAGTGGGAGGGCAGATAAAAGGAAAGGGTGGGAGGTATATCACAAAAAGTTTGGCCTGCTCTTGATTCACAAATGTCACAGTTTAAAATTCCTGTTTAAATGGACACAAATTAAAATAAGTCAAACAAACAGGGAGATTTGAATCTCGAGTGACTTTTAATGATATGAAATAATGTTTTGGGGGTGATGATAGCATTATCATAATATATAAGCATCTCATATATGTGTCTGAAATTCATACAGATGACAGAGAGTGTCTAGAACTGCATCTGAGATACATAGTGAGAGCTGAATTGGATGTAAAATAGTTGCTCTCAGTTGAGATTTTTTAAGCAGATAGCTCATGATACTTTTTCCCTTGCTTGATATGTACTCAGTTTTCAAAATTACTAATTTACTTTAAAGAGGAGTTTTAGAATTCTACTAACTTTTGGCTTTGCTAATAATAATAAATTTTAAATGCTTTCATCTTCCCAAAAGATTTCTGTACTTTTGAAACGTAGTTTGGCATTTCTGTTAGCGTGTTGGCTTTGGGCCTTAGCTTTGTGCTGGAGGATATTGTCTCTGCTTGAAGCTAACAGTGCATTTGATCTGAGGTTCTGTGTGTAATTCTTCTCTCAGCTCTAATTCATCAGAATTAATTTCTCTGGGCCTATCTTCACCTTTGTGCCTCTATTTGTCTACTTATCTGTCTGTCTATATATCATAGTCTATCTGTCATCAATCAATCAATCATCTACCTATTTTCCATCTATCATATATCATCTTTCACCTACATATTATCTATTATCTATCTCTATCATCATTGATTTATGTCTACCTATACTCTTTTTTTGATTTTAAATATTTCTCTAAAGATTTTTCATAAATGTCTTACCATGAAAGAAATGAAGGCAAAGTGCAAGATGTTAGAGAGTATAAGCCTGGACACAGAGCTCTGTAGACTGACATTGGGGAATTCAGGTCATAACATACAGATTTAACCTACTTTTCTGTATTCTTAGTTAGGTCAAGCATTCCTAAATACCAAGTGAATATCTTTTCCCTTTCCAACAGTTAGGAACATGTGAGAAAGAATCCCCCAATATTATTTTAAGATAGAAAATGCTCTTAGGATTCCAGAGAATGAAGTCCAGAAAATATTGCAAAAATAAAGTATTAAAGGCTTTTCATTACCTGTCTTTTCTAAAAACATAGAACTTTTTCTGTTACAAAATTAAGTAAGCATCATGTGGTTGCTTCTTATAGGTCTGGCCTTCCTTACTCCTTTACCAGGGCAGAATTTCCCAATGTTTCCTTCCCTTGTCACTTTAACAAGAGGGTACATAAATCTGAATCAATAGCAGATGTACTGGGAATTAATTAAATGATTACTTTTACTTGGACCTAATGCTATCTGTTTTCTAAATTATTTGTTTATCATTTTCAAGAACCTTGGGCAAAGGCCTGGCTCATCAATACCTTCCGTAACACAGCTCCTCTATCCTGGGGCAGGAAGATGTTTGTTAATAATTGTCCTTTTAAGCTTATCTCATAGCTTAGAATTTTCATGGAGCCTCTGTTTGCTCTTACTTCTCTGTGATAATGACTTCCATATGCGTGTTAATTTGAAATGCTCACGATGTTACTGATTTTATGTTGTCAGTGTCTTCTGCAGTTTGCTGAGCACAGGGCCATCTCCTGTGTACCAGCATCCAGTTCTTTCTAATCTCATATCCCTGTTTTTGTTTGAGCATTGGCTGGCACCTAGAAGATAGAATGCCAGCTTTTACAATATTCCTTGAAAGCAGACCTCCCGATACACCTCCTATCTTTTCAAATATGCAATTCAATAATGCATTTCTTTTCTCTCTAGCTCATTGAAACGATACCTTTAGAACATAATTAACACTGTGCAGTTGTACAGTGCCTCACACTTTTTCAAAGCAGAAGTTCACCTATTATCATCCTTCATTTTATTTTCTGTCACATCCCAACGAGTAGGTAGAACAGGCATTTGCTATTCAGAGATGCAAGAGTTTATGCATTAAAAAGGTGCATTTTCTGGAGGCACCATTTATGAGTGGGGTGCTGTGATGAAAATCCCACTGTTTTGACTCCCAGCACTACCCTGTTCTTTATCAGCCTTTTCTGTCCTACTGAATACTTTCTCTCCCTCACCATTTGGATTCCATCCTGAGGCTGAGTGGCCCAGCTGTCACCACCCTGAGCCTCTATCTTGCTGATTTGCTATTGAGTTATTTCTTCATTTATCATCTCACAGTGGACCCACAGTGGCTCCACACACACATGTGGGAAGAGACCTTTTAAACCTGCCATAAATCAGACACATTCATACCTTACTGTTGTCTGTGCTCTTTGAAAAATCTATTTTTTTAGTAAGGACATTTTTCTTCAGCGAGTATGAGTCTCTTTTCACTTTAATGAAAACATTAAGGTTTATATGATGTCATCTGACTTTTGCTATGTGTGGATATCCATCTATGCAGTGAGTGTCCAGCTCCTGATTGAATTCACTGACTTACAATAAGCATGTTCTTCCTTCTGTTTGGACTCCACTCTTTAACATTCTAAATTGTTGCTTTTTTTTTTTTTTTTTTTTTTTTTTTTAGAAAAGCATGGGATCAGTTAAGATCAGCAATACAATACTGCATAGATTCATCACATTCCCCCTGTGTTTGTCTTCATCTGTCTTTGTTCCACTTTCCTGGAAGGAAAACAAGAGTCAACACACTGATTATGCCATCAGCCAGAGAAAACAACGGTATTTCTCAAGAGACTGTCACTCTGGCAGAAAGACAAATGCCCATGCTTATGAGAGACTGTAGTACCATCAGAGAACCCTGTCTGTCCTCAGGCAGGCCACACCTCTTTTCCTAATGGTGTTCCATCAGGGCATTTAGATGTTTAAGCTTCCTATTTCATGGCAATTGTGGTGCCTAGATTATAATGAGCAGCCAGAGTATATGGGTGTCAGTTTTACTTACGTGCTAGACAGTGGTGTAGGTAATTTACACCCAAAGAGTGCTCTGTAGTAAAGTCTCATAATCTAAGAAGGAAGTTCTACTCTGGAACACTTCTTCTAGATAGGACTTTGTGTTTATATGTGTGACAGGATAAACATGAAATCACAAACAAGATGCAAATGATAGGAGTATCAAATGACATGGAAAGTGTGGTCCAAACCAGCACTTTAGTAAACAAAAGGCAATTTTTTTCAGGGTCGAGGGTGCAAGTATGGCTAGACTGCAAGGAGTCTGGGTCTGAATGAGAGAGTCAAGATTGCTTTACAGAAGAAGTTTCTTATTGTCTCAATGAGCAGTCACTTTGGAGGGCAGCGAGTGAGATGGCATTGCTCTCTACAGAAGGCAGAGGGATGGCAGGGAAGAGAAAAGCTTAGAAGACCCCCAAGCAGCAGACCACAAGGGAAATGGCTTGTCTGAGGAAGTAGGGCAACTCTTGCAGGACCTTAGAAACCTCTAGAAATGAAGTCTCGAGGGACCTTTTCAGTGATCTTTCCTTTAGCTCACAGTGGATGAGAACCAATTTTCATAGAGCCCCATTTGCGTGCCAGGCTTGGAGAATGACATTCAGTTGACATTTAATAGTTTGCACACGATTTGCAAGGCCATTCTTTTCCATACGTGAAACCAAACTGGGTGAAGAGAAAACAGGATTGTATTAAAACTGGAGTGAACATTAATTCAAAAGCGTTTTACACAGAGCATTACTTCTTTTAATTGTATTGTCTCAGATCTATTTGAAAGCAAGGACAGTGTCCTTTGAGTCCTGTTGTGTTTTAAGGGAAATTAAACTCTTTTTGTTATGAAAAACCCATAGTTTTTGTAAGCTTCATGAGAAAGGCTGTAGTTGAACCTAAGGTCTTTCCAAAGAGTTGACAAAGTATTATTTTAGAAGAAAAAAAAATAATCACCAGTGTTAGACAATTCTTAACTATTATACCCTTGCATATAATCCAAGGGTTTATGAATCCAAAGGGTCCATGTTTTTCATTATGGCTGTCATAGAAATAATAGCCACTCTCCATTTGCCTGTATAATGAAGGTTCTTTCCTGACCTCACAGATACAGATAAAAGTTGAAAGTTTGGATTGTAGCTCACCATTCAGAATGCACATACATTGCACTCAGAAGTATTAGATTGCCTGCAAAGGCCTACAGTGAAGTAGGTGCTAAGTTTGCTGAAAATGATCAAATAACAAAGAAATAAAAAGAATCTCAGAACAGAAAAAAATTCTTCTTGTCTTTTAATTATATTACATTGATGTTATTTTGTACACATCATTTGTTGACTGTGGTTATTTCTCTTATAGTATGTGTTAGTTTATTTTTCCTTTATTTAACCTGAAAAATTACCATCTCCTTTCTATTCCATAATAAGTGCTGATTTGACCTTTCCAATGCATCAGGTGGAGAATAGTTCAGACAGTTCTGGGTTTACTTATTGAGAATTGTTTAATGGTGGTGTTTGAGGCTGGAGAAATGCTTACACATAAGAACACTTACAACTCTAGTAGCTAAGACCTGTGTGCAGACCCCAGCTTCCATGTAGAATGTGAACCTGGCTGCATATGCCTATAGCCACAGTGCCAGGGGAGGTGATATAGGCAGGAGGATCACTAGGTTTTGCTTAACACCAGCCCAGGTCCAGTTTTAGTAAAAGAATTTGTTTGTTTGTTTGTTTGTTTGTTTGTTTTTCGAATCAGGGTTTCTCTGAGTAGCCTTGGTTGTCTTGGACCTGCTTTGTAGTCTAGACTGGCCTTAAACTCACAAAACCCACCTGCTTCTGCTTCGCTCAATGAATGCTGAGATTACATGTATGTGCCCCAGAGCCTGGCTTAGTAAAAGACTTTGTCTCAAAGGAATAAGGAAGAGAATAGTAGAACAGAATATGAGGTGTCTTCCCCTGGCCTCTTTGCATGAACACAAATGTGTGCACATACAACCCACCAACACCCACACACAATAAAATACATAAAAGAAAATGAACTAAAATATAAAAAGCGTTTCTCTAACTGAGGTGGAGACAACAGAAATACCACATTGTTTCCACAAAATGCAATTGTTTACTTTAACGGCATTTGTTTCATTAGCAAAGTAACTTTTTTCCATTGGTTTCAGATCAGGAAAAGTCGAGTTGTTTTAGTGCAAACACACTGTCTAAGCTCACACTTGTTAGATCGAACCCACTAGATTTTACTGAAAACTCAGATAAATACAACTCCATCCATTCCACGAGGAGTTTGTAGCTTGCCGGGGAAATATACAGACTTGCAGTTGTCTTCACTACAAGACAGAAAGAGAGAAACTGATTCAGTGCAGACCTGCAAGCCTTGCCCTGTGGAACTATTTGCTGTGTGTGTCTCTGCCTTGAGAAGTCTTTGATTTTCATGGATTCGTCTCCTCTCCATAATTTTATACACAATGTGTACCACTTGGCCTGGCAATATTTTCTTGAACTGGGCAACAGGGAGATATTTCAGAGTCTTACAGATAAGGCAAATGCAGGGGAGTGGGGTTGTTGGGCTGGCTCCCAGACCTAGAAGTAGGAAGGGTCCAAGGTTAAACATGCTTCCTGCTGGGGTTCAAGCTCCTGCAGGATGGGGAGAAGGCTGGAGCTATAAAGAACAGGATAATGTCAGGGCAGGCCAAGCTCAGGGCAAAGGTAAGAGTTACATATACTTGCACAGCATTCTGTAAAAATGACACACTTTCCCCTTTTGTTGATTTATTGGGTAGTTGTGACAATAGGTGTTTCTTAATAATACAGATTTTGTTTGTTCAAGCTCTTGTCAAAATGATAGTGGTCTGGAATGAAACGAAAATAAATGTGGTAAAGTACTTCCCCCCCCCCTTTTTGTTTCTACTAGGACATGCACAGGCTATGCTTTAAAACTTACTGATTCCCCTACCCTGTTACATGCTGAGAAGGAAGAAGATTCAACGTGAGGATTGCGAGTTTCTTTTGATTACAATCAGCAACACTGAGCCCTTGTTTTATATGCATGTTTGTGATACAATTTTAACAATCTGTGCTGCTTAAGGCTGGGATGAGGGTTGTCATTTTTTTTTTAATCGACCTTCATGGGTTCTGAGTTTAGAGCCGAGCTCCAGTCTGTGTGTGTTCCAGTCCAATTATGCCACTGAAACGTGATTTCATTGTTCAAAAGGAAATAGCTTCCCTTTTTAAGGCCCTTAGACATTGAATAATTCCTTTAAAAATAAATTGAAAATGAGTCAAACCAATATAGAATTAACTCACCCTGAAATAAACGAGTTCCACAATTAAAGAGAAAAAAAATTACTGAAAAAATTATACAAAGAAGTTTGTCAGTCAATAACACACACACACACACACACACACACACACACACACACACACACCAAAACCCATGGAGCGTCTGTTGTCACCTGCCTCACTTTTACATAAGAGATGTAAAAGGAGTAGGAAATGGCAGTTAATGCTGAACCATCTGTTGATAGTAGTCACGGGGACACAAAAGAAACTTCCCCCATCAGCCACATTCTCTAGAGCATAGCTCTGAACGAGAGAAAATTCTGACGTACACCCAGTCTCAGCTGCAAAGTGTTCATCCCAGATCAGGATGACTGAATATACTTCTAGGTTTAGCACTAGTGGTCTGAGTGAGCAAAGAGGAGACATGCCTTCTGCTTACAAAAGTCAGTGAGCTGAGAACTAAAGAAGAATCTGGCCAGAAGATCAGACAGGGGGCAGCCTTACCAGGCCACAGAGGAGGACATTGCAGCCGGTCTTAATGAGACCTGATAGGCTAGGATCAGAGAGAAGGGGAAGAGGACCTCCCCTATCCATAAACTTGGAGAAGGGGCATGGAAAGAGATAAGAGAAGGAGGGTAGGATTGGGAGTGGCTGAGGGAGGGGGTTTCAGCTGGGATACAAAATGAATAAACTGTAATTAATATAAAAATAATAAAAGTGATACAAAAAAAAAAAAAAGATCAAAGGTGCGCCCAAGATGTGGAAACTAGCCAAGAGCCGGAGTGGCTGAGGTGAGGTCAGCTGGAATACGCTTCACTCATTCTGTCCTGAGCAGGTTAGTTCTATGAAAAGGAAGGAAGAAGTGCAGGAAGCCGGGAATGCATCGGCATTCACCTTGTTCTTGACCTCCTTTCAGATATCTGTCATCTAAATCTTATGACCATGATAAACTTTCTACTCTCCATTTGAGCTATGTTTTGAATAACAGATAGAGAAAGCATATACCATTTGAGTTTTAGGGATTGGCTTAATATCATGGTCTCATCTGTATCCATTTCCCTACATACTACATGTCTTTATTCTTCCTTATGGCTGGAAATAGTCCACTGTGTTTATAAATGTCATTTTCTGTATCCACTGCTCTGTGGATAACCTCCAAGGTTGGATCCACAGCTCGGCTCTTGTGCATGCAGCTGCAGCAAACATCAAGCTGTTCTGAATGATCTTGAAGTCCATTGGGTCAATACGCAGAATACACTAGAAGCTAGTCGGGTGGTTTCTAGAACAGGAATTGTGAAACTTAAACCCTGAATATACACTAGCTGTTTGACCTCAAAGCTTTGATTTGATTCACCTTTAAAGGAAGAAACACAGTTTTCTTTACAGGAGTGTTGACAGCCCAGGATGATCATAGCACTTTCTATTGGAGAGACCAGACCTTCTACACAAAGATTACCAAGGCTGCTGGCTATTGTTGCTAGCATAGCATCCCCAGGAATGAATAGTGAGAAAATCCTAATTGCTTACAGACTAGACCCTCCATTTGCCATGGATACAGATCCAGGACCCTGTGGATAGTACCGAACCCTCTATAAACTACGTTTTCCTTATATCTACCCATTTGTGATAAAGTTTAATATATACAATGGGCCCAGTATGAGACTAATCAATAGAATTATAGAAGGAGAACAAGTTGGGGAATGGGAAGATCAGTGGGAGTACAAAGGAACAAGAAAGGATAATCAGGGTGAATACTATCTGAATACATTATACACATATATGCCATGTCACACAAAACATTATTATGTATATTGATGTATGTTAAAATGAAAACTTAAAAAAAAAGAACATCCCATTTAAAATATTTGAAGCTGCTGTGGAGAAAGGGTTTAGCAGTTAAGAGCACTTGTTGGTCTTGCAGAGGACCTGGGTTCACATTCCAGCATCCACACAGTGGTTTACAAATATCTGTAACTCCAGTTCCAGGAGATGTGATTCCATCTTCCGACCTTCACAGCCTCTAAGCACATACATACTTGTATGCAAAACACTAATACATAAAATAAAATGAATAAATCTATTTTAAAAATAAATTGGGACTATGTGGACCAGGGGTAGCTGAAACTGCACAAAAGCTCGGGTAAGGGATCTTCTGAATGTTGGAGTTCAGAGAAAACAGATTTTTTTTAACATCACTCAAGACTTTATCTCTCCCACACCATTAAAATTGTGGATGGACCTATAAGAATATGGTACAGGAAAACATCAGAATATCAACTATCTGCCATTGCAATATATGTTATGCTGTGGATAACGTTTGTCCCTGAATCTATTTTGGTAAAGTGTAGAATCTTAGGGAGAGAAAGTTGAGCTACAGTGGAAGGGTGGGCATAGAGAGAGCAATCCAACGGAGACAAATCTGTGTTGCAAAGCTGGAGGCAGTCATGCAAACCTTATTCACCTTGTGATTTTGCCACCAGGCAAACTGAACCTAGATATGAACATTAATAACACTTATAGTAACACATAAAAAAGGAAGGGGTTTGTGAAAATGAAGGCTGAAAGTGTTACAAAATAAATTGTTTTCTCCTTTTCATTCCTCTTAAAGTCTTCAGTTTCCAAATGTGTTTGGTCATTTTTCTCCCTTGGATGCTACTGTTACTTTATATCTGCTAGTTGTTTGCGCCTGTGCTGAATATTTATAGCGAAACTCAATACACCATAGATCTTGGAAGTGCCTTGAGGGCAGGACCTGGGTTAATAAAGTCATAAAATTATTCATAAACATTCTGGGTGAGAGCCACATAGTATTACCAAACTATATGAATGTTAATAAAAAAACACAGAAAGAGACTTAAATCACAGATCACTGAAGCAAAATGGCGGCCATACGAAATTTTATTGTTCAAGTCAACCTGCCGTCTTATTTCAGAAGATATGATAGTTTTACAAACTATTTGGATCAGGCTTTTCTGTGAGAAGAAAAGTATCAGCTGCTCAAAGCCCATGTTACTTTTCAATCACATGAAAGGTCTAGTAGGGTCAACCAAGTGCTCTGTGTATGCAGTCTTTGCTCTGGGGCCCAGAAACCTGGGCAATGGCCACAGGAAGCCCTGTCTTTTGCCAGAACAGAGTGAACAAAAGTTAGTGAGACCTGTGCCAGTTGTTAAAGTTGCTATCTCAAAGTTACACCCATTGTTTAGTCTGTGTTCCTTAAGCAGGTGTCTTTGACATATTTAACATAGCCTGAACCAACAACACAGTTCTGAAAGCGTCCCTTGAACACCGTAGATCTGACAGTTAGGGACCAGATGAGCTAACATTGCTGACAGTACAAATCAAATTTCGTTGTCCTATTACCCATGTTTCCTTGGGATTTCACAAAAATAAGGACACCAGAGCTGTCTGGGATTTAGCGCTTCCTGGCAAATATAGCATGATAGAGAGAATAGTCACGGTTACTTGCTGGGCATCCATCCCATATTAGGAGTTCAAAGTGGCATGCTCTGTTGGTTAAGCAAGACGCACAAGACACTTTGCACAGAATGTGTTCTCACAGCACTGGGTCAATATGATAAACTCACACTCAAGTAGCCCAAACCAGCCAAGCGTAACTTCTTTCATGCTACATGAAGACTGTAGAGTCATAGTTCCTGGGATTAGTCGTGCCATCATCCCTGCCATAGAGGATGTACAAGCTACATTCTCTGCGCATTGGCACTCTGGGCATGCTGGCTATGTTCCTTCACACTTGCTGGTTTGGGTTCATATCTATTCATTAAAGTTCAGGGCATGTTTCTCTATAAAAGTTGAGAAAAAGAGCCACATGCAACATTGGCGGTGCTAGCCACTTTAATAATAATCAGAAGACTCCCAGAAAATTTTCATTTTTTTTAACGCTCACAGCCCTTTGAAAGGAAAGATTCTCAGTTCCTAATAAATGGGAAAAAAGATGCTCAAAGTAGGGTTGGCTTTTACAATGTTCTGGAACCAGGAAAAATACTTTGAGCTAAAAATTGCACACAAGGCAGAAAAAAAAAAGGAATCACACATAATGAATGCTAGAATGGTGGACAGTTGGTGGAATCTGTTACCACAGGAGAGAATCCAAGATCAGTCAGCGTGGTCAACAAAGACTGTCTCAGGACTGTGTTGGTGTGGTTTGCTTAGGAAGTGTAGTGAATTAATCACCTTGGAAAATGGAAATTGTTTGTTTTTTTTTTTTTGTTTTTTTTTTTTTTTTCAAAGTTCTGCTGGTTAAAAGTGAAAGATGCTGGAGAGGACAGGAACTCCACAAGAAGAGCAACAGAACAAGAAAATTTGAACACAGAGTACTTCCCAGAGACTGATACTCCAACCAAGGACCATTCATGGAGATAACCTAGAACCCCTTCACAGATGTAGCCCATGGCAGTTCAGTGTCCAAGTGGGTTACCTAGTAATGGGAAGAGGGACTGCCTCTGACATAATCTGATTGGCCTGCTCTTTGATCACCTCCCCCTGAGGGGGAAGCAGCCTTACCAGGCCACAGAAGATGACAATGCAGCCACTTTTGATGAGAACTGATAGACTAAGATCAGAAAGGAGAGGAGACTCTCCCCTATCAGAGGACTTGGGGAGGGGCATGCATGCAAAAAGGGGAGGGAGGCTGGGATCAGGAGGGGAGGAGGGAGGGGCTTATGGGGGAATACAAAATGAATAAAGTGTTATTAATAAAAAATAAAAAAGTTAAAAAAAAATGAAAGATGAAGTTCTTGGGAGGAGTGTTTTTCTCTGAAGTTTGTGAAGCCAGCTGGCTCACATACCTTTGCTAGCACTCATGAGGCTAACACAGAAGGATTGTTGCAAGTTTTAGCCAGCCTGAGTGACAACATAAGACCCTGTCAAAAAAAAAAAGGAAAAAAAGAAAGAATGAAAGGAAAGAAGGAAGGAAGAAAGACTGCATTAGTTGTCACTGTTGGTCTTCTTGTGAGGTTCATGTACCCTCAAGGTCCTTCCATCTTTCCCCCAACACTTCCACAGGACCCTCAGAGCTCTGCCTGATGCTTGGCTGCAAGTCCCAGTATTTGACTAGATCAGCTTCTGGGTGGAGCCTCTCAGATGACAGTCAAGTGAGGCTTCTGGCTGCAAGCATAACAGAGCATCATTAATAGTGTCAAGGGCTGGGTCTCTACTGTGGGGTGTGTTCCAGGTTGGGCCAATTATCGGTTGGACATTCCCTCATTCTTTACTTTCCTATTTATCCCTGAACTTCTTGTAGGCAGGGTATCAAAAGGTTTGTCGCTGGACTGTTGCAGAGACCCTGGGTTTGTCCACTTTCAGGGAATGTGACACTCTCTTCTGACCTCAGTGGACATCAAGAACATACATGGTGCATAGATATACATGCAGGCAAAACAGTACATTACAAAAATAAATACATAAATCTAAATAAAAGCTTTAAAACTACACAGACTATTTTGTGAGAAAGAAAAAAGTGAGAAAACATGGGTATCTGCAAAAGTTGACTTAACAACAAGGACAAGGTCCTAAAGTGAATGTAGAATACAGTAAATTATGTGCTGACAACAGACATGGGAGGCATTGCCAAAGTGCATGCATTAGAATTTCGTGATCTAGCTAGATAGCTAGCTAACTATCTGTCTGTCTGTATATACATACACACACACACACACACACACACACACACACACACATATATCATGGGGGAAAAAGACAAACACTGGAAGTCAGCAGAAAGTGAGAACGCAAAACTTTTCATCTTATTTCACACATTCTTTATTATTTAAAACAAAAACAAACAAACAAGGAGTGGGTAAATCTTGTTGGAAATTTGTTTTTTTTTTCTTCTTTATCTGATGATATTTTGCATGACATGGATTAAATTGAGATAATTATAAGACATCTGAGAGGGAGTGCTTGATTGGAGATAAAAGCCTTGAAGTCACATAGGAATCATTCAGGTAGAAGCGATGGGTACAGTAAAACATTAATAGCGGAGTGCTGATTGTTATTTAGATGCTTGAATAATAATAGTAATTACCCAGCACCCACCAGGTGCCAGGGCCTTTAGGCACGTTGTTTCATCAAATCTTCACAAGTACTCTGTAAAATAGGTATATTATTTCTGCTTTACAGATGAGAAACCTGAATCTTTCAGACATTAAGCAATTTTCCAGGGATCATATAGCATGCAAGGGTGGGGAGAGTGAACCTTCAAACTCTTCCCTGTCAGACTTAAACTTTATGTGCTTCAGCTCCACTTTGCTAGAAGATAATTACTTCACGTGTGGATAATGAATTCCCTTCCTGGGGCAGCATATCAGGAATTGCACAGGAAATAAAACTTAACACTTTTCTACAGGTGGGTGGAAAATTACATTCCCTTGTCTTTATGTGACATGGGCCAGAAGAAGGGCATACAGAATATGAGCTGTCTGACAGGAGGAAATTATCACCTATTAAGCTACAGAAGTTCTACTCAAATCAAAGATGAAATTGTTCTTGAATGGTTAGAGGGACGGTGCTGGCAGAAGTAGTAAAATGACTGGGCACAACCTCTGAAT
Organism: Psammomys obesus; assembly: GCF_907164565.1. Classification (NCBI taxonomy): domain Eukaryota; kingdom Metazoa; phylum Chordata; class Mammalia; order Rodentia; family Muridae; genus Psammomys; species Psammomys obesus. The sequence continues at coordinate 6,464,991 of NW_026596069.1, forward strand.
TCCCTATGCTGAATGTGTTAATTCAGCAGTTCCTGATTTGGGAAGATATCTTGCATCATATTATGGCAAAGCTATTTTGAGCAAGAATTAGCACTTTGAAATGGGCATGCAAATTTCTCATTTCAATAAAAATGCCATTGCTCTATAAAGAGAGATGGAGGGCTAGGATAAATTTGCTCAGTTTTTGGAATGGACATGGGAAGAAGAAACTAAAAACTTATTCTATTTGAGTCTCTATTGAATAAATGGAATAGAAATCTCACACAATCTCAACTACTTCATGGGTCTTGGCAACAAAACTGGAGAAGAAAAAGGGACCTTAAACTCTCTGTAATCATGCTGTTGAACCTTGCCTGTTATGTGGTCAAAATCTTAAATAATTATTATTTTGAAAAAAGCTTTAGTCTATTCCTGACCACACTGACCAAACTACTTGAAATTTCTTTATTCAGCACATTCATGTTCCCTGAGGAGACTATAGCCCCAATCTAATCACACAGATAGCAAAGGACACTGGAGGAGGACTTCATGGCCCATATCTAAATGTTAAAATAATTATCAGTTAATAAAAAAGTGCTTAATACATTGAAGACTTAGACCATCGACATTTAATAGAGAATATACTGATATAAGAATGACCTATGACCCCTTGAAATACTTTTGACCCTCATTTTTCCTTTCCCCATTCTAGCTCTGTTCACTTCTGCAGAGAGTCTTATGTTTATTGAGTGTACATCCATCCTGAACATGTAGGCTCCAAATAAAACAGTGGAGCATTCTTGAGACAGGAGGGAGAAAGGCAGCCCACCAGGTTATGACTGATTTCTGGGAGGAGAACGCTGAGGAGAGACATTGATAAACCTTGAAAATGGGTTTAGGAAAAACTAGGAAAGCCATTGTTGGCTGGTTCCAGATGGGCAGCTTACATGGAAAGAGTTAGAAAACAGAGCCCTCAGTTATCTTGATTCTAGTAATTCCTAGCTCATCACTCTTTGTCTTGTAGCCAAGAGGACCTGTGCAAAATTAGGGAACCTTCAGACTGGTAGTGCAAATAAGGGAGATTGAAAAGTACCCAAAAATGCCCTTGAAACATCGTAATAGATAATGCTTTGTAATATCTGTGAGAACTTAAGTCTTCTGTTAGGATCCTAATGATAAACAACTACCCCAATGTTCAAGCTTTAGTTATAAGTTCACTGGAAATGACTTTTCTTTAGCTAGTTAAATACAATGCTCTTCTTTCCAAACTCTTATGTTTATTCATTTCATCAAGATTTTGTTGAAAATGTATATAAAATAATTTATTTGTGCAAGGTTTTTTTCTGATGTTCCTAGCCACACTCCTCTCTAAAGTGGAAGTACCTCTCTATTCTGCTGTAGTAAATGTATACTGTGCCGATGAAGTTCCTCAAAGGCACATGTGCTGAGTCAATTCGTCGTCTTTGTTCTGACATTAATTTGCTGTGTGCTTTAGGCTAGAAGATTTTCCTTCTTTGTGCTTCTAGTAGATTTCACTGAAGACTGTGTATCTTGTTTTTTCTTGGGTGGTGGTATCAGGTACATTACATATTAAACCCAAGGGAGAGCCCAAAGTGACCACAGGCAGTGCAGCTTCACAGGGAAGGTGCTGCCCGGTAGAGTTTGAAAGATGAGACACAAAGGTAGGCTGAAATTTACTAACTGCTTCTTTTCCATAATTAGCACCATGTTTATTATGGTAGTTCCTTTTCATGATGGCTGTGAATCGGAACAGGAGATATTCTACAACTAGACAGACTCTGGATATGAAGGAAGGGTGTTTGAGCTATCTATAATGTGACCTTCAAGAACATAGCAAGCTCAGTTGAAAGCCCTCCTGGATATATGTAGTTTATATTAATAAATGTTTTTAATGACTGTGGATAATAAATAATTTACCATTAAATGCCACATTTACTGTTTCCACTCTAAATAGAAGTCAGTGAAGTTTAAGATTAAACACTAATATAGTTTTAGTTGAATCTATTATTTAGCACTTGAAACCATGTTTTAAAGTTTAATCTGAAAAGATTCAGAGTTGTCTGCAGGACAATAGTCAACCCTGTGTATCACCCTAAAGAGCTAGAAAGAATACTTGATGCTTCTAAAAACAACGTGAAATTGCTTTTGAAGGTCCTGTGATGTTGTTCAGCCTTGATTTGAGTCCTGTTGAATGCTAGCCAGATGGGACAAACTGATAGAAACTAAACAGCAGATGTCAGTAGATATCTTGGCAGCTGTTTGATATCCAACCACATGAATTATCAAAATAAAGCCTTATCTTCAGGGATTCTGACAAGAATGGAAATGTTGTGGGATAATGCTGCCACAGTTGAATCTGCTGTGAAGACAGATCTAAATGAAAGTTTCCTCGGGCAAAACAGGGTTTATTTGGTGGGAAATGAAAAAAATAAATAAAAAGATTCTTCATGTTCCCAATGTGGTACTGAATTCAACAACTGCAAAAATTTAATTTGGCTTGGCTGAAGAGAGACTTAAACTTTCTTTCCCCTGAGTAATTCTGAGGTGTTGGAATTCCCTGTGACATATAGAGTGCAAAAAGTACTCTCAGTCATTTTCACCTTGAAAAACTGACATCATTTTGAACATCAAAACTATTTGAGCAAATAGTTTTAGAATCTGTAACTGTTTTTTTTAATTCTTCATACCCACAGGTACTGTTTATATCTTAGAAAAATATACCTGCAACAGACATTTTAAGTAGCAAATAGCTCTTCCCTACTCTCTAAGATGTTGTTCAACAAATGCCCTACTCCCCTAGTGTGCACCTTTACTCTTTTTAAATTTTTATTTAAAAAATTTTAGCTTGTTAAAATTTTATTTTATTTTTATTAACAACAGTTTATTCACCTTGTATCCCAGCTGTAGCTCTCTCCCCGTCCCCTCCCAATCTTACCCTCCCTCTCTCTTCTTCTCCTATGCCCCTCCCCAAGTCCACTGATAGGGGAGGTCCTCCTCCTCTTCCATCTGACCCTAGTCTGTCAGGTCTCATCAGGACTGGCTGCATTGTCTTCCTCTGTGGCCTAGTAAGGCTGCTCCCCTGTCAGGGGGAGGTGATCAAAGAGCCAGCCATGAGTTCATGTCAGAGGCAGTCCTTATTCCCGTTATTAAGGAACCCACTTGGAGACTGAGCTGCCATGGGCTACATCTGCGCAGGGGTTCTAGGTTATCTCCAGGCATGGTCCTTATTTGGAGTATCAGTCTCAGAATAGACCCCTGGGCCTAGAGTTTTTTGGTTCTGTTGCTCTCCTTATGGAGTTCCTATCCCGTCCAGATCTTTCTATCTGGAGCATTTTTATTTTTTATTTTTTTTATTAATTACACTTTATTTACTTTGTATCCCCTGTAGTTCCCTCCCTCCTCCCCTCTCAATCCCTCCCTTCCTCCCCCTTCTCCACCCATGCCCCTCCTAAGTCCATTGGTAGGGGAGGGCTTTTTTTCCTTCCTTCTGATTCTAGTCTGTTAGGTCTCATCAGGAGTGGCTGCACTGTTTTCCTTTGTGCCTGTTAGGGCTGCTCCCCCCTCAGGAGGAGGTGATCAAAGAGCAGGCTAATCAGTTCATGTCAGAGATAGTCCCTGTCTCCATTACTATGGAGGCCACTTGGACACGGAACTGTCATGGGCTACAGCTGTGCAGGGGTTCTAGGTTATCTCCATGCATGCTACTTAGTTGGAGTATCAGTCTCAGGGAAGACCCCTGTGCACAGATTTTTTTGTTCTGTTGCTCTCCTTGTGGAGCTCTTGTCCTCTCCAGATCTTACTATTTCCCACTTCTTTCATAAGATTCCCTGCATTCTGTCCAAAGTTTGGCCATAAGTCTCAGCATCTGCATTGATAGTCTGCAGGGCAGAGCCTTTCAGAGGCCCCCTGTGACAGGCTCCTAACTTGTTCCCTGTTTTCTCCTTCTTCTGATGTCCATCCTCTTTGCCTTTCTGGATGGGATTGAGCATTTTAGCCAGAGTCCTCCCTCTTGTTTAGTTTCTTTAGGTGTACAGATTTTAGTAGGTTTATCCTATATTATATGTCTTTATGAATGAGTCTATACCATGTGTGTTTGCTCAACCATGTTTGTAGCAGTTTGATTTGTAATAGCCAGAAGCTGGAAACAACCAAGATGCCCCTAAGCTAAGGAATGGATACAGAAATTGTGGTACATTTACACAATGGAATACTACTCAGCAATAGAAAACAAGGAAATCATGAAATTTGCAAGTAAATGGTGGGAACTGAAAAAGATGATTCTGACTGAGCTATCTCAGAATCAGAAAGACACACATTGTATATACTCACTCAAGCATTTCTTAATCACCAAACCCTGTGTTGATTCTACAACCTCTCTTTCAAAACCTACCTATGGAGCACTCCTTCAGCGCTCATCCAGCAGCCTTTCAGATTTGAAAGAATCACTGTGTGGCACATGGTGGTAAGCTGAGACCTAGTATTCTCTAGTAGTTCTCACTCCTGCAGGAACAATGGGATCACCTGAGACTGACTTATCAAAGCCTGGTGTGTGTGCCTTTCCCCAACCCTGTGTTCAGTGATCTTAGGTTTATAGCTTAAATTTGTTTGTTGCAATAATCTTCAATCCATGAAAATTGGTGGCTGCTACGGAAGAGAATATTGCCACCCTAAATAGTCATTTGTTGCAATGTCTACCAGCACAGCATTAGAAAAGGAATACCTAGATTTGTTATCTCATTCATTGCTTTGGGTTGCAAGCCACCCATGGGTCTCCATGCTGTGTTCCGGAGGTGTAGTATGTCCTTAGCTATCAGAGACTTTTCTTACACTGTTGTTTCTCTGCATGTTTTTCTTTTAAAGGTTCTAGAACACTGGATATTTTCTAATAACTGTTAAGTGACTGAAATACTCTTTAACTTCAATAAGGAATAGCAACTTATTTCTTTTTATTTCAAATAGCACTAGACTGAATTTTGCAAATGTCTTTAGGAAACATATTTGACTTCTTAAACAAATGCAATCACCAGTGAGTGAATTCTTTAAATATTCATAAATATTTAAATTTATGATGAGTCAGATGAGTCAGACAAATGAATCATAGGCAAAAGGCACCAGGAATTCATCTTGACAATTGTCAATTCAAACATCTACGCACTTGCATATGTTCCTTGATGTACAATGGCATTTTCACTGTCTCATAAGTCCACATTAAGATAAACATGGAGCCTACTCAACAGCCAAGTTTGAATTCTAACTGTTATAAGTGAAAAATAGTCTGAAAAAATTGTTTTGCCAAGGCAGGCCCAAAAAATAAAGAGTTCACATACCATAAATTAAAATAATAAAACCACTTTTTTGCCTCCCTTATATTTTCTTTTGCTGGAGATTTAAAAAATCAAAGTAGGGGCATATACATTTCAAGCAAGTAATTTCCCACTGAGGTCTTTTTTCTATTTTTGAAATAGAGCCTTACTTGTAATGTTAGTCCTCTTGACTCAGACTCCTGAGTATCTGGGATTAGAAGCATGTAGCATGAGAAAATATTCTTAATTATCAGATCTGGAAAATGGTTATTTATATGGATCAATGAACATTGATGCAAAAATACTTAACAAAATACTTGCAAACCGAATCCAAGAACACATCAAAGATATTATCCACTATGACCAAGTAGGCTTCATCCCAGGTATGCAGGGGTGGTTCAATATACGGAAATCCATCAATGTGATCCACCATATTAACAAACTGAAAGAAAAAAACCACATGATAATCTCCCTAGATGCTGAAAAAGCATTTGACAAAATCCAACATCCATTCATGTTTAAAGTACTGGAGAGATCAAGGATACAAGGCACATATCTAAACATAGTAAAGGCGATATACAGCAAGCCTATAGCCAACATCAAACTAAGTGGAGAGAAACATAAAGCAATCCCACTGAAATCAGGGACAAGACAAGGCTGCCCACTCTCTCCATATCTCTTCAACATAGTGCTGGAAGTCCTTGCTAGAGCAATAAGACAGTTGAAGGAGATCAAGGGGATACAGATGGGAAAGGAAGAAGTCAAATTATCACTATTTGCAGATGATATGATAGTATACATGATTGACCCCCAAAACTCTACCAGGGAACTCCTACAGCTGATAAACACCTTCAGCAAAGTGACTGGATACAAAATTAACTCAAAAAAATCAGTAGCACTCCTGTATACAAAAGACAAAAGGGCTGAGAAAGAAATTAGAGAAACAACACCATTCACAATAGCCACAAATGACATAAAGTACCTTGGTGTAACCCTAACCAAGCAAGTCAAAGACTTGTACGAAAAAAATTTCAAGTCTCTGAAGAAAGAATTAGAGTAAGATATGAGAAGATGGAAAGATCTCCCATGCTCATGGCTTGGCAGGATTAACATAGTAAAAATGGCCATCTTACCAAAATCAATCTACAGATTTAATGCAATTCCCATCAAATTGCCAACACAATTTTTTACAGACCTGGAAAGAAAAATTCTCAACTTCATATGGAATAACAAGAAACCGAGAATTGCTAAAACAATCCTCTAGAATAAAAGATCTTCTGGAGGTATCTCCATCCCTGATCTCAGGTATAAAAACTGCATGGTACTGGCATAGAAACAGAATGGTGGATCAATGGAATCGAACAGAAGACCCAGAAATAAACCCACATACTTACGGACACCTGATTTTTGACAAAGATGCCAAAACCATACCATGGAAAAAAGATAGCATCTTCAACAAATGGTGCTGGTCCAACTGGATGTCTGCATGTAGAAAAATGAAAATAGATCCATACTTATCACCCTGCACAAAACTGAAGTCCAAGTGGATCAAAGACCTCAACATAAAACCAGACACATTAAATCGGCTAGAAAAAAAAGTGGGGAATACCCTAGAACTGATTGGTACAGGAGAAAACTTCCTGAACAGAACACCAACAGCACAGGCTCTAAGAGCAACAATCAATAAATGGGACCACATGAAATTGAAAAGCTTCTGTAAAGCAAAGGACACCGTCATCAAAACAAAGCGACTGCCTACAGATTGGGAAAGAATCATCACCAACCCTTTATCTGACAGAGGACTCATATCCAATATATATAAAGAACTAAACAAGCTGAAAAGCAATAAACCAAGTAATCCACTTAAAAAATGGGGAACAGAGCTAAAGAGAGAATTCTCTGTACAGGAATATCGAATGGCAGAGAAGCACTTAAAGAAATACTCAACCTCATTAGCCATTAGGGAAATGTAAATCAAAACAACCCTGAGATTTCACCTTACACCCATCAGAATGGCCAAGATGAAAAACTCAATGGACAACACATGCTGGAGAGGTTGTGGAGAAAGGGGAACCCTTCTCCACTGCTGGTGGGAATGTAAACTTGTACAACCACTCTGGAAATCAATCTGGCACTTTATCAGACAACTAGGAATAGCACTTCCTCAAGATCCAGCCATACCACTCCTAGGCATATACCCAAAAGAGGCTCAAGTACACAAAAAGGACATTTGCTCAACCATGTTTGTAGCAGCTTTATTTGTAATAGCCAGAAGCTGGAAACAACCCAGAGGCCCCTCAACTGAAGAATGGATGCAGAAACTGTGGTACATCTATACAATGGAGTATTACTCAGCAATGAAAAATAAGGTAATCATGAAATCTGCAGGTAAATGGTGGGACCTGGAAAGGATCATCCTGAGTGAGTTGTCCCAGAAGCAAAAAGACACGCATGGTATATACTCACTCATATAAACATACAACATAGAATAAACCCACTAAAATCTGTACATATAAACAAACTAAGCAAAAGAGAGGACCCTAACTAAAATGTTCAATCCCTATCCTGAAAGGCAAAGAGGATGGACATCAGAAGAAAAAGAAAATAGGAAACAACCTCGGAACCTGCTACAGAGGGCCTCTGAAAGCCAGAAGAAAACAGGAAACAATCTTGGAACCTGCCACAGAGGGCCTCTGAAAGCCTCTGCAGTATAGACTGTCAAAGCAGATGCTGAGCCTGATGGCCAACTGATGGGCAGAGTGAATGGAATTTTATGTAAGAAGTGGGAAATAGTAAGAGCTGGAGGGGACGGGAACTCCACAAGCAGAGCAACAGAACAAGATAATTTGAACACAGGGAACTTCCCAGAGACTCATACTCCAACCAAGGACTATTCATGGAGATAACCCAGAACCCCTGCACAGATGTAGCCCATGGCAGTTCAGTGTCCAAGTGGGTTCCATAGTAATGGGAAGAGGGACTGCCTCTGACATAATCTGATTGGCCTGCTCTTTGATCACCTCCCCCTGAGGGGGGAGCAGCCTTACCAGGCCACGGTAGAGGACAATGCAGCCACTTTTGATGAGAACTGATAGACTAAAATCAGAAAGAGAGGAGAACCTCCCCTATCAGTGGACTTGGGGAGTGACATGCATGCAGAAAGGGGAGGGTGGGTGAGATCGGGAAGGGAGGAGGGAGGGGCTTATGGGGGGGATACAAAATGAATAAAGTGTAATTAATAAAAGAAAATAAAAGAAAAAAAAAGTCTGTAGGCAAAGCCTCCATTTCCCAGTGTGGAAGTGTGCAGAACTGGTGTCAAGTCTCTTACCCGATGTCGTAGTACCCCTGCTTTTACCCTCCTATGAACCTAGGCATTTACTACTTTATGAACATTTTTATGCTCTGCCAGCCACATGGTCTTTGTGTTTCTTTTGCTTTCTAATGACAACATCCTGGTGTTGTTACTAGCCATGAGAAGCTAAAGCTTTAATTTTTTTCCCTAAGTGAATGGCACAGTGTGCCAGTTTTATTTGGAATGGAGCGCATCACGTGGAAAAGGTAAGCCCTACCCTTTCCATTTGGTTTGAGCAGATGGTCACATACACAAAATATAGCCTTGTTTATCCATAAGGTGAATGTAGTGCTGAGCCATGAGATCACATACACAATTTCTTTGAGATGTCAGAAAACACAGTAAGTATGAGAGAAATTTTAAAAGCTGGAACTGAATAATATTTACAATATATTTTTACACGTACGCTTTTAAACCCAATCTGTGATTAAATAATAAACTTTAAAAACGTGTTTCTCAGGACTTACTATGAATTATAACTTGTGTTAAGAAAGAGGTTATGTAGTCATTTGTCTTAATGTGTCTGACTTATCAACAGGAAGGCAAAACCAACCAGAAAAATAAAGAAGATGCAATTAGACTACAAAATGTATAAGATTGACTTAAAAAAAAAAAAACAGAAATTTAAGGAAAGAAAAGGTGAGGAAGATTTCAGAGAATGTGAGATAAACCTCCCAGGATTAGGAAGCAGCGTAGGAAAGGAACCCAGCAATAATTCACATTTTAACATGTGAGTGTCTTGTTTCAAAGGGCAGATGCAAAAGTGCTAATCCTCTCAGATAAATTCTTCTCAAGAGGTTTCTATTTAGAACCCACTCTTTGTACTGAAAGTATATACATGCTCTGGAGTACTAATTTGGCTTCAGTGGGGATCTATAGAAATCCATTTTCAGTGGATCCTATAGAAGGACCTCACCTATTCCTCACCTCTGCCTTTTTCTTAGTGTGTCCCAACTCCCAGATGCATAGGAGTGAAACAAATAAATAATGGGGAAAGAGTCTTCACCTTTAGCTAATTCCTTGGCTAAAATGATGACATTGGAACCTTGGTAGAATGATCGTGCTCATCCTGAAACAGCAGAGGCTGCCAGAGCAAACCAAGATTGAAAAACCAAAGGGCACATCAACATAGAAAAAACAAAGGGCACATCAACATAATGTACATATTGTTGGGATTGCTGAAGGTCAGAACATGATCTTTTGCTTCTTAGTGACATATCATGCCAATATTTGTCAGCTCTTACTGAAGGCTAGAGCTCAAGCATTAAAAAAATGCATTGCATGGCATTTGTTTTTTTGTCCTCCTGCTTTGAATATCCTATTGTTATACGCACACAGGTTTGATGATTAAATAGTTGGGGTTAAAGCATTTTCATGCATCACTGTCCAAAACACATTTATAATGAATTACAAGGACTCAGCCTGATGAACTACAATGAATCATTTTTTTTCAAACTACCATTAAAGAATTAGATGAACATAAATGTTACATTTACTTTTTAAATTAAAAAAAAAAAGTGTTTGTCACCTGAAATAGATTATTTTCCCTGTTTTGGAGTATGTGTTCTTAAGGTCTCACAAATTGTCAAGCTGTGAATTCTGAGCTGTAGCGGGCATGGCTCTTCACTGAAGAAGAATGTATACCAGGATTATTTGGGAGGGTCTTGTTCAGACTTGTGTACCCAGCGACAGTTGGATGACCATATCTAGACTTAAAGGATCAATTAGGCTTTTGTGGTGATGTCTCTATTTAAAAAAAAATGCAAATGTGAGTAAAACTAGGCCAGAAATTCACAGGCATGAAGCATATTCAAGCAGGAAGTTTTGTGGTTTTCATGTCTACCCATTTTATAACAGTAAGTTGGATAGCAAATTAAGGACTGCCAAGAACAGTCACATTTGCTTAGACAGTCACATTTGTTGACAAAAAAAAAAAAAATTGTTGGATCTATCATGATTTATAGTGATAAGTACCAGAGAGCAGAGGTTCACATTCAGTAAAGACAGGCTTCTCGGCTAGTGTGATGGTTCTCACTCTCCAGAATGCAAAAGATAGAAAGAAAGAAGTGACCTGTGGGTTCTAGTCTGACTTCTACAGGTGTGACATGTATCATGGAGTTTGTGAACACTTATGCATAGAAAGACAGATGAATGGAAAGATAGATAGATAGATAGATAGATAGATAGATAGATAGATAGATAGATAGATAGATAG